>NC_044283.2:14258167-14563721 GCF_004027225.2 Strigops habroptila
GTTGAAGGAAAAGGTTGTTAACACTTGATTATCAGCTGCTATTGATACAAGAATAAACCATATTTAAACCAATATTTAAGGTTATTTGATGCTAGAGTGTTTTAATGTCATGAGTGGAAGCAACAATAAGTATTATGTAAATGTCTTCCAGCCTAGAAGGGAGATCGAAACTATCCTGGCACAGCCAAAATTTGTAGTTAAACTTTGTAATTAACTGCAGGGGTGAACTTCATGGGGAATGACATAAGCAATTAATAATTGTCTTTAATAATGTGCAACAAATAAGGCACTGAAAGTGCAAGGCAACAGCATATTGAATAGCTCCTTCCTAAATGAGGGCTAAATAATGCAGGACTCCCATTTAAATGAGTGGGTGATCACATGATTAGTCTATATCAGAATGTATAAATAGAAAAAACAGTGAAGTGGGTGATATCACTAACTCAACTACATCTGCAAATGTTGAATAATGATTGTAATCTTAATGGTGTTAACCACTTTAGCATAGTGGTTTGGGCAATGCTACTATGTACGTGCCGTTATTGAAGGTAGGCAATGTGGCCTAGTAGATAAGGCATTGAGTTCAGCAGGGATGGCCAGAGTATAATCCATTAACACTGAGTAAATCTGTTCAGCTGTGAATGCTGCTGCTCTTGTAACCCATAGCCTAAGGGTTCAGCTGAATGTCATCCAGGCCTGGTTTGGTATCTGACAGGTCTGTGTCTAAGGCTCAGTTTTACTGAGAAAATTATTAAGAAATAAGAAAGTATATGAACTATAGCTGTGCAAGATAAGAAAAGTAAAACAAACAAAAGTGTAGTAGCTAAGATAGTAGTCAGTAGCTCAAGCGTACAAGAGGAAAAATACCTATAGGAAGAAGTATAAAACAAACAAGACAAAGCAGAGCATTAGAAGACAGCAGCTCAGCAACATTAAGAATCAGTCAGTTCCAAGAAGTAACATTCAGCTCTTCCCCACTGGCCTGACAGTTGCCTGGCTGGGAGAGGGTCATTAGCTGTATGTGTCCCCGGCAGGGGGTTGGTAAGCAGGTTAATACTTATGCTACCTGTATGTTAGTCCTTGCTATTTACTATGTTAGCCGATAAATGATATCTGACTAATCTTAAATTGTGTACATTGTGTGCAAGGTAAAAGATGTCCAGATAAAGGTGACTGTGCAGCGCAGTTATGCACAGTCCCACCCTTGCTTCCACACTGATACCACTGAGAGATGCAGTGATAACACCAATCCCAGTAAGAAAGGGGCCCTGCTCTCAGCTGGGGCTCTGCTTCCTATGGTTCAAATAAGAAAATGGAGGAAAGATGTTAATGTTATTAATTGTTCAGATATCTTATAGACTAAAAAAATGACTTCTTGTTCTGAACAGACTAATGCCTTCCTCAGGGATGACAGATGATGTGGTCAGAGATCAACAACAAGAATCATTGCATGTGATGAACGTTTTATAGAGGAACCTGCAGAAGGAATTAGAGGCTGTTTTATGAATAACATGCAGGTGGCACACACACTTATTTTTAGTACTTAATTAATATATTTGATAGCCATGTCCTTTTTTTGTTGTATTATAGAGTATATAGTGCAAAATCATGCTCTGGTTAACCATTTTATGCTGTTGAACAGCATAAAGCAGTATATGTGCTGAGGAAATAAAAAGGACTTGTGAGTCAGACAACTTCGTATATAATAAATTCAGCACATTAAATCTGGCAGCAGCAGATCACAAGAAGCAGAATTCCCACAGAGATGCAGAAAGATGCTCCATGTGAGATTTTGCTGATCTTCTCAGTCGGTGATGAAAAGAAATCGCTCGGCTCTGTTTTAACCCTGAATATTCTCATTTCCATAACAAAATATTGGCAACTCCTTTATATAATCTTTATCCTGTGATATTAAGATTACTTATCCAAAATGAATGCCTGCCAGGCTGATATGACACTCACAAGATTATGGGCTTCCATGTGATTCATTGGTTTTCATCTTTTATTCTACTTTCTGTAAAAATATTGATTTTTCCTTCATGCTGATATATTTACTAAGAATCCAACTGCTGACATGTTAGTCTTCCTTTTGTATCTCTATAGTGGTTTAAGAGGTCTATAACACACTTTCACACATCCAATTTAATTAGCGCAATTTTTATCCCTTTAAAATAGAAACGGATATAATAAAAAGAAACAGAAGAGAGTCAAAAGTTCATGAGATTTTGCATTTGAAAATGAGCTTTTGATATACAAAAGTGTATCAAAAAGCCCGATTCATTCAAAGTTTTGAGTCTGAAGTGCACAAACTCCAAAAAGCTGGGTTGGGATATGCTACCAGCTCAAATAACATAACAATTAGTGAAAGTATGCAGGTTATTGTACTCAAGCAAGAATAATGAAGACATTCCTTTTCCTTATCACTATGAACAGGGAATCAACTTGAAGAAAAAATAAATGAATTCTAAGGGTTATCAGACCTCATCAGGGTAAATGAGGTTTGTTAATATCAGCTAGTCAGATCTTGGTCCTGGTAGATGTAATGAAGATCTACAGTAATTTATTTGACCTCAAAAAAGACTAGCATTCTTTATCTTCCTTAATGAATCTGAAACATAAGAATTCTATGTTTGGAAACTTAAGGGACTATATGCAAAGTATAATTTGGATTATAATTCTGATTTTATGCTCATTTCCTAAGCATTTGCTTTTTTGCCGTAGTTGGAGATGAGATAAATACCTACATGTTTTCATTTGAATGTCTGTTTTCATTTGTTCTTTTGTTTTTATGCAATGCAGGACAATAAAAAAACTAGTACAGGTACTATTTCATTTTTACTACTAGTTACCATATGTAAGAAAGAAACTAGTGATTCTACTGATATGATTTTAATTAACAATTGGCATTTGACAACTGCCAATAAGAAAACCAGTTTCATGTGTTGGTGATACAGAATTCAAGGAGAAAGCAAAACAGCCACTTCTTTATGCCAAGTTTTTGTTTTAAATACTATTGCTCTTCTAGAAAGATTGTTCCTAAAAAATATGCTAAAATTAAACGCCATGATATAGGAAAATGCCTGCATGACACTTCTATTACCTACTGGGTTACCTACTCATACTTAGGTCTATGTTTAGCAGAAAGGAGGATTTATGAAGATCAAAGGAGGAGAATTATAATGTGCACTTGATTACAACGCAGTTAAGTACTGTACTGAAAAAGAGTGAAGAAGCCTTTTTTTTTTGTCTAATTGTTCTCAAGAAGTTCATATGAGATTAAGCTCTGCCTCAACAAGATGTGAATTAGTATCAGAGGAAAGTCTGAGCCTTCTCTGAGAAATGCCTTTCATTATCTCTTCAATTAGGTTTATTTTTTTTTTTTGTTAATTGGACCTCCTGTGACAAAACTGAAAAAACATGTGAATGACTGTATGTGGTGGATTACTACACAACTATGGTGTCATGTAATTGGTCAGGAAGTTTATGTAGTGGAACTACTAATTTTATCCGTATGTTCTTGTTTCTTCAAATGGGCTACTAGGGAACATTATAGAGGCGTTGAAATCAATATTCCATTGACTTTTCTTCAGAATATTCTGATACACCTGACTCCAGCTGTCATCTTTTCTGTTGCTAAAATCCCATAATATGCTGTTCACAATCTTATATGCGATGCACAATCTTATGTGTACATATTAGTTTTATTAGAATTTTAAAGAGAACGTCAATTTGAATGTATTCATCGACTGTTTTCTTAATAGATCTATTCCTCTGTACTGGCACTAGAAACCTTACATTTGTTTTGGATGAGAAATTATGTATATATTAACAGTTCAATTATTGATGTTTGAACTATACAAACTGACAGATAATTACAAACTTTTCCAGTTTATCTACAACTTGAGAACTATTCAGCAGGCAGTTTTTTTCTCTCAAATTGTCTATAGATCAAGAGTTAATTGTTGATGACATTCATAAGCATCTGTCATTGTGTAACAAATCAACAAAATTTAAGTGGCTAACAAATCCACAAAACTCCTGTCTTACTTATACATGTAGAATTGTACAGTAGACTCAGTTTTACCAGATCAAATTCCTAGGTGCCTTCATTTCTTCTTGGCAAGTGAAGAACTGCTACCCTCACAGCAGAGTTGCATGCTTGTTACTTGTCTCACTCTTGTGCCTGTCTGAAATTTACAGCTCAGACACCCCTGAGCCTAAATTCTTTGAAAGGCCTAAAATTGACAGCTCTGCTTGGAATACACATAATACTGACAGTGCAGATTATATGTATAAAAAATACTGCTGACATTGATGCTTCCTAGCCTTAATAGGATAAAACCAAGAACCTTGGATTTACCAGCTCCCACAAGGAAGTTCAGGACCTTGTGTTCTGCAAGGCTGCTCTTCAAGCAGCTGTTAGGCAAGGACCACACCATCTCTAGTGTAGTAGTCAAGTTGTTACATAGCAAGCGATTTAATATTCATACTCTTTATAAGACTGCTCCTACAGTTAGCTGTTCATAGAGAAAGCAAGAGTAAGGCTGGGAATAGAAGTCTGACACTCCCAGTTTTAGTCTTAATCAGGGGAACTTCGTGTCATTTTCATTAGCTTTCCTTTTTTAGGCCCATTTTTAACAGGTGAGGAAATAAGCTACCAGGCAAAGCATATCTTTAAGACAAGAACTCAAATATTTCATTTCTCTCCAGCCACCAAAGACATATTTTCTATACCTATAATTCTTCTTGCTGTTTTGAAGCAAGAAATTCTTTTGTTTTATGAGACTTCCTAATTTCTGTACCTAAAAGCATGTCCTGAATTCTGTGAACTGTGGAGAAAAGGAACAGGATTTGAAAACAATAGTTGCAATTCTTACAGAGCCATCTCCATTGGAGGCATTAGGAATAACCATTCAAATAAGGAAATTGCAGATTCAATCTTGAAGCTGGTTAAATAAACATGCACAGATGTCCTGCTTAGTAGAAGGAAGCTTAATGATAAATACCTCGCTCTGCCTGAAAGAATACATGAATATAAAGGAATTCATGCTTTAAAGAAGAGAGAACAGCAAGGAAAATGTGGAGAAGCAAATAAACCACATAATTTTGTTTTAAGCCAGGAGCCCACAGTTGTGTGTAATTTAAACACAATTTGTTCAATTGGCTCTGGTTAATGATTTCCATAATTATTTTAGGCTTGCTCACAACAGCTGTAAATACTTTTTTCTCCATAAGAATGTGCACTCTGCACCTGTTTGAATAAGATTAAACTTTATTAGCCTTCTAATAAACTGTGTTAACCTTACCAATTATTTGAAATATATAGCCACGTTAATAATTATTGCATCAAATATGATTGTATCCTCACATTGAAGCATTAACAGGATCAAAAATACATCAAATTCTGTAAGAGGCTTTGGTGCTTCTTCAAGGCTTGGTTTCATGTCACCAGGAAGCCGCGTTTTTTAGACCGCAGATGGTGAAGGCCAGGTTTCTTTTCCCAGCTAATGTAGCTGAAATATTTCTCTGGAAAGTTCCAAATTTGTTCCTACAAGAAATACCCACAAAGCAATTTGGATTTTTCAGTTTCCTAAAGGCAAACAGCAACAACAAAGAAGTCATATAGCACAACAACCTGCAATAAGTAGTTTTGATCATCTGATTGTTTAGGTTTTATGAAGCAAAGATACCTAAGCACTTTTAATCATTAAAAGCCTATGGCATATGGCCACACAAACACTGTTGTCAGATTTTTCTGAGAATGATGAATTCCAGAATATACTGAATATTCTCAGCATTTTACAATGATTTAGAATATTTTAAGATTTAAATAATTTGGAATCCAGACTCATAACCAGTCATTATACTGTTTAAGGCTCCAGCCTTTCCTACAAATGCTGAAGAATTTGAATTGGTCAATTAAAATGAAAAGAATTCTCTATTTTACTAATACTGGGGCCTTGATTAATTTATTTCTAGTTCTTTCTTGTAAAAAGGTCTGGAGCACAAGTTATATTATACAATTTCACTGGTTCACATTGCATGCAAACGTATCACAGAGTTTGCACCTGTTTGTTTTTTTTTTTAAAGTTGTAGTGCTGGATAGACAGTGGTTATATTTCAGCATGGAACTTGCTTTGCTGAGTAAGTCTTACTGGAACCAACAATCCTTAACCTTTCTTCGCCACTGTCTGAATATTTTTTACTGCTTCAAATGTGTTTGTAATATGTCTTAATTTCCGTATTTTGGCTAGCAAGTACAAATACAGCAAGTTTCATTTACTCATTTCCTTGACAAGTTCAATCAGTGCAGTAGAGTAAATAAATTCTTATATTGTGCTTAATTCTGTTCTCCAAAGCTGTACATTTGAAATAGGGTTTTGGTTCTTGAACTATAAATCCAGATTTCAATATGCTACATGCTGTGGTTATGAATGCTCCTTTAAAGCCTACCATGAAAAAAGGTTGGAAGAGTTGCTTTTATGTGATGCATTTACCTCTTTATTCTTTTATGTGATGCATTTACCTCTTTATTCTTTTATGTCACTACCTAGTTTTAAGTGGATGTACATCTACTTTCATATGTTGTCTTTGTCTTTTTTATGTGTAAATAATAACATAACAGATGATGAAAGCAATCCTGCCTTATAAGGATTTTAGCTTATTAAACTTGCATACTACCCTACTAACTCAGGGACAAAAAAGCTATGGCTTTCAAAAGCTTGGGCTTTTTCTCATGGCTTCCAAGCCTGAGGCTCCAACTTGAACTCTGGCCTTCACACTGTGCAGAAACTTCAAATCAACCAACTGGGTGCAAACATTACCTGCAAACATGTGTTTACCGGGAGGTAGAAATGACCCACTGAGTCTAAGAAAAGGAATAATGCCAGTGTCTGGTGAGGTGATTTGTAGTGACACAAGCTCAACTAGGCAATACTTGTTCTTATATATACACCAGTGTGGCATTTATTTGGCTTTCACTTTGATGAATCATAGCTCTAGAGAATATCTCAGTAAATCAGTGATGCCTGGGCAAGAAATAATATTCCTCTTCATAGTAAAAGAAAAGGTAACGTGGAAAACATTTTAGAAAGTCACCATAGAATCTCTGAAGCATCAGTAGAAATCGTATATCACACCAAGTGTTATTTGCACATGGCCTGATGCATTTCCAGCCTTTAATTGCATGCTGAAATGTCAACCTCCACATGGCTAATGATCTGGAAATATTTTAAACTGATAACTAACCCAGGCTTTATAGCAGTGTAACTGCATTGACCTTAATAGTTGTAATTTTTAGCTTATGAAGACAAAATTCTGAGTTAATCAATGGTAAAGGAAATACCAAAATGACGATAAGTGCACTGATTAGTGGTAATAAAACTGAGTCAATACAAGAAAGAAAATGGTATTGTACCTCACTTTCCTCCCCAGATTTTTTTTCTAAGCACTTAGCCTATGGAAATGTCATTGCAAATTTGCACACTTACCCCATTGGTTTTGTGTCACAAGAGGTTCCCCATTAGCAGTATTTCAGTCTATGTTTACGTTTAGGAAACTCAAACATAGTCACTGGTAACCAGCTCATAAAAACTGTATTTAATTGATTGTCTAGAGCAAAAGTGAAGGCAATTATAATTGATTCTTGTAAAGATTGTCTTGAGATCAGTGGTTGAAAACACTATATAAAAATGGGTGTAAAAAAAAAGAACAGTATTATTTTGTGATTGTGGCTCTTTTTTTGAAGATGACATAAGTAAATTAAATATCTAGAGTGTGAATATATTCACAGTAAATTAATGACAGCTTCATTTTAGAAGCTTCAGAGTCCAATTCCAGATGAGTGCCAGTGCGAGGAATAGATTAGTTAATGAAGTAGAGGTTAAAAACCCCAGCAGACTGAATCTGTGCAAGGGTGATATGACTGAATGTCACAGAAGAGCTTACTAATATACACAGGTGATTAAATAGATTAGAAAGAACCTATTATTATGCTATGTTGTCTCCTGCTATCATGGATTTCTGACCTGTAATTTAGCTTCTTGTTTACCTGAGTTCCCCAAGTCCTTGACTGGAGAAAGGAATTAAGAGGAAAGATATTACTCTCTATTTTCTGAATATGGCACAATTGATCCAACCCATTAATGGGAAAGGAAGTGGTGAAAGTTTCTGTCAGGAGAAACAGATGTATGTGACAAAAATATTTTAGACAGGAATTTTTGTGTGCTGCTAAAAGTGAGTTTTGATGTTTCTAAGGGATAAAAGGATAAAGCTGCTGTAAGAAAGGCTGAGTTGACATAGGTTACAATGATCTTTCAGAGTTCATAATCTGCTTTTTCCTTTACATTTTACAAAATGCCTTTGAGGGATTAAGAAGCTGCTGAATGTGATGTAGATCTGTGAACACAGATAGTGTGAATGACAACAGCAAAGTCTGCTACTCTGCTAATTAGAGAACACCTGGAACATATCTTTGTAAATTGTGATGGGAAATAGTGTCTTAGCACAAATTCTGGCTTGAAATACAGATTTATTTTTGTGGTATACTTGCATATCCTGAAAACCTTGTCTATTTTGATGTGTTTTTACAACTCCAAATACTAAAGAAAAAAACAGAATAAAGAAAATACTTTTCATTAAGTTTCTGCTGTAGTTAGATAGAATGCCATCTTTCTGTTGTAAACAGAATTCAAAATTAAGTTTAGATATCTTAAATAATTTGTATTTTTACTATTACTATCTCCAATTCATAAATTAGATCTTAACTCTGGGAAGACTTGTATGTAGTTGTATTCAATGAAGTCAACAAAATTGACACATATAAAAGCAAGTGATAGTGGTCTTGGCAAAAATGGAACATTACTCTGTAGATTAATTCTTATTTGATGTGTTTTGCTGCAGTGTTCTGTTGGGGTTTTTAATTGTTCTTTGCAGGCTTTTCCAATTTTAAAAAACAGTTTATGTTGACCTACTGTGTCCCTTTTTTGAAAGCTCATAATCAGTTGGGATTTAGCTTTTTTTTTATATATATAAAACATTAAGAATCTAACTCCTAGGGTAAAAATGGATTAATAAGTAAGTATTTTCACAGGTTTTTTTTAAAAGCAATAATGTCCTTCCAGTAGCTCGCAGAGGTGGCGTACACACAACATTTGGAGTATTTTCTTGCTTTATGCATAGTCTAAACAATCTGTCTGTTAGACTAGAAAGCCAGTTGGACATCCAGATCTGTAAGCAGTACTGATTTTTTTTTTCTCCAAACATTTTCCAACAGCAATTGCACTGTTGAAATTTGTTTCTCAGATTACTTTTTTCAAATATTTTGTATGTCCAAACAGTTGGAAGGAAAAAATTTGATTTTAGTCTTCTAGTCCTGTTCCGTCATGTTAGAAAGAAAGTGGGAAAATACTTTCTCTTCCCTCAGAAATGTGTTAAAATCTAAATGAAAATGTATTTTACTAAATACGTACAGGCAATACAGTATGTTTCAAGGTAAAAGTAGAAAGGAAAAGTTTGAGATTTCTAAACATTTTCCAAAATAAAATAAAGTCTATCTCAATATGTACAAAGTTCAGTATTTATAAGAAATGAGTCTCTGAAAAAAATAATATTCTTTTTTAAATAGTGAGCTGATAAAACAGAATGTGCATTAAAAACAGTGACACAAGTGTGGCAGGTTGACCCTGGTTGGACACCAGGTGCCCACCAAACTGCTCTATCACTCCCTTCCTCAGCTAGACAGGGGAGACGAAATATAATGAAAAGCTCATGGGTGGAGATAAGGACAGGGAGAGATCACTCACCAGTTACTGTCACAGGCAAAACAGACTGGACTTGGGGAAAAAGTCAATTTGATTTACTAACAATCTAATCAGAGTAAGATAATGAGAAATAAAAACTAAATCTTAAAACACCTTCCCCACCACCCCTCCCTTCTTCCTGGGCTCATCTTCATTCCCAATTTTCTTTCGCTCCTCTCTGCAGCAGTGCAGGGGACAGGGAATGGAGGTTGTGGTCAGTTCATCACATGTTGTCTCTGCTGCTCCTTCCTCCTCAGGGGAGGACTCCTTGCACTCTTGCCTGCTCCAGCGTGGGGTCCCTCCCACAGGAGGCAGTCCTTCACGAACTTCCCCAATGTGAGTCCTTCTCACAGGCTGCAGTTCTTCACGAACTGCTCCAGTGTGCGTCCCTTCCATGGCGTTCAGTCCTTCCAGAACAGACGGCTCCAGTGTGGGTCCCCTGTGGGGTCACCAGTCCTGCAGCAAACCTGCTCCAGTGTGGGCTCCTCTCTCCATGGGGCCACAGGTCCTGCCAGGAGTCAGCTCCAGTGTGGGCTTCTCGCGGGGTCACAGCCTTCTTCGGGCATTCCCCTGCTCTGGTTTGGGATCCTCCATGGGCTGCACACGGATATGTGCTCCACCATGGACCTCCATGGACTGCAGGGGGATATCTGCTCTCCATGGACCTCCAGGGTCTATGAGGGAGGGGCACAGCCTGCCTCACCATGGGCTGCACCACAGGCTGCACCACTGGCTGCAGGGGAATCTCTGGAGCACCTCCTCCCCCTCCTTCTTCACTGACCTTGGTGTCTGCAGGGCTGCTTTTCTCACACATTCTCACTCCTCTCCCTGGCTGTAGTTGCTCAGTATTTCTCCTCCTTAAATATGTTATCACAGAGGTGCTACCACCATCACTGATGCTCTCAGTCTTGGCCAGCAGCAGGTCTATCATTGGCTCCATCGGACTTAGGGGAAGCTTCTAGCAGCTTCTCACAGAAGCTACCCCTGTAGCCCCTCCACTACCAAAACCTTGCCATGCAAACCCAATATAAACAAGAAATGGTTTACACCTTGAAATTCAGTGATGAGATTCGTTTCTGTGAAGCCACAAAATATAATTTTCAATTGTACAATGTAAAGGGTGGAAGTCAAAAACATAACACTGCTCCAGCTACTAAGAAGGAGAAAAATGACTGCTACAGCTGAACCCAGGACAAGATTTCAAAAGGCAGAGAACTCATCAGCTGAAGGTTGGTGATACACAGCTTCTCCTGTATCTCTTTCTCAAAAACAAATGTGAGATGTCATTCCAGCTCCATTCATAAATAGGAATTCCTTGATTTTAGCCTTCTTGTGTCTGCTTTAAGACCAAAAAGTAAGCAACATATACCAAAGGCAACGTTATTGCATGTATTTTGCAATTTGAAATATTCCTTTAGAATAAGCATAGCAGAAAACTTTGTTTCTGTGCATATTTCTGTTTATTAATAGAGCTATGAATAATTTGCATGCAATATTCCACTCTTACTTTTTAGACTTCTTTTGAATTTGAAAAAAAGGGATCTCAGTGTAGTAACATATTTGTCCTATGATAATCAAAGGTAACTGGCAGGCTCTGAGGGCTGCTACTTGCATGCTTCTCCTTTCTTGTTTCTTCTGTCAGCACTAAGGCACTCCAGCTTTGGGACTGTAAGATTTCGTTAAATAACTTTATTTTAAGTATGTAGGAGAAGTTCCTACCTTTCAGCTTTTAATTTGTCACATTTAACTTTATTTCTTTACTGTGCCTGTGACAATGGCGGTATTTCTGTCTATGTCTTCCTTTTCTTTTTTTGCCAAAATTAAACTGTCTCAGTTTAGACAGAAAAGTAGTAACTCATGAGGGAGAAATACTTTACTAAATGGCTTAGAAAGACAAAAGTTTTGCAATACTCATGCTTCTTATTAATGTCATCTGATGAGAACTTGATACTTCAGCTGAATTGTGTAGAAGGATGGCTTGTATGAGATTTTTATTCTGTTGCACTTGATTTTTATTTGTTCTCTGTTGGAATGCAAGCTATAAGATCCTCTCACTTGCTGTAATATGCAGCACTGGATGTATATCACAAATCTGAAGTGTCCCTAAGGGAGTAAGGATTTTCCAATAACAGAATGTATTTGGAGTAATGGAGGGAAGAAGAAAACTATTGGGTGGCACAGGAAGGAATTTTAGGAAAGGTCTGGAGAGATGCCTTCCCTCCATAAACGTAGTTTTCTTACATCTTGCTAGGCTCTGAAGTTTTCCAATAGCAATATTAATGGCATGCTTTGCAGTTCACCGCCTAAGTTGAATGTATTTACTCTTGTATAATTCACAAAAAGGACCTTATGTTCCTTCTTGCAGCAAAATAAACCTGAACTCTGACACTTTCTTTTACCTCTCTCTGGTATATTCACATCTGGAGCAGGTTTGCAATTAGATTATCATCTTCCATTAATCTGCAAGTTTTGATTCCATCATTATCTCAAATTAATTAAGATAATTTTAATTGTCATATTCATCAAACTCTAGGATCATTATTTCTTTCTTCATCCTTAAAATTGCCTTTGTCTTAATTGTCAGAATGGGATTTCAAAAGCACGGCTGTGAAGATCTTGGTAAAACTTTTACTTATGAAATTATTCTATGAGGTGCTGGTTCTCCCCATTCTGGTTTAGGTGGGATTTGTTCTGGAAATGTTTTTTAAGGACACTCGCTTTCTTTAAATGGTGAGACTACTTTCATTTTTCTCCCCAACCTTTTAATCATTTTTCTTCTCATATAATGCATGAAAGCTTCAATTTCAGTCTCACTTTCTTAGTATGTCATAATTATTTGTAAACTGCATGTGCATTCCTAAGATCATATTGCATTCTGTCTGAGCCATAATATGTTGATCAGAGCATCCAATAAAAGGGCAGAATTAGTGGCAGGTGCTGAATTTGGTTAAGAAGAAAAATTGGAAGTGGGTAGAACGGCTGAAAAGATGCTCCAATTTTAGGCATAGTTATGAGAAAGAAAATAGGATCATATGAAGGGAGGCGCAGAAGAAATTTTAAAACTGGCACATGAAGGTGGCAGACCATGGGTTGTGTGTGGAAGAACATAAATAAATTAAGACACAATATAGGCAAATTAGACCTATGTCTTGATATGCATTGTAAAAATAAAAATAAATGTGGCTTTTTTAAGAGAAGTGTTGAAGAGTATTCTGAGAGCTAAAAGGACTATCAGACTAGAGGGAATTTTCAGACTTGTTCCTTTCCATAGACTTTACTCTAGGGCCTGCTTTCCAACCTAGCTTTTGTCCAAATTGTCTGACCCGTGAGTTGGAGTCACTGTAGTTGGAAAAGACCAATTTTCCTTGTCTGCTGTTACAATAATACCACGAAAGAAAGTACAGAAGTGTGACTAGAAAACTCTTCACTTTTTTGGACACTACTGGGAGAGGTTGGAGAAAATTTTTTTTCATCAGTTTATCTCACTACTAATAGCACCTACTCTATTTCCCTGTATTAATCTGTTTCCCCATGTTACTCATGTACTTGTCCTTGGTGTTCAAAAATAATCCGCACTGACGTTGAGAGCTGAACTAAAAATATTTAATAAGAGTTTGTAATATTGGTATCTGCATCTACCATTGCCTTCTGTTCTGCCTGCCTGTTTCTGTCTATCTGACACTTTTCTCAGTCCTTAGGTTTTTTTATACAGTGTAGTATGTGTATGTGATTCTCAGTGTATGGGTACCAGGTAAAATTGCTTACTGATCATGGTATTCGATTAATTGTGATCTAATAAGATCTTGGCTAGTAAAAGAAGGGGAACAGTCGTTGTATGTTTATGACTCTGTATGAACACTATGTGCAGCACACGTCATGGAGCATTCAGCATCTGGTGAGGGATACACTTGATTCGTATCATGGTGATCTCAGAGCTATATCTGGATGCAGCTTGGCACCTTTGTGCAGCCAGTGTAATCCGACTGCCATAGGCACACTAACTGCACTGATGTGCATCTTCCCCTCACTAGACAAAAGCCTCTTTGCAAAAAAAACCAGGAAGATTGAATGGTAAGTACTTCTTTGAAGTGAATCAGCCTATGCTCATCAGGTTACTTTACTGCTGAAGCTTGAATAGCAACAGGTGAATTACTGAGAAGATTGGTGCACCCTATGGGTTAAATACAGTTATCAGCAAATGGAAGCTTTATCAAGGGGCACTGTGAGGTAGGTCTCCTCTCTGAGCCTGAACCTGAAAGGTCAAAGAGAGAAGTACCTGTAGAACTCTGTCTTTGCAGTCAAGAAGGAGACTGGTTAACAGTATCAAATTACCAGGGAAGGAGATGTAATGCAGACATAACCGGTACTTTAGAGCTTTGACTGTGAAGGCACTGCAGCCTGCTAAGCATCATGATAAAAACTGATCCAGTGTAATGAAAGGGGAAGTGCAATGCCAAGCAACACAAAAATAATTGAGAACAACCCCACAAAATTATTTTAAATGTTTGTTATTCTGTGCATGGCTAATGTCAACCACAGCCTTATTGCATAAATGTCATAGACAAGGAGGAACATTTACTACTTATCAGCAAGTCCCACTCACTATCTGTGAGCAAGTACCAGTTAGCATGCATGCTGACTGAGTCAGTGAAGCTCTGCATCTTCCAGGCAGTAGTTTTACTGTCTAAGCCAAATCAAGATAAAATCTGTAGATCTACATACATAATTTAAATTCTTTCCTTTAAAGCAAACTGTTATATCAAAAGAAGAGTTGACCAGAACTACTTAATGCAATGTTGGCTTTGTTCTAGAAAAACACAGGTTCTTTTTTTACTGTGGCAACTATGTTATGTTTTAGTCTTCTGTGTGGTTTTGTTTTGCTTTCATTTGTGTGGGTTTTTTTCTTCTCTTTTAACCCCCAAAAGACTGCAGTGAATAACTTTTGCAAAATGTGTTGCACTCAGCCTGCTGCTTTTCTGAAATAAAACAGCTTTTGAGGACAGGAACCACTGTGCAGTATGAACTTTCAAACAAGGCATGACCGATTTTCTTGCTTCTATGCTGTCTACTACTTCCTTTTTACTGCCTAGAACCACAAAGAGTCTTCGGGAGGGAGGTATTAGGAAACCTTTCCTGAGGCTGAACAGGCACCTCGTCATTATATTTGTTGGTTTTCCTGTTAAGGCACAGGGTGAACACTTTCCCTTACTGAAGCCTTATTTTTACACCAAGAATCCTCTTTCCATTTCAGCTGCTTTGGTTAAACAGACATGAAGATGCAAAGGAAATGTGCTATCTTCCTTATATGTCAACATTTGGTAGTGGCGGTGACAATCAAATTTACCTTCTGAGATATGTTATTTCTGGTTTACTGTTTAGATAAGGTAGGGGGGAAAGGGAAATGAAACTAACTTGTCAGAAATGAGATTGTGGATGTGAAAGGAGTGTTTCATAAGAATAGCAAGCAAGACAGGATAAAAACTCAAAGGCATACAAATAAATTAATACATTTATGAGATTGAAAAGATAAAGCACACATAACAAAGTATGACTTGGGGATAGGAATACAGATACTGCAGAAAAAGAAGTGTAGGCATTTAGACAGAAAAAACTAGATCAAATGAAATATGTTCTGGATCGGATTCTCAAAGGCAGTCTGTGTCTGTGCGCTGCTCCGGAGATGGAATCTCACATTCATTCAGCTTCTCTTTACAGCTGGATTGCATTAGCTCTGCAGCATGGAGGAGCCAGGATTTGTGTAGCTCTGGCCCCTTGGCCCTGGAGGGCCAATAATAAGTAAAATGTTGGCACAGGAAAGAAGTATTATGGGATTATTTTGGAGGCTAAAGAGCTCACGGTTTCAATGTTGTTGTGCAACCTGAAACAGTTTAGTTGGTCTAAAGATTAGCTTATGTTTGGAGAAATAAAAATAAAAGGAAAACACAATGGAACAATCATTTAATAAGCAATAGAAATGTACAAAACCGTTGTTGACCTTCTGCTACCATAATTTTGTGCCACAGCAGGACACAAAGAAATCAAAATAAACAGTTATGCACTGTAAATACCCACAAACACAGAACAATTCTTATACAAAAGAAAAAGTTTTTCTGTAGTTACCTTTTTAGCTTACTTTTATTGCATTTTGGAGTTCAAGTAAAAAAATCTAACAACTCACCCACTCGCACCCCAAGATCTTTATCAACATAAATGCCATATTTTTAGACTAAATAAATAAATACAAGTCTCTTCGAGCAGTATTTTGAAATTCCACACACCTTTTACTTTACATAATCCTAAGTCAGTACATTTGAAGGAAATGCGTTGTTGATATTTTGCTGGTTTTGTAACTTTATTCTGGCAAAAAACTATATCGAGTAAAAATGTCCTTACCATTTAAATAATGTCTCAAAAGAATAAAAGCATCCATCTCTACAGATTTGAATGAAAATGATATATAGAGTTGGAAGTGAACTGGAGGTAATACTAAATTAGTATAAATTGCAAGCAATTATACTTAAGTAAATTAAACAAATTCACTCTAATGCAAGTGAGTAACAACTAAGATCTTAGGTTACAGATTGCAAATTTAGAGCAAAAGTTAGAAGAAATAGTCACCACTTTAATTTTGCACAGCATGTATAGCTTTCCAGTGAATCATATGCTGCAAATTTTGATCTGAATCCAGTTCTTAATGACAGGTATCTATAGTCACATCACTGTAAGCTGTAAAGCATTTTACAGCATTTATTATAGTTCAGAAAGATGCAGGTTTATACTTCCCTAGAGTTTCAGGGTGTCTTCAGGAGGAAGCACTATGATTGCCACAGTCTTTCAGAAATACACAGAAAAGTAGAATTGTACTGGGTGTAGTTCCAAGATAGTGGGAGGGCTGCAGTGGTGGCCAGTGTGGAAAGAGGTCAAGAACTACCCATGCTGGACACAGCTGGCTCCACTCCAGCCCCTCTGCAGGACACAGCTGAGCCCATTGGTGAAGTTGGTGGTGTCTATGGGAAAAACATGTTTAAGAAAAGGTGGACAACATCAAACAGAAAAAGAGGAAGGGAGGGAAGGGGAAAAGAGTGAGAAACAGCAAAGGGAACACCAAGGTCAGAGAGGGAAAAGTCTAGATCAGCCTCCTCAAGGCACAAGAGTGGTCTGTTCCAACATGCAGGAAGTCGAGTAAGTGTGGTGGAGAGCAAGTGTAGATGAATGAAGTACTTAGCAAGCTTTTCCCTCATAAGGTCTGTTACAGTTTCCTGTGTTAAGCAGCAGAGTCTGACGAAGTGAAGTACCATCCAGTTGAGTAAAATCAAGTTATGGATATGTAAGCAAACATATGGGAAACTTACATGCTGTCTTAACTTCCTTTAATGAGTAGTTATAGAGAAGATGGAGCCGCTCTTCTGAGAAGTGCACAATGAGAAGGTGAGGTGCAACAGACACAAGTTTCAATGAGAGATATTCCAACAGAATCTAAGGAAAAAATTATTCATGGTGAGGGTGACGAAAGATCAGACCAGCTTTCTCAGAGAAGCTGTGGAATCTCTGTCCTTGGAGGTACATGAACCTCAACTGAATTTGACTCTGAACAACCAGATAAAACTTCAAAGCCAGCCCTGCTTTAAGCAGGATGATGGATGAGATAACCTCCAGAGATCCCTTCCAGGTCTAAATTATTCAGCGATACTATGACGTCTGTCAGATGCTCTGGCTCTAGGTGATCACTGAACAGCCTGTTTTCATATAACCAATTCACAGGAGTGTTGGCAGGAATGAGGCAAGCTTTCACACCCCAAGAGGCAGGTACTGCCTGGTTCCCTATCAGCAATACCTGTCATAGATAGAAGAATGACCAAGAGGAGGAAAGGCATGCCTTACAGAACAAAAAGAAACTTGTCTGAGGTAGAGGAACTAGGCGGATACTTTTCCTTTTGTTTGCGACTAGTAGAATTAATTTTGGAGCCTTTTCAATCAATACTTCTGGAACTAATTAGGTCACTAAAAGTTTTTTTTTTACTATTATTTTATTGAATCAAAAAGTAGACTAATATGCAATATGAAAGTGAACTTATTTCTGGATCCTTTTTGTAATATAAAATAATTTTTAGTGACACAGATTTATATATATATAGAAAACCTTTTACTAATTTATTCTTAAATTATTGTATTAAATGCTTAAAGCATAAATAAACCAAATTTTTATAATTATATAGTCTAAGTCAAATGACATCATTTTAAAGCAAGCCCAGGCTGGCTGGGACTTTGAGCAACCTGGTCTTGTGGAAGGTGTCCCTACCCACGATAGGGGGGTTAGAACTAGATGACCCTTAAGGTCCCTTCCAACCCAACCCATTCTATGATTTTAGGATATGATTTTCCAGCTCAAATGTTATATTGAAAACACAGTCACACTGTATTTCAGAGGAAAAGCACTATATACTACTTAAGCATAGCTCTGTGCAAATTTCACTCAATTAAGCTTTTGTGAGTTTAAGAACAGTTCCTTTATATTATTTTAATAGTATTTTAAGGAATGAATTAATACTGAAAGCAAATGTGCTGGAAAACATTCTTAGTTCCAATAAAAATACAAGAATTCACTTCTGAAAATATGAATATTGTTATTTTTCTCTAAGTAAAATCCCAGCACTCATCTGATTTTTTTTTCATAGAATAAGATTCCAAGATCATAGGAGTTAAGAGAACATTACTCAGTCAAGTGTTGAAAATGGATAATGCTAATAGTTCTATACTGACTTCTTCAAAGAACACCCACAGTCACAAATGTTGACTTATGCCTATATTATCACCTGCCCCCAAACACTAATAGCTAATAAATGAATAGGAAATTAATTTCTGAAAATGGCTTTCATGCCAATCTTCAGCAGAGAATCACAGAGTAATATAAGCACTATGCAACCAATGGAAATCATGTGGTCCGGCCCCTTCTCAGAGTGGGCCCAGACTGGGGCATAAGCTTGCAACATGTACTGCACCTTTAGTGAGATATGGGTAGGTATACTCTAATCAATAACCCTTTGTCAAAAGGGCAAAACCACAGCATTTAAATGTATCTTCAGAATTAAGAGTATATGTTTGACTAACCTAAACAACAGTGTGCATGAATCCTGCTGATCTTTTCATGAAGTAGTCCTCTTACAATAAAGTATACCTAAAAAATGTCAAAAAAATTTGATGCAGATTTAGCTTAGGAATTCACAATTTCACTTAAGCACAACTTTGTGCGCCTTTTATTTGAAATTACGGAGCAAAAGACTTATGCAAAAGGGATCATCTGCTGAGAAAAGTATGAAAGATCCCCCCAATCCTTCATATGTGAAGTTAATGAATTCACAGAATCATAGAATGATTTGGGCGGAAGGGACCTTAAAGATCATCTAGTTCCAACCCCCTGCCATGGGCAAGGGGACACCATTCGCGCAGTTATACGTAGTTAACTTTAGCTGATGCAAGGTCTGACCCAACAAATAAATGGAAGGGAAGGAAAGTAAACAAGGGACAAAGAGACTAAGTATTTACATCCTATTCTATATTAAAAATGCTTCAAAGACTATATAACTCAAAAATAGAGGAAGATAATACAAACCTCCCGCAGTGCTAACTATATATATAGGTCTGAATTAAATGTGTAGTATTTTTTGCAAGACCATTGAATTTTTTCAGCTGCCATGACAATCTGTTTTTCTCCTGTGTAAAGATTTATTTCTGCTCTACAAACAAAACTTAAACCATAGTTTTGGTTCACAAATAACTAGACTTCTTCTAAAATATAATTGCTGCTTCTTACATAATGACTATTCTCTGAAGTGTATTCCCTGCAGCTTTGTGCATTTCTTATTCTCTCAGGTGCTTCAAGCTTCTTCCATCTCTCCATATAGAACACATAAAGCATATTAGAAGAGTGCATTAAAAAACCCCGTAACAGTTTGACATATGCTGCTTTTACTGTATGAGTAACATTTTTACCTCAGTATGTAGTGTGAGTCTATCATTGAAAACTGAGGGGTTTCTTAATTTTTCACTTGTAAAGGATTCACTTCAGATCTTGTTGAAATCAAAGGATTTTTGGACAGCCATTGTTATCAAGGGGAAATGGATCGAGGTTTTTAGTGGGATTATGTAAGGTGTTGTTGCAAGCCAGAACTCTATGAGTTAAGGTCTATGGCTGACACTCAGAATAGGACAAAGAATGTGTAAGAGAAGTGGGGTTTTGTTGTTTTCCATTCTGCCACAGTTTGCTATCTGGCCTTGGGCGAACCACCTAGTTTCACTGTCTCATTGAATATGTAAGTTGGAATAGTTTCATACTGTTTGTATGTGCAGTAACTAACCCACCAGGTACCAAACTTGAACTTGTTCGTGGTACTGTATCCTGTATTAACTCTCACTGTTCCCTCACTAGCCACCTTTGACTGCAAAAAATATCCTAAAATAGTGCTCCTAATTTCTGTTTCCTGTAGCTTGTCTGTGTCAGAGATGATAGCCTTTTCCATTGAGCTATCTTCTGTTACTCCCTAGAACTGATCTCTGCTCTGGTCCTCAGCCTGGATACATAAGTCCAGACAGAGACTAGGAAGATGAGCATTAACAAGTCCATCAACAGGCTTGGCTTTTCTCGTATTTTGTACTCCCTCTTTGGACTTGTGCACTAGGATATAAATTGTTGGAAATTTTTAATTTCTTTTTTTAACACCCACCAGGGCATCACTTATAGAGAGTCACCTTCAATAGTTTATAAACCTTTTGGTGCTGCTCAGGGTAGTCTGCTTTTTTGAAGTTGTCTTTAGCCAATCAAATCAGGAGTGTGTACAAATACATGCACTAAGCCTACTTGCTCGTATTTAAGAGGCGTAGTCACTGCAACCAAGATATACTAGAGGTGTCTTTGCATTACTTTTATTTTATTAAAAGACACAAAAAGGAGCATAGGCCTGTGAATAATTAGGTCTTGTGAAGCTCAATGTAAAGAGGTTAATTTCTCCTTATCAGCATTTTGTACACCTAAATACAGGGAAGTCACAACCTGCTAAATTCCTTGGGGCAAGGGTCTGTCATTTTCATTTGTTTGAAACACAATAAATGCTTCTCTGGCAAAATTTCATTGCCTTTCACTGTATGCAATAAATCATATTAATCCATGTGAGCTTTTCAAAGAAACTTTTTAAATTCAAATTTACTATCAGTTTCCATGGAAAATGATAGAAGTAGTTATTAGTCTGTGAGCATCTGTTAATGCTGCCATGCACAAATATAAAATCCACATTAGCAACCTCCACTTTTCCTTCTAACATTTCTAACTTCTGAAACATCTGCTTGAGCTATTTTTCTCCTTCCATCTCAACTGATCCGTTGAAGTAGAGAGAGGTGAGCAAGCAGCTTGAGAGTTCAGTTTGAAATATATTAAATAGGAAAAGCTCAAAGGGGAAACATCTACTGAAGTGAGAATGTCTGTGCAGGGTTGGAAGGCAGGATTTAAATACTGAGGAATAGGAGAAAAAAAAAGTTTCAAGTAGTATTTAAAATATTACCTATCTGATTTTTATAGTTCATTTGGGTTGTTCAAGTTCAGTACCTGGGTCAGACAGGTACATAATGTTGTCTAGATTGCTTTTCCTGTGTTTATGTCTGTATTATTTCTGACTTGAAAGCAAACATCATCTAAATTGAATAGCATCCAGTTAGCTTCAGAGCTATCATTCATTTATTGCTGTGGCACATGAGGGAGAAACCATAAGATAATCTTATACAAGAAATCAAGCTTCCTACTGTTCTAATCAAATCTGTTATGCTTCAGAGCATCTGTACATCAAACAGTCCCATAGCATCTCACCAAGTCATCCACCTGAATCTAAAAAAGGGCTGCGCAAAAGATGGGCATGCTAGTCTGTGTGAATTCCCACAGTCTGTCTGCAGTAGCAACTGTTCACTGAACATATGCAGAGGAAAGAACACCACTGTTTATTCTGTTAAGCTTATATTCAGTGCATGATTGCAAGATTAGGTATCCTTGTAATATGGGTACTCTACAAAAAATTCTGTAACAGATTTCCAGGCAAAGTGTTTTTATTTTTATAGGAAGAGAAAAAAATAGGAAAAAGAAATCCCTAACCTAAAGCCTCTGAGGCTGGCACTACCCAGATTTTTAATTTCAGATGACTGATTTGTGAAAGATACCATTTTTTTTGTCATTGCCCATAAGGTGACCGCATGCTGACAGCATTCCTGGTCAGAGGACAGAGAGTCACAGAATCTGCTGAGAAACATGACAAGAGAAAATTGTGGCTGGAGAGCTAATTCCATTCACTTTTCACAGGGGGGAACCAGGAGTATTTACATCCAGATGAATGTATGAGTAGTGTCATAAATAAGAAAATAAAGTAGATAGATTGACTATCTTCAAGACAGTAAAATTATCTATCTACCACATGTCTTAGTCAGGGAGTCACTCAATTGTCTTTAAGCATAGGGTCCCTGAATATAATAAAAAGCAGCCATCTTTAGCAAAACGGGTGGAAAATACTTGGGGTCATCTGTAAGATCTTAAAATTGCCTTTAACTTGCTTTTCCAGCTTTTCTTTGAGAGTTTAAAAACTTCGGTGATTCTTTCTGGCTCATTTACAGATAAGACAAGCCAGCTGGGGAGAAGAAACCACAACTGGCATAGATAATGTCAAAATCCATAAGCAGCAGTACCTGCAGTCTGTGGGCTGTGAGGACCTTGCTAGATATTATGAGAAACCATAAGATTAGCTGAGATTGGCAAGAAGAGAACATATGTTCCCCACCTGTATTTCTTTTGAAGTGTTGTCTATGGAGGATTGCAGATCATTAATTTTTAGAAATTCATGCTCTTTGCAAAAGATTGAGAAAACTGGAAATCCGTTTATAAAAAAGCAAAATAAATATGCAGACTACTGTGACACAATACACATATTCAGGTTAAAAAAAAAAGATTGATTTACTGAACAGAAGGAAGTCTGTTACAAGTGTTCACGTGCCTTTGCAGCATGAGGAAAGGGTGATACCATGCCTCTGCCCTTTATTAAATCAGTTTCCTTCCTGCCTTAAGCTTCCTCCAGGGATACTGTGCAGGCAGTTCCAGGGACATGATGTCAGGGAAACCTTATTCCAGTGAGTGGCCTTGTGAGATAAGTGGTGAAACTATCTAGAAACGTGTTCAGAGGCTATGACAAGCGCTTACAGATACTGGAAATGGTCTCTTTGATGTGATCAACTCAATAATGATTAAATCAGAACATTTATATTAAAGGAACAGAAACCGCAACTCCTTTAGTAACTGGCTTCTGCTACCAATGTGAAAATGAAACAAAAAATGAAGAGAGCAGCTATGTAGTAGGCCTATACTTCTCCTGAATAGCTTGTTGAAAAATAGGCTAATGTCTTTCTATGTCTTGTCACTTTTAAAGTGCCCTTCCTTTTAGAAGTATTAAGCCATTATTATTTCAGTATGTACAATTTAACACCTTAAAATAAGCAGTCTTCCTTACTTGGTGTATGTGTATGTCTTCTCTGTCACGAAAGGATGTGCTAATTTTGAGAAGAGCTTCTTGTTTTGATGATTTAAATTCAGTAATATTTTCATTGCTTGTACAAGTGTTTAGAGTTTCTAGCACTCGTTTCAGTTAGATAATGCTACAGTGCAAGCAGCCATCTGCTAATTTTAAAAAATGTTCGGATTAAAATTTAAGCCAGGTCTTTTAAACTCTTCACGAAAGTAGTTACTACTAGGCTTCTAGACTGAGGAAGCAGGCTTCATTTATCCCATTCTCCTAAACATGCCATATGTTAAATATACCTACATAGAAACAAAAAAGAGGAGCTACGTAAAGCTGGGGTATTTATAAAACACATTATGCTAAAGAATGATTAGCCATAGAAGTAACCAAATTAAACTGGTTTTCAAAATTTAGTTATTTCTCTGGGTTACTACAAGCAGTTGGATTTTTTGACTTTAAGAACAGTTGGTGTCATTTCTTTGAGGAAAATAGTGGTACAATTGCTCTACATGGTAGTTCTTATTTTGCCTTACCTTTTGAGCCCTTGTAAGGCTCAAGGGATTTGTTAGAGAAAAAGATTTGGATTGCCCTCCCTTGCTTCTAGCTGAGATCATTTTGAACTCAATTCAGGCATGAAAGAAATACTAATCATTCTTTTAGACTGGAGAGGAACTCCCAGGAGTATAGTATACATGTAATCTGTCCTATAAATATGAATATCATAACATCTGAGAAAAAAAGCTATGTGAGGTAGGGAAGTTTTATGTATTTTTCTTCAAACGTGAAGATAAACAAAAGATTTTGCCTGAAATACAGAGATTGCATAAACCTTGGAAAGGTGGTTTTATAATCTAATCTTGAGTTGGTGCTAGTGGGATACACCTACCTGTTGCTTGTGGCTAAAAGATAATTGTCCTAAAACTTCCTTGTCCTCTCACGAGCGTCTTTCTTTTCAAGGCAATGGAAGGTTTTTAGTCTGTTCTCACATGAGAGAAGTTTAGTCATATGGACCAGAGAGGGGAAGGCTCCCCAGAATATTTTCATATGGCATGTGCATAGCTTTACTCTTTCCTTCAGATAAGCAGGATTGTTTATTTTTCTGAAATCAAAGACAATGATATTAACCATAGTAACAGCATATCTTGTGTCTGTCTCCTGTTCATTGTAACCAGAAACATTTTAATACAAAATCCACGTAGGAACAGTAGTGCACAGGGGCAGGGAACACAGGTCTCTGCTTCACAAGCCAATGAAGGGACGGATTCTCTGAATCTGTGCTCTCAAAGGGGGTGACTTTGGTTATCTTCCTGTCCAAGAGCCCTTACTGGCTTAACAGCAGATCTGTCTTTACTCTGTGTGCTAGCTATTTTGGATCCCATTCTGACATACCCAAGTCTATGCCTTGGGAAGCTCTATTACTTTTTCCAAGAATGTAACTTTGCTGCTACACTGGATTTAAACACATAAATTCTTATTGTGTGAAGTCCTTGGTACCTGATAATAAAAAAGAAAGTACTGAGACAAAGAGAACGTGAAATATGTATTAGGAAATTTTCCAAAACGTGAGGAAACGTTCTTGAATTCCAAGTCAAATTATATTTCATCTAATTTGCATCCAGAAAACAGACGCACTAATAATACACATGTCAAATTAGTGATGGAAATAGCTATGCAATGAAATGATATAATGATGGTATATAAGTGAAGGTGACCTACTAATGAATAATCTGGGAAGGAAAGACTGACAAGGTGTTAATTGATATGTCAAACCAGTGATGTCAGTCAGTTGCATGGACGAAGAGAAATTAGTCAGTGTAAATTACGTAGTGACCATGAAAACATGCCAAAAGCAATTTCATATTCCTCAAAGAAGTTGACAGATAAGATATAAAAACAAATTACAGAAAAAAAAAGGTAAATATACCATATCTGATTTACTGCTTGCTCCAGGTAGCCAGTAATGGTTCACTAAATGATGTCTTTTAATGTCTGTTATAAGAAAAAATATTTGCAGCACCTATGTACCACAATAATCCTCAATTCAATCTGTGAAGTCTTCACAGCTTCTCTTTAGAGAAAACCAATAAAATCTACAATGTCTGATCCATATCTGCCGACATTAAATGTCTAGTGAGTAGCTGAAGTGAGATAAAAAACATGTGTGTACAAATCTGAGTTCAGCAGAAGCTGGGAACTCCTGGTTTTCTGAAAAAAATGATGAAAAAATCTTTAAATAGTAACCTCACTTTGTAGTTCTTCTAAAGGATATTATAAAAAAATAGATGATAGTTTCCTAGGCTGAGTTTTTGCTTAGCTTGCATTTGAAAGGGACTTTTGGGCCTTTACCGACAGAACTCTGAAAAATACACAGCCATTACCTTGGGACTAAACAGTTAAGATGAGTGCCATGAAATTGCAGTGGGTCATTCCAGCCGGTAAGAGAGAAAAGAAACCTTTTATGTGGCTTTGTTCACACAGTTTGCTCTAGAAGCATGAAGTTAAATAGTAAATATAATTTTTTATTATATCTTTTTTGGATCATATCTGCCTAAGAAATTTTCATGTTCATTCTAAACTTGAAAACATTCCATTTCACTGTCTTGGAATACATATTTTGGATAACATAAGAAGTTATATACTATTTTGTCCACTAGAGGGTACCAAACATATTTCCAGTCTTGCAGTAGGAAGCATCAGTGGCTAAGAAAATAATTAAAATCAGGTCAAATTAATGTTGCCATATTTAAAAAAAAATCCAGTGCCTATGTTTTATACAGTAGTTTGTGGAAGTAAAAGTAATTTGAATTTTCTAGAACAAACAACTTCCTTCAGCTGTAGAAATTCCTGAATATATTTTTCATGATGGACTATCTCTACACAATTATGTTATGAGAGAGAGGCCACTCTGGACTGAAATATTTAATGATGTTTCTTGTAACGTGGGTTTCTACTCCTTCTGAATTGGAGCTGAAAGTAAGATCCAGTTTTGGAGCAGATCTCCAAAAACTTATGGTGTAAGATTTAATCTAATTTAAATACCCTGGGTCTGAAAGTGCAGAGGTTTATATTTCAATATCTAATCTGTGATGAAGTCTCAGAGTGTTCTCAAAAAACCACTTTGGGCTTAAATATTAGTTCCCTATGTGACAGTTTTGTTGCTATATAGCTCAGATTTAAGGTGTTTGTTTTTAGAAGAGGGAATTGAAAATGCTCTTTCCCTCAAACTCAAAGATTTAATAGGCCTTTTCTTAATCCAGGATAATTACTAGTGCTGTATTTCAGCACTATTGAAGCAAAATATGTTCTTCCTGTGAGACTGAAAAGTGGACAAGTTATGAAACAGGAATGCTTCCAAAATTGGTTGTTCTTGCTAGTTTGAAGTTTTTCGTGTTGAAATAAGGTTAAACAAATTCAAGCATGAACTGAAGTACACCTCCTTTAACATTTGTTTAGTTACTACCACAATCAACCAAGGAAAGGTGTGGATTTATCAACACTTGAAATCTTTACCAAGGTGGGGCTTAAAGAGGTGGGTATGTTTTCTTGTCCAACCAACATGTAGCCAACATGATGCAGAAGTTAGTGAATGGGAGTGGAATTCTTCTGTAGATGTTACCATGAGGTCTGTGATCAGAAGGGTGACTAGACAACAAGTAGGTTGTCTTTGGCTTCTGTGAGAACTGGATTAAGCTTTACAGGTTTTATTGATTAAAAGAAAGCCCCAGAATTGTTAATTCTTGACATTCACTAGCTCCCTGGCAAACACCAAGTTCTATGATTGTGATCTGTAGTCCATTTTCAGGTCTTATAAAATCAAAGAGCGAGTGAAACCCCAGATCATATGTTTCAGCCCACTTACTGTCATCTCCTTTACACAGACGCACTTGTGAGACACGATTTTAAAATGGGCTCAGTGTTGGCTTAATTATAATTTTCAAAAAGTTTTTTTAAAAATAATTTTCTAAAACCTTTGTAGTTAAAGATACAAAAATGTTACTTTTGCTGGTTTTTAACCCTCTGTTAGGTATCTAAAATAAGAGAGATGCTTCTAAAATATCTAAAGATGAGAATAGCTGTCAGGTACTCCTGCAGAGAGAGAGGGAATTGCACACAGATTTTTTGCACGCAGACATTTTATGTCTGTTTTATGCTGACATGCCTATGCACACATTTTGATGTTCTACTTTCTGAGCATAATGAAGACATCTGAGACCCAAATTATTCCCTGTAAATATTTTGCACTCTTTCCCTTCTGGCTACTTGTTAGTGTTCGTCTTCAAAGAGGATCACATTCCACCACTGCAACCAAAAGTATTAAGAACTTGGTCCTGAGTAGTACTCATCTATGCAAGTTGCTAGATTTGAGAAAAGTAATCTTTTAGTATCTGTGTTACATTTAGTTATTTTTCCAAGATCTGTTAGTCATACTTTAGTAGATAAGTGTATTTATTTCCTCTATATGGAATATGTATATATACACACAGGAAATGGCAGTCCAAAAATTCCTCTTAACTTGGTTCCTAGCAAAAAATAGTTTCTTTCCTCCTTTCTAGGAGAAAAACTATGACTACTGGGTAACATTCTGTTCTTCAGTCAGTTTATTGATTTTCTAGCCACGTCACAGAGCTACTGACCTGATACTCACTTCCTGGAAGGAGCAAATTTGCTTTTATTCTAAGCACTCTGCCCTTTCACGGGTATGCCTGGGATTCCTGCTTTATGCTTTGCCAAACTCCACCCAAACTTTCCTTCCTCTCAGGAAGAGTCCTGAAGGGTGTATTCTGTGAGTTTTCCTGACACCTGGCATGAAGCCAGCATAATATTGTTTTTTGCAAACCTATCTAATTTCACCTTCAACATTTCTTTATTTTCACATTAACCTCTTATCGTTGATGGAAGCATTAAGTGCTATGGCAGTGGGGGTGACAGTTCATTCGGACAGATTTTTCTTCTTGTAGGAAATTCACTTCCTACAGTTTAGTACCTTAATGTACATACACCAGAATGGCAAAATTTGTTCTACTTTGAACCCTGAATCCCATGTATGGATATAAATCTTAATATGACATTTTTTGCTAACAAATTCAAATTCTCTTCCTCATGTTCAGTTGTGGTGGGTTAACCTTGGCTGTCCTCCAGATGTCTACCAAGCTGGTCTCTCACTCCTCAGAACAGGGGGTGAAAAATAAATGAAAAAACCTCATGGGCTGGGATAAGGATAGGGAGACTGCTCCCCGGTTATCATCATGGGCAAAACAGACTTGACTTTGGAAGGATTAATTTAATTTATTGCCAATTAAAAATCAACTAGTATAATGAGAAACTAAAAAACAACTAAACCCACCTTCCCTCCACCTATTCCTTCCCTGTTCTTCTCAGGCTCCTTCTCTCCTTCACCCCCGACTCCTCTACCTCCCCCCCTCTGAGTAGTACACGGGGAATGGGGAATGGGGAATGGGGGTTGCAGTCAGTTCCTAACACTTTGTCTCTGCTGCTCCTTCCTTCTCACACTCTTTGCCTGTTCCAGCATCAGGTCCCTCCCACAGGCTTCAGTTCTTCATGAACTGCTCCAGTGCGGCTCCCTTCCATGGGGTTCAGGCCTTCAGGAGCAGACTGCTCCAGTGTGGGTCCCCCACGGAGTCACAAGTCCTGCCAGAAAACCTGCTCCAGTGTGGGCTCCTCTCCGCTGCTGGCAATTTCCTTCAGGGCATCTCTACCTGCTCCAGTGTGGGGTCCTCCACAGGCTGCAAGTGGATATCTGCTCCAGCATGGACCTTCATGGGCTGCAGGGGACAGCCTGCCTCACCATGGGCTGCACCACGGGCTGCAGGGGAATCTCAATTTTGTTCATTATCATAGTTTAACCAAGAATGTTTAGGCAGAGCAAAACAAATTCAGTAATATGTGATTTTCCATATCTGCTATCTTTGTTTTAACAGAGCATCCTTCCAGATTAGAAATATCCTGCCTGGTGTAGGTCCATTATCCATGTGATAAGTCTATTTCTTAACTGATCTCATACAAAAAGTATGAGTAAGTAATACTTGCCTGGCTGAATATATTGTTCTTTAGAGTGGGGTTTTAGAGTTTTCTTGATTTCATGGGGAGGAAAAATGAGTTTGTTTATTTTTCTGATTACAAATAAATGAATAAGGAGTTACACTCATCTCTGTTTTCAAGGAACTTCTCTCATATGCTGCACGTTAACTCAGAGGCTATGTAACAGTACAGTGCCAGAGCATGGAAATAATTCAGCAAATTAAACTTTTACCAGTGAAATGACTGTTCCTTATTTACATTGCATGCATATAAGTGCAGAAAACCAACTTGTTATCACTAATACTGAAGAGAAGGTAAGTGATCTGACTGTGGAAACAACCGTAGCATAGAAGTAATAGTCAAATATTCTAGAAGGCTTAATAAAAAAAAGCCTTTATTTTTCAAAAAGTACTGTGTATATCTGAAGACATGAATTTCACAAAAGGTGCTAAGTGCTTTAAATACATTAAAATATTCTGATGCAGACATGGAGCTGTGAAAGAAAAGTTTTCTTTGAAATGAATGAAAAATAGGTGTATTCAATTTCACTGAGATTATTAAAAACATCTGTTACTTAAAGCTGCATCAGCTTTAACTGGATATTATTTTTAACCCTCCCCCACTCTGCATTTTTCTAATCTTTGATTTAACTAGGTATTGATTTCTGTGTGTAGGAACTCAATAATATATGATATTACTATACACTAGTACGTTTTTAGAAATGTGTGGATGTTTTATCATTCATAGCTTGCAAAGCACAGTCTGTACATACACAAGAGGGTTTTGGTCAAATGGGTTAGTACAGATGAACTCTCAGAAATTTGAATGCTTAACCCTTTACAGGAGGTCATATGAAAGCTGAGTCAGAAGCCTGAGCTCTTTAGCAGAATTCCCACCTACTTTGACTGTTAGTGGAAATGAGAAAATAATTATTTTCTCTTTTTGCTACCTGTTGTGGCAGGATATGTAACATATCCTCTCCATATTTCTTATACAGTGGTTGGGACAATTGTTTTCTCCTGTTTGCATGTTCGTAGGTCTTCTGTAAGGAGATCAAAGAGCTAGGATTCATGAAGAACAGTCATCTGTGTCAAGGCAGGAGACCAAAGAGAGCAGTCCCTGAGGAAGACAAAGTAAAATAAGATAGACAATTGATAAAATGATAAAATGAGATGGAGAGGTGTCATGGTTCCAGTACAAGGGAATAGGTCTTCCCAGAGAGAAAATATTACTATATCTATGCTTTTCTAAGGTTGCATAATTAGTAGCTTCTCTAAATTTTGATTTCCTCATCCTTTTTTCCCCCATCTTGTTCTACCTTCAAGAAAATCTGCAGTGTTTATGAGTGAATGGATTGTCCAGGTTTTTATGTTCATGGCCATGTCTATGCCCTGCAGGTTTAATTTAGCTACATTTTGCAAAGACTTTCTGCTTCTTAATGTTTCACAGTGCAAGCTCTAATTCAACAGCTTTATTTTCCTTCTGGCTACATTTCCCTCCCTTTGGGTCTACTTGCCCACCTCTTTTCTTTTTGAAACTATACTCTCTCATCAGCAGTTCTACCATTAAGTAGTTGAAATGATGGCCTTAGATTTTTTTTTGTATGTCCTGTTTGCCCCTCTGCAAAAGATAGATATTCTGATGTACCACCAAAGCTACTGTTGCATTGCAGGAGGAGGGCAACATCATCTGATGCAGCTGCTGCCTTCAAGTCTCTTCAGATTAAATCACATTAATTTACTGCAGGATCATTATAAAGCCATTCATGGATGCTTGTGTACTCAGAAATCACATTTACCAGCTAACTGAATGGATGAATGAAGAGGAAATTACAACTTTCTTCTCTGAAATCATAGGCCTCTTCCTCTTGAACAACAAGAGAATTTCTACTAGCTGAGGGCTATTAGAAGGCGTACATTGGAGCTCCACATCATTTATATAATGACCTCAAACCATGTAAAATACACTAATTTAAAATTTTAATCAAAATCTAATCCTTGGAAAAGATTCCTATGGAAAATTACAAACAGCATCACAATATCACAAAGAATAGGGGTACAGTGAACATCAGCAACAAACAACAGAGGTTAGAGAGGGAGAATTAAAGAGAGACTAAAAGAGCCAAATATATACTAAAAGGGGAAAAAAAAAGAAGACTGGATAAAGCACCAAAAATAGTAAGGATAGATAACGTATTGTCAGTGTGCTAAGTTATATGGTTTAATAAATCTATGCCTATTTAAATCTATTGATTTCCACTGGGCTATGATTTCTTAAGGAATTTGAGTTGTTTTCTGGTTTTGAAGTCTCATATTATTTCAGTGGGAAGCCAGCTGAAACTTTCAATTAAGAGTTTCACTGGCTTTTTGGCTGTGTTTGGACTCAAATAATGAACTGATGATGGGAAGAGCATGGGAATGCTTGGATAAACTCTGTGAAATACAATGTACATATTTCATCCTGGTTTCCTTTATGGTCAGCCAGAAGAACCTGAAGCAATTAGGAGTCCCATTGTTTCAGTGCAGTAACTCTCTGGGCCAGGGAGCACTTAACTCTCAAAGGAACACTTTATGAAAGGTTTGAGTTGTTTGCAGGTGCCCTCAGGAACCAGCTACCTGGTAGAAATATGTTAAATCACTGATCGAATATTATAAATAAACATATAAGATGGATATTTCAACATATTGTTTTAAGAAAGAAATTCTTTCATTATCTGTAACTGACAATATACAAAGTATATGTACTTTGGAAGGGGCCTTTTGAAGGTCACCTAGTCCAACCACCCTGCAATAAGCAGGGATGTCTTCAACTAGATCAGGTTGCTTAAAGCCCTGTCCACCCTGAGCCTTACTGTTTCCAGGGATGAGGCATCCACCACCATCTGTGCCAGTGTTTCACCAGCCTCATCATAAAAGATTTCTTCCTCATGTTCTGTCTAATTCTACCCACTTTCAGTTTAAAGCTATTATCCCTTGACCTATTGTAACAGGCTCTACTAAAAAGTGTGTTCTCATCTTTCTTATAAGCCTTCTTCAAGTATTGAAAAGACAATAAGATCTCCCTGGAGCTTTCTCTTCTCCAGGCTGAACAACCCAAACTCTCACAGCCTTCTTCCTATGAGAAGTGCTTGTTTCATCTGCTGATGTAGTCACTCCAACATAACATGTATTGCTGAGGCTGACTGAAGGAGCGGCTCTCAAGGATTCATTGTAAAGCCATATCACAAAAATAACCATCTCTTTCCAAGGTATAGAATAGAATTGGTTTCCAGCATGTAATAGGTAGAACAAAATACAGTGTTTCGGGATGAGGAGACAATTTTAAAAGAAGCAGATGGCATAACTGCAGAAGTCACAGGTCAGCATTTGTCTAACTAATAGAGGAGAGGAGTTAACTGTGGACTCACAGCAGTGATAGGGATTGAGAAAGAAACCAGTGGCAGTGAAATTGATGCTGTTATTTTTCCATGCGAAGAGGGTATAATGGGAAAGTCATGGAAGGTCTAATAGGGAAAATTAAGTTGTCTGAATTTGAAGTAGCTGACAGCGCGAAATTGGGGATAAGAAGAAACATACGCAGACACCCCAGTCTGGAAGGGAAGAAGAATAAGAATCATTATGGCTTAGAATATAGCATTGCAGCACCAGTTGCAATGGTGGAACAGCAAGGAGATGTCTCTCAAGTTAGCCATAAAACCCGCCAGACATAGGTATTTGTTTTCACAGAAATATTATTAAAGGAAGCTACTGAAGAAGTAAAGTTCTTTTAATATGTATGAGTAGCTTTATTATAAATCCTGTAGGATTCGTGAGATTCATTAGGAGAGAGGATCTGTAGATCTTTTTAAAGACCATCTGTTTTGGTTCTGGGATCATCACCCTGTCAGGTTGTGAGGAACACTGTGTTCAGTAGAAAATAATAAATACAGTATTAAAATTTGTAGGATGTGTTTTTCTGATTAATAATGCAGATGCCTTACTTTCCTCATTTTAAAATCTGTTTCAGGAAACAATTGAAGTCTTTCATTCTATTTTGGAGACTTTTTGTTTCTTTGAAGCATGCTGTCTTGAAACCAGGAATAGTTTTCCTGCAGATCTAAGCTCTGGTTAATTTTTTTCTCCAAATAAGGAATCCCTTCCCCCCTCCCCCCCTCCCATTTGATTTATTATTTGTCTCATTAGAAATATGACATGAACACCTTACAAAACAATATTTACATCACTTTGTGATTTATACAATGTGGATTATGTGATATATGCAAAATACATTGACATTATTTCTGAAGGTTTTTTTCAAACGCAGAAACATAAAAGACCTTGATGTTATTGCAAAACACTACTGAAGCAATTATATTTTGTTGCTATTCATTTTTATTAGGGCAGAATAAACATAAAACTGAAACTTTTCAAGTCAAAATATCCTTTAAATGTAACAATGCGATATTTGTATCATACAAAGAAATCTTGGAGGGGCAGTAGGGGATCTCAGCTCGTGGCTTGCATATGGGCACAACACATTTCTCATTAATGTTAATTGGATGTATAAACCTTCACCAAAGGAAGCATATAGGCTTAAAAGCAACATTCAGTCATGCTCAGATCTCCCTCCTCCTTTGGCATTTTGTGTGTTTTCTTATAGTTTTTCTCAAACTCTGTTTTCAACTAAACATAAGTTTACTGTGGAGCATAATGATGTATGGTTTAATCACTTTACCAAGGTCAGCATAACTAGTCTGCTTCGAGACACCTTGTCCTGGTTTCAGCTGGGATAGAGTTAGTTCTCTTCTTAGTAGCCGTACAGTGCTGTTTTGGATTTTGCATGGGAATAAAACCATAACACCTGTTCTTCCCTAACCATATTTTGCACTCTCTGTTATGATTCACCTGCAGGCATTTTTCTGAATTACATTAAGAAATAAAAAGATTTCTGTGCACTTGCCCCGAAACCACTGTCACTCTTGTTTGATTAGAAGCAAAGGAAACCAGATTGGTAGCCTACCATCCCATCCCCTCCTTTCAATACTGGAGAGTGGGGAAAAGATTTTAGTAATTAATTCTAACATAATAATGCAGTTCTTCTAAGGCATATGTCTTTGAACAAATGATATAAATCAGCAATGCATCTGATTTGGATTATAATCAAGACTCCATTTTATATATCTCTATCTATAATTACATGAGCACATTATGAGCCTGCAGTAGTCACTATTGTATCAATATTTATACTGATATTTCTTTATACTTCTTAGGCAAAGAGAAACCCGTTGTTATCCTCATCCCAGGACAAGAATGAAACAATCACACTTGCTGTTGCTGCCTTTAGTTGAGCATCAGCAGACAGCTTTCCACAAGCACTCAGTTGTACTGTGAGAGAGAGGATGAAAATTCTTTGCTGGCAGCTGCTGACCCACAGCTGCAATTATGGCTTTGCAGCATTGGGCAGTCCTGAAGGGAAGGCTATGGCCCTTATGAGCCCTGCCATCCAGTAAGTGTCTGTTCGCAAGGCAGACTCCATACTGCCTTATGGAGGTGGTTGTAGAAATAACTGCACTTCTGCAAGAGCAGACAGCAGTTCCGTATGTATTGTGTAGGTAAGACAATTTTCACAAGTTAGGATTTAATGCAGAATGAAAAATTACACTAAAAGATCATAATGGAGCTGCATGCACTGTCTACGGTTTCTGCATTGCAAGCCAATTTTACTTGTAAATCCTTGTGTCAACACCTGACATCTGATTAAAACTTCCCTACTTACAAATACATACAATATAAAATAGATCTGGAGTATACACTGAACTTTTCTGCAGACCCCAGTACACCTTCATGAATTTAAAATCATTGGGCAGGTTTTCCCTCTCAAATGGTTCTGGCTGTTTAGATACTCTGTGTGTGACCTCTTACCGTTCTGTTGAAGTCAGGAAAAACTTTCCCCTCCACTGTGAGCGGATAGAATCCCCAGAAAGCAGTTGCACCAGTGGTCTATTTGGGCTTCTAAGGTTCTGTAAGTCTTTTAAGCAATGTGATACCTTTCTGATTTATTTTTCTAAACTGCAAGATGATTGTCTGATCTATTTCTTGCAAAATGTTGTCTTGAACTACAGCCATTGGTCCAAATAGGATAAGAAGAGAGTATAACTAATGCATTGCATTTGTTATAGAATACAGCACAATTGTGTAAGTAGACGTGTTCAAAATTGTTGCTGCACCATACAGTACTTTAGTCTTATGTTGGTGATTAGCAAAAGGATCAGACTTTTTTTCCTTTCACCTGAAGACCTAGTTTTGATTAATTTATGCTTTCATCATGTCTGGAGCATAGTCACTCATGGACTAAATACAAAGCCACTGTTTATTTGATTCAGCTCACACTCTTTACCATATTCAAATGAATACGTCATACTTCTTTCCAGCAATCTTGCAAATTGCTAAGCACCTTAGCTTCTCTTATTCTAATAACAATTGATCCTTGAATCTTTGATGGATTTGGGTGTGAGCCTTCATTATAGATTGTGCTTTAAAAGCTGAGTTGCTAGGACCACAGATAAAATTCCCAGGTAGTGTTTGGACAATCTTGCAAACTTCAGTGTCACTGTAATTAATAAGTCTCAAATCTTGCTGTATTTAATGTTCAATTGGCAGGAGGGTTTCTACGGAATTTAATTTTTTTCTTCTGCATTAGTGAGACTTTCAGTTTGTCTGTGTTTACTTATCATCCTAGTCCCAATAATTTTTTTTAGTTCCATGGTAACCTGGCTGTCTGATTTGAAGATAACGCCTTTTTGTCTTTCTCTCCCATCCCTCCCTTAGAATTTTATATGTTTGGATTTTTTTTTCCACTTTTTAAAAAACAGCACAATTTAGAATCTGAGCAAAACAATTTTCACAATTATAACTAGAAGGTGGGGATGAGGTAAGGTAGGGCCATTAATGTAAAGGTGAAGCACAATGTTAAAGTGAAGATAGCACAGATGTGCACATCAAGATCAAAAAGAGAAAAACAGGACAGGGAAAGTTGTTGGGTTTATGTCCATGAAGAATTCTTCCCACTGGTGCATCTGTTGCAGATTTGTCTATATTTATACTGGCAGCTTTAGAGATATTTATGCAGGTAAGCATCTGTAGATAAGATACTACCGGCCATCTGTGAAGTGAAACAAGATGATGAGATGCTGTGATCATAGTTGCATATTTAACATAATAAAAAATAATGTAGAAAATGAAAATGAGTTTTTCAGATATCAGGCAGCATGCTCTTCCTCTTCCCCCCTCTCTCCCTTCCCCCCCCCAGATTCTGATAACATTTAGCTCAAAAATACCCCAATTTTTGCAGTAGTCTACAAAACAACTATTGGCAAGATTCTGTCCATCTGTGCAGAAGATATCTATGGCAAATGAGTTTTCTTTTTTAAGTTTAATATTAATTTCATTGAGGAAATGCTAAAAAAAAAAATCTAATTTATGAAATATCATCCCAACGTTAGATTCAGCAAGACATGTTGTTTTTATTTTTAGCTGATGTAAGATGAATAATAACATATCACTCTCTTGATATGATCATCTGGCTTGGGTGGTGGAAAGGGAGAGGGAATCTTTTAAACCACAGAGCAATGGAAGTTCATTCAGCTTCTTTTCTGTTTTTTAAGGATGACAGATACATATATTATTATATATAATTTCATCACATACTTCTGCAGTCAACAGCACCTTCTCTGCTGAAAACTGACCTTCATTTCTCTCACATAACACCATCATAAATCCATTTCACTGTTTGATATGGTTGGTTGAATTACAAATTATTCCCTTAGCTACTCTCTGATTTCAGGCAACACTATGGTCAGCCGTGGTGCCATCACTGGGCGTCTCTGTCTCACAGGTGGTTGTCACAATAAATCCAGACTGATTAAATAGGTAGTTTAAAGTTTACAGTCCATGTTATGTGCACTGACCTACCATATAATAAGGTAATAAAATGTAATACGAGTTGAGCTTTAGACCTGTGTCTGTATCATGATATTATTTAATAATATCAAAAGTGAACACATGTAAACACTGTAAGAATCTGACTTATAGGACTAGTTCAACAAAATCTCTCTGAGTCAGTGCTTTGCTCCCGTCATTGCTGTACTTTCTGGAGCACACAGAGTGACTTTGGGGGAGGGAGCTGACAGCATCACAACATGCCATTCATCATGAGCCTGTTGCTGATGTCACTAACATTAGTTGGACTTTGGCATATTTTTATCAGTGTGACTCAATGTATTACATGAGTACTACTTTTAATATTCACCACATCAAAAAATATGGTTGCAGGGTATTATAATTGCCATAACAGTTACCACTAATTCTATGAGATCTACCATAGTCACTGTCCAGGGGCTCCAGAATTATACTTTTGGTGAAAGAAAAAGGCAAGGCTTGCTGAGCTACAGTATGTTTAATTTTCCCAACCTGATAGCCATTTGCAAGTTGAAGGAATTTTAGTGCTATCCTGGCTTATTTTTTTCCTCAGGTTAAAACCAAAAATATTTAAGAGATCTAAAAGTTTGGTTTTTTGGTTTTGTTTTTGGTTTTTTTTAAGATTACTACATCTATTTTCATGGAATTGAGACTGACTGGAGTGAACCAGTTTCTCCAAACTGACAGACTCATGGCCATTTCATTCTTTGGGCTAGAGAAATAAAGTAAGCCTATAGCAAACTGGCAACACCAATAAGTCAAGATAGCACGAGAATTTCAGTGTCTAGAATTGCTGCTTAGATGCTTTGGAGGATGTAGCATATTCAAGGAGTAAGTAAGTTTTACAAAAAAACCTCTGCAATTTAGAATACATAGTGACTGTGGAGATTTTGTACCTTATCATTGATAAATCTGCTGCTTTATGAATCTCTAGAAATAACAAAGCTTTGGCTGAAGAGAAATCTTTAAGAATCTAATTTTAAATCATTTTTGACAAAAAGGGCATAGGTTCTAAACTAGTAAGTCATTGGAGAGCTGCATCACATGCTGTGCATGTTGTCTGTCTCTATATATATTTGAGAACAGTGATGAATCATGCTCCTGAATGAACTATTCAGGTGATCCTTTACATCTTGAAAAAAACTGAGACTCTAATGCATTAAAATGAATTCATTAATAATGACTGTCCATTATTAATGGACAAAATCTATGTCCAGATTTTGATGAATCTAAATATCAGTCTTTTAGTCTGTTTGGTCTTCATCCATTTCTATGTTTTTCTGGATCAGAGGTAAACCTGGTAAATCCAGGTTTCCCATTCTGTACACTTTAGATTTATTTGTAGAAAACTTTCCTAGAACATAATCAATGACAAATTCTCTTTGGATTTTTAAAATAATCGCCTAAATTATAAGAGTCTTATAATATATTGAGTAGAATTTTATGGCACAATTTAAAAAATAATGGCACAGTTATAACGTTCTATTTCTGTAAAATTTTAGAATTATCTCTGTGAAGTCTTTTAGATCCATGAGCTTTCCTCTGTCTTTTTTTTCTTGATTTTGTGTGTTCCTGGTTTTAATCATGAGAGGAATATTTCTAGTAGGAGAATCATTTAGCCTATGACTTTGAAGACCTATATTCTGTTCCCTGCATCACAGTTTTCTGTCAGTATGACCTGGGCAAACCTAGTTTTTTGAGTTCTTTCCAAGAAAAGATCATTATGTCAGTATTATTCCATTTCGCAGGCCTATTGACAGTATATACTCAGATTGCACATTCATTCACATACCTTGGTAGAGTGATGGTGTGATTATTTAAGACTGAAAATGCTTTTCTGTCTCCAAAGCACAGTAACTAACTGTACATATGAAAGCATTTCTTGTAGAAGGACTGTAGGTACTTACCCAGATATTGCAGGGCGATTTTGGCATGCCAGGAAACACCTTTATTCTTGCTCTTTTTCTTACTTATTATTCTCAGAGGCATCCAAACTGGAGGACCTCTGTCTGTAGTATTTGCACTGCTTTGGCATCTAGGACCTGCAGAATCAGACTAAAATCCTACTGCAGGAGGCACTGAACACACAGCTGGAAGAGTATATCCTGAGATGGTTTGGTCCTTATCTTGTGGTTGTTTACATTTTAGATATACTTTATAGAGTCTTTATAAATGTTCAGTTAGAGTCCTTAAAATCCCATGATATGGGTACAAAGAAGAGCTGAATGGAAATGTTTTGAACTTTTAAATCAGATTTTCAGTTGTGTGAACTTTGCATTTCACTGAGCCTTTGGTCACAAGATCTAAAGCCCTTATTGGTATTAGTATAAATATCAAGACTTCACATGCTAATAACCTGCCCCTCTGTGAACAATCCTTTCTTTTTAAAGCCCTCTTAATTGTGCTGAAGATGAAACACCTGACAAACTCCTGCCAGGAAATGCAGAAAGACTTTTGTTGGTTATTTGTTGTTGCTTTTTCCTGAAATTATTTTTTATAATTGCTAATGAGTATAATTCTCACAGACTTCCCTCAAGAGATTTTTCCCCAGTTCCATACTAAGACAAACCCAAGAATGTCTGAGCTTTTTCACTGAATATATGTTACCCACATACCATTACCACAACCTGTAGCTAGGGTACAAGAACACAGGTGGAAGTTCTTAGTCTTATCTAGCTGGAGCGAGGCCATGAGCATCAACCTCCCTTCCTAGGTAAGAGGTCTCCTTGTCAGTCTACTGGTGTTATTTCTTTCAATAAGAAAGTTTTCCAAAAGATTTGCAGAATCCTGTAAAACAACCTGATAAGTCAGCATTTTGCAGCATTTGGTTTCTGTCAGCTCTAGGACTGAGTATGACTTATCTCAATATCTTTATGGAAGCTGAATGCCCACAGCATTTGTTAGTTCCTGAGATGCTTTTATCTGTAAAAGGTGGAAATTGCAGGGGATATTTCTGAGGTATATGCCATGGCACTGCCTTTTGGGAGGATGGAAGATATTTCCTTTGTGATGGGCATTCTGGTACTGTTTGTCAGGGAGGAGATGAATGGGAGGCAGACTTACAGTCACAATATCAAAATCACTTAGACTTTTGGCACTATTGACACTAGTTTGTATCCATACATCCTTAGCAAAAGGACTAGAAGGACATAGAGGTATATGGGGATAAGCTTCTTCAACTTCCCTTTCCATGTTTCTCTTTAGGACCCAAGCACAATTTGGCCCTTCTAGGGTGATGCAATGAGTCAAAAACTTTGAATTCAGAAGCACATACTGAAAATACCATTCTGTACAAGGAAGACTCATTTTTTACCATCAATCATATGTAGTATCTGACAAATTTAATATAAAACTATTTAGTATCTGACAATTAAAGAAAAAAAAAGCATTTGTCACATCTCTAGACTGTATATTTCAATAGAAGCTATGCAAAATCTCCCGTTTCATTTTCCTGTCTCTCTTCAATGAAAATTCCTCTGTTCCTCAGGAGTTTTGGAAGTTTTCTCTGTTTGTTTTTTTTAATATTAATAATGTTTGATTAAACAAGCAAAGATTTAATGCAAGCAGAAAGATAAAGACTGTTTAAAAACAGTAAAGCAAGCCCCCTGAATGAAAGCATGTTTTATGGATTAATATCTGGGATATGTTAATTGATGTACTCCCTTGTGGATTTCAAGAACATGCAGATTATTCTATCTAGAATGAAAGCACGTGTCATTATCTGCAAGAGTTCCCAGAAGCCCAGTAACGGTGCTCAATGACAGCACAGTGTGACTGTGAAGCAGCTGTGAATAGCTATGTAATACTATCACTCCACACAAATGTAACCAGAACTAGCTCAACTCAGAAAATGCCCATTGCATTTTCTATTTTTCTGAGTCATTAAAAATAATAATAATGGTATTAAAAAAAGCCCATAGCCTCACTTCTCTTCTTGCATCCTGGCATTGCATGTGCAGTTTTCATGTTGCAGAAACAGTTAATCTTGCTCTTTTAGGTCTTGCTGACACAAGCATGTGTGTCTGCTACATTATTACAACAGTTGTCTCACCTGAGTAGACCTTAAGACAGAATTCACTTGTAGCCAGGTGAAAAATATTTCACGTCAAAGGGGAAGACCTGTCCACTTGGCTGTGTGTAAAATATGTGCTGGAATACATGCAGCTTCTGAGACTGCCTAGCTGACTTTGTGCTGCTGTGTTATGCTTGTACTGGAAACCTTCTTATGGTCAAACGAGTGGCATGGAAAGCTGGAAAGAGTAAGCTTAGCTTTGACAGATGCTTCTTTCTAAACTGGTTCTCAGGGATATTGTCTCTACCTAAAAGCTGTCTTTTGAGGACTGCTTTATGGTCCTTACATGCTGTTGGTGGTTGTGCTCAATGCAACATGGGATGGAGCTCTCCAGAGAATTAAGGAAAAGCCAAGGAGAGTACATAGAATGAAGAATTGTGCCTCAGACAGCTGGAAATGTAGGAAGAATGCCTGACTGAGTAAAGGTGGTATCATGTTGCTTAAAGCATAAAGAGTACTACCCTCCATTTCCAGAGAGTTATATATTGCTTGAAGTACCAGTGAGAAAACACTAAAAATGTTCCAGAGGTAGGTAAATTAATGTTTCTGGAGACATATAAATGATGAACACAGAAACAGCATTATTCCCTTGACCACCAAATCTTATATCTATTTGTTTGGGAAGGATCAAACCCTTTGACTGCCTACTGAGTTCCTCCTGCTCGTGAGTTTACTCAGACGTTTGCCTCAATCTTTACAAGCTTTCTCTGTCCTCTTCATTTCACGTAGCATAGAAAAATGAAATGAAGAACAATACTATTTTTTTTAAGTGCACTGAAAGGAAATGAGGAGACAGACTGTGTATATTGATTAGTAAATTATCCTCCAAGACATCTTATGGCAAGATAACAAGGAGGGATACAGCATTTCAGGACCAGACTAGACGAAGCTGTAAGGCTGGTCTGAATTCACTGTTTATCTTGTTATGAACAGGGGATCCCAGGGTCCTTTTCAGCCTGAATGCTTCTGGGATTCTAATGTCATTTTCCCCAAAGAATGCTGCTTATAGCTTTATAAAGGGAAATAAGCAGTGTTGTGAGCTGTTTAGCTCACACAGCTCTTCACAGTTACTGCTCAGGATCATACAGAATGAGACCCTCAGCCTGAGAAACTGAAACTGGTTGTGATTTCCTAACAGATTTCCTAAGCAGAATTCTGTGGTGTTAGAAAGGACCCGTAGGCAGCTGAGGACACAGTCAGCTGTACTTCCACACTGGAATTACAGCTTTGATAAGTCACTCTAATTGATTTTTCTTCTTTTTAAAAATTGCATTGCAGTTGGTCTTGATTGTGATAAATTGGGAGTTTATGTGAAATAATTTACAAACGCTGACACCTACATGTCTTTAAATTATTGCTTTTGTTAATAAGTGTGGGCAGCTGTTCTGTCCTCTGACAAAGACACATAGCATCTCTGAGAATCTTGCCAGTCGGCAGCCCTTTCTGAATATTTGCAGACTGATTTAATAATAGAAACCTAAATAATTCACATGCAAATTATGACACTGTACAACCATTTGGGTAAGCAGTTACTTAGAAAAAATGGCAAAGCAGCTATGTGTTCCCTGATGTCTACCTGTAATTAGAGTTGAGTGAGAAGCAGAACCATGATGTTTCAAAGAATATTGATTTGATAATATTCGTTGCTATTTCGGGTTCCCTGGATAAGAATAATGTGAAGCTCTTTCTTTCCATACTAGCTGAATAATTTAAAAATAATATTGCTTTTCTATAATAATGAGCATATTTATGTGTGCCTCAGATCCTGTTAGAGGCTACTTAGCATACAGAAGAATAGCTTAATTAAGAGGAGCACTGATGTGAATCTAAAAGGAAAATAATACTGATAAACTGTTTATTTTAGGTTATCTACCTGCTTAGGAGAGACTTTGACCATGATGTGTGTGTCTAGGGAGTTAACTTTTAATAGCTAGGGTGCTTGACTAATGGAAAAATTTTCAAGAGTATGAAGCAGATTGTCTGTTATTCTGAGACCTAGAAAATAAAAAGGTATTCTAAAATGTATTCCATGGCACAACCAGATCCAAGGACAGAATGGCTGAGGTTCTCTAGAGTGTGTAATGCTGTCTGATCAGATAGACAATATATTGCCTTCTATACTTTGTACTGTACATCAAAAATACTTATAAAAAATAAACACGCTACTGCAATGTGAACAGAAACTAATTGTATGATAAGGTATTTCCAATGGCTACCTCTAAAGGGAGAACAAGCACACATGGAGCTAACATGAATACGAAAATGTTGCTGAAGCATCATAACCCCCTCCAAGTTCTTTCCAGCTAACAGATGCTACTTTAGCCAGAGAAATACCATGTGATTTTCAAAAAGGGAGACAGTCTGAAACTTCACAAGATTTTTATAAACTTAGGCCAAGAATAATTTACAATGAGTAACTTGGCTGAATAATGTATATTATATGAAGCTATGGTCTGAACCTACTACCGTTGTATCAGTATTCAGATTGCAAAAAATGGTTGTCTTGCATTTGATGGGTGTTCCGCTTAAATTTACATCAGATGTCTTTAGCACTGGGCCCATGTTGTACAAGATGCTGCTGAAAAGTGTTGGTTCAAATTAGGATGTGACTTTTGTCTTTTTAACACTGGTTTTCAGTATGACAGCTGATGGAAATGGTGTGCAGATGCTGATGTCAGAAAACTAAAACTGATAATGATGAGCTCTATGGCAAAATGCACCTAGCATAATGTTGTTTTGAGCCATTACTTTCTTGTTTAGGAGGACATCTTGCACCACTAGTTTGACAGGGAAAGCTTGAAGATGTGTAGGAGAAGATGGAGGTCAGGATAAGTGTGATTATGTACACCTTGGAGCTTATTTGCATTTGTGATGTCTCCTGGAGTCTGCAGAAGTAGTGGAGGATCTCATAATTTGCTGAGAAGCAGCCTGATAGCTGATGTTTTGATAGTCTGAGAGCTTTGACTGTTTTCCCAGGTGTTTTTTACAAGTTTAGCTTAGATTTTGGATTACAAAATCTACTTTCTGATTTTTCATACCACTGAGAAAGAGACCTTTAGGAAATACAAAGTCTCTTTTGATCTGTATGTCTGGTTTAAGTGATTTTGTTGTGGTTTTCTTTTGATTTGTTGTTTGGTTGTTTTTTTGGTTTTGTTTTGGCTTGGTTTTGTTGTTTTGGTTTGGTTTGGTTTTTTTCTCCAGTGGAATTGGAAGAGGTAAGATGTTGTGGTTTGGATGGAACTTAAGCCCAGTATTTCGTATCTGTTTGACTCAACTGAAGAAAGAGTTTAGGTCTTGCTAATACAGAGATACTTAACAGTCTTAAATAGAAAAGGACTTTGAACATAATTAAAATGAACAGTTTTTAGCAGTTAAATTGCAAAGAAAGATGTTGTCTGTTCCCATATAGCATAGGAAAAACACCTATAGGAAGCTAATAAATTGTATATAGACATTATGAAGACAGTACTTGTGGTACTGGAACTACATGCACCATGGATGTTTATTATTAGTTTTTAATTATGCTCTTTTTTTTGGCCTGTGTGGCATGCATGCAGGGTCTAGTATTGGTTTCTGATATAAAACTATAGAGCTGGCAACACTCCGCTAAATTTCAGCAGTATTTCAAAGGTCCAAACAGTACTGGTTTTCACCTTCTAAAATCTTCTGCCTGTTTATTACATAGCTAAGGGACTTAAACTGGTAGTATTAGCTCAGTGTAAAACTAGGAAAAATAAGCTTAGCATGTAGATCAGTCTACATGTGTACTGTTGCTGAGACTATAAAAAGAATAGTATGGGAAAATTTTGAATATATTTTTTTCAGTACCTTCTTTATCTTCTTACTAAAGAGACCAAAAATTCAAAGCATAGTTAACAAAAAACTTGGATGGTCTCAGCAAGATGAGACAGTTAATACTGGAGATGGTACAAATCCCTCATGCATTTATGTGAACAATAAATAAAAGGTAATGGCCCATTATCACAAATACACTTTGAGAACAAAGAATGGTTTATTAGGTTTACCTTGTTCTGTCATTATAGCTTTCTTTTGTGAGGGCCATTCAAGCATGTAACCATTGGCAGCTTTATAAAAGATAATAAAGTTTATTAGTATAATAATGGGCAATGAATAATACTTTAGAAATAGCAAATAGGCTGTAAAAAACGGGATAAGGTCAAAACTGTGTTATCGAAAGCTATTGTGGCTTCTTTTAAAGAAAAGGGGACTCTGTGGTCTGGTCTTTTTACCTAGTACAATGCTTATTGGGTAAAAAACGTAACAAGTTAGATAAATTAAACCAAATTAAAAAATGAAGAAAATGACATTTGGATCATTATTCTGTAGGGCTTTGCTGGTGACTTTGTCTGTTTTTCTGTTTGATGGCTTTTTCTCATATCCCTGAAAGTAGTCTAGAACTTTCTATGTTTTATGCAGGCCAGATAAAGAACATTTTTGACGCATTGAAAATGTGTGAGCAGCTTTATTATATTTGTATGCTTTCCCCTCTTGAGTGTTTCATATTCTTTCACTTAATTCCTTGCTTATTATGAAGCAGGTCCACTGTACTCAATGAAGAGCATACTGTAAGACTGGATTCTTTCATTTTTTTCTGTGGTGAGGTGACTTTGAAGTTAGTGAGTTAGTGTTACCTCCATCCAGGGGAGAATTCCATGCTTTTGGAATAATTGTCAGGTCTCACAGAGCCAAGATTATCTCTCTTTTTTTTTTTTTTTTTTTGTCTCTCAGCATGGGGGAACACCTCCACAGAATGAGATTTAAGCTGGCCAGAGTTAGCAAATGATTATAACGTTTATCCATCAGCTGCAGCTTGAGCAGACTAAGATATGCTTTATTTTTATCAGTTATGAAAGAATTTTATGTTTGGTTCAGGTAACACTTTGGGGAATATCTGTGAAACATACTGGGAAAGTTATATACTTTCATGAAAATAGTATTAGCTACCATAGCAACATCCAAGCCAGATGAGATGTCAAGTAGGGGCCATTGGCCACAGATGCAATCAGAGTGGTAACTGAAAGCAAAGAGACCAGTTTCTAATGCTAATTAAAAGTTAAAATCCCACATATTTGAACTGGCTTTCAAAAATAGCACCAGTTCTTTTTGGTTACTTTCTCTTTTTTTTCTTCTGCTGAGCTCCTCAACAATGAAAAACAAGTCTCCAGTTCCTATCTTTTATAGCAGTATCACATCTGTCCCCTTTACTGTTTTTTTGTGTAAAATACATTAGATACCATGAGGCACTCAAATACTGTTGTGTGATAAATAGGTAGCTGTCTTCTTTTCTTTTTTTTTCGCTTGACAAAACTAGAGGCTGAGATCTTCTCAAGCTTCCTCAAGTACCATTCTGCAGTGCCTTGAGATACAATAACCAGCAGTAGAATGAGTTAGCAAGAGACAACAGATTGACATTTCTCTCTGATGCATTTGAAAATTGTGGCGGAATGGAGAGCTGACCTCAATAAAGACATAAATATCTTAGAAATATTACGATATGTCCTCCTTCTGTGAACTTTATTCAAACCAGAGGAAAAAAAAAATCAACAACCCCACAAACTTTATTGATATTTTAAAGCCAACTAACTTAATCCTACATTTTAAACTCATTTTGATTAGTACAATCATAGAATTATAGAATCAGCTAGGTTGGAAAAGACCTTTAAGATAATCAAGTCCAACCTTTACCTCAGGACTGCCAAGTCTACCACTAAACCATGTCATGGCCTGTGAAAAAGGCTGTGCTGGGTTTACTACTGGAGATGTACAAACTTGCATTAAAAACGTATAGAAATGTATAATGAAAACACAACTAGATTTCAACCTGTTTCATTAGCATCCCAGCTCTTGGGAACATTTGACCTAGATGCGCCTACTACTAGACAAACTGCGTAATGATTCAAGACAAATTTTCATAATGGATGATGTTCACTTTTGCTTGGAGCCCTGAGCACTACCTATATCCATCTAACACCACCTATATCCATCTTAAATTCTGTCTTTTCAGATTTAAAGAGTATTTGATTCAACTGCTGGTCTAAAGTTGATTCTTTTATATGGAGCTGAATTTGCTTGATGTGCAGAAAGCTGGTGAGGTCTTGGGGGTGTTTTTTTGTGGTTTTTGTGTTTCTGTTTGTGGTGGGGGTTTTGTTCCAGTTTTGGTTTCTTTTCTTTTTGGTTGGTTTATTTGGGGTTTTTGGGTTTGCGTTTGGTGTTGGTTTTTAGTTCTTTCTATGTGATAAAGATACAGTAAACTGTCCATAGACTGTACATAGAATTTCTAATAGATGGGGACTGGGAATGAGAGAAACTTGAACAGATGTTTAGAGATTTATGCGAACAAAGCTTTCTCAGCCAAACCATGTTCCGAAGAGGAGACAAAAAAAATCATTTGTGTGGATCTGTATGAATAAAGAATGCATGGAAGTGAATGGCAAGGCTGTTTATCACCACTAGGGAGATCCTTGTGCTTAGTGGAAATTCACTCCCAGGTAGAAAATCGGGTCAGTAGATGCACTTTAACTACCCGTGGTACCGCTTTGGGAAGTAGGTTTAGATGATAAACGCTTTTGAAACAACTCATTTAAAATTCTTCTTCTGACTTCCTTGTCTGTGGGAGCAGCACATTGTCTGCGTGCAAGCTGACTAACTGGCAGTTGGGGCTAGCTATTTTTAATAAAAATAAATGATAATGAAAAATGTATGGGTAAGTGGCACAAAACATAGACCTGGGGGAGGGCCTCTGGTGTCTATGCTAGCACCAGAGTGCTGCATAATTACTGCAATATCTGCAAGTGGGGAGTAATTTCAGTACTGGCATCTTAGAAATGTTTTTAATGAATGCCCATGAAAAAAAGTGAGTCCACAGTTAGCGTTTATCTGTCTTCGGGGATGAAAGAATAGATTCTGATTTGATTCCAGTTTCCTAGCAGTTGAACTACAAAACTTCCTAAAAGAAATGGGTTCCAAATCAGGACTTTTCAGGGAGGGCTGAAGGCCTCGTCACTGGGATATGTACAATGTCGTTTGTTCTGTAGATCCTTGGTTTTGGGAAAAAGGGCCTATTTGGGCTATTATTGGGGAATGTTATGAACCATGGAATCCATGCTTTATTTTAGACGCTATCATGGAAAACAAATAAGCAAACAAAAATCTGTATCCCAACTATTTGTGAATGCAGGCAGGGACAGGAATTAAGATTTAAAGATGGAAAGATGCCTGATTCGAAATGAGATTTGGAAATAGCTGGAGAGTTGGTGATATGGAAAGATATGAAGTCTAGCTTAGAAATCTGATACACATGATAAATACTAATCACAAAAGCGGCATGAGAGAGTTCGAACAGTCCAAACAACAGAGAGTACTAAGCTTATGTACACGTAAGTGAAATCTTATAGAAGAGAACTAAAGAGGCAAGGGAATAAGCTAAAGAAAAAAAACCCAAACAAACCTGTTTCAGTGAAATATCATAGAACATTTTTTTCATGCATAGGCTGTAGCACAGCTAGCAAGTGGGTTTGCACTGGTTGCAGGTTCCTGTGCTGTTGTCTTCATTGTTTTTTCATGGGGGAAAGAAAACACCAAACACACAAAACTGGCCTACCAGCCAGGCCATTTAAGGTCTGCGACTGTGCTCTAATGCTCACTCTCAAAGTGGAATACCTGTTCTTATATTATAACCCTCAAGCACAAGCTATTTTCTCCCAAGCTCCATCTCTTTCATAAGAAAGGACCTGGATAGATTTTTTTTCTTTTCTTGGAATTGTAACATAATTGAATAATTCAGGCTGAAAAAGATCCCTGCCAGTCTCTGTTGGAAGCAGACTGATCTAGGTCAGACTTATCAAGACTTGTTTACCCATTTTCTTAGTATCTCCAAGGATGGAGATTATGCATGTTCTGTGGGCAACCTCATCCTGTATTTGACTACACTTCTGGTGGAAAAGTTCTTCCTTGGGTGTAAATAGAATTTCCTGTTTTCCAGCCTGTTTCTTTTGTGTCTTTACCTATCACTGGATACTTAGAGAAGAATTTGGATCTGTCTTTTCTGTATTCTCCTATTCAATATTTGTTGGCAGTTAAGTGCTCCCTTTAGCCTTCTCAAGGCTGAACAAACCCAGTTCTCTCAGCCCTCCTTATACTTATTGTAGGTCTTAGTCCATCTTCATGGGGTCTGGGTAGGTAAGGTGTGACAAGAACTGAGTGCACTACAGCCTAAGCTATCGGGTCTGTTCTGACTTCAACTTCTCTTAAGTGCAGCAGAGGTAATTTTCAGCCAAAGCTCAAAAGCAGTAAACAGGAAGATGAACAGACGTATATTCCTCAGCCCTTTTCTTTGCTTTTTTGATGTTTCCTTGGCATTGCTTAATTTAATAATATAGACATGCCCAAGGTCTGTTCAGAGAAACACAACTTGAATGTATGTACAGTTGTACTGCCAGAACATTCCCTGGTAAGATTTTGGCCCAGATCAACCTTTATGGTCTCAAATATTTGCCATGAACTAACTGTTCAGAAGTTAGTTTAGGTCTGGGACCATTACCAATAGCTAACTAAGATACCACTACCCAGCTTAGAATAGTGTTTGGCAATAGGAGCATGGGGTGTTCTATGTCAGTTGTCCTCAGTGCTAGTGAATGGTCCCACATAAAATTAATTTGTCGACAGGGATGTAACTCTAGACTTGACTCTGCTACAGCAACTCAAGGTAGCTTTAGTCCAGTGTCAGAAACCTTTGCTGAAACTTCATTGAAGAAGGTAGTAAACTGGAGTGTGTGGGAGTTGAGTGATATTGAATGGGTAAGACCAGAAGAGTATACTGTGAAAAGAAATCTATAAATAGTTAGGCTTCTGTTAATGTCAATTTTTTTCCACCAGAAAATTATTTTTAAGCTGGGCAAGCAGCAAAAACAGGAGAGATAGAAATAGTTGAAAATGAAAAATATTTCATGTTCTGAGGGATTTATAGCTTTCAGCTATAATTTCTTTCCTTGTTATTAGCTTGTTAACCATTAGGTTACATTGGTTTTGAACACAGCTTCATGGGAGATCATGCACATGTCAGGCAGAGTAGTCTTGATTCTCAAAATACCCAAGAGAAAAACAGTCTGTGCCTGATTTGCTTGATTTTTCTCACTACATTCAGGTTATACTTAGATATTGAAACCATGTGTAATGGAGCATTCCACAACCCAGGCACTGGTTATGGAACAACACTACGTTGCATTTATAAAGAATTCTGGAATTTACCTTTAAATATCCAGTGACATTTTGACTCAGACTCACAACCTGAACTACCAGAAACCTATACAAAATAACCTGGTTAGTATATATCAGAAATAGCGAATTTAATTATTAATATATATTAATTGCAGCAATAAAATAAAACACAGCGTTCAGTGGTTGGAGAAACATCATACAAAGTTCTCACAGAGGCTGTAGGTTGACAACACTTCCTACACTGGTGTCATGGTCTGCTCTTCTTCAGTTTGATTGTTCTTGTCACTCTTCCTTCTCTTCCCAGTTTGTTTTACTCTCAGCCCTATTTGTGCAGGTGCAGAGTTAACTGGATCATTAAACTGATCAGACTGAAAAAATTTTCTTTTCCTGAGTTATTTTTAACCTCGCCAGTTCTCTGATTCATTGCTCAGCTGTTGCTACAGATACTGGTGCAACTGAGTGGGCAATGCTGAGATAAGGTATGGACAAGTCACCAGAGGGGGAAAAAGGTGAAGCTGAGGCACTGTTCCAGAAAAAAGCTGGTTGAGCAACAGCCTGTAAACGTGGTTCCAGGGCAGTTTAAACCAAGCTAAAGCTGAGCTTGCATGGTCTTAGCTTTTCCTTAACAGCAAAGCAGTGTGACCTAGCTTGTGGCATGAGTTTATTCTGGTGGCTCATGGTGTTGTCATGCAAGAGAGAAGGAATGCTCTAGACCTGATGTTATCAGGAAAAATTCTGTGGAACTACACCTTTTGTCATCAAAGTGACTTTAACTTGTCATGAAGAGAGAGAGTTGTTACCAGCAGATTAATTGGAGATACCACCTTTCCTGTCCAAAAGGTTGACACAGTCCTTATTTAATAGGGAGAAATTCAAAAATATTTCCTGTTTAAGACTGAGGTAAGTGTAAGCTGTGATTAGATTCAGATGAGTAAGAGGTATATCGACTTCTGAACAAACTGCTCGTCTCCTCAGCACATTGGTCCAGTTTGTCCTCAGAAGAAATTGGAATGTATAAGTACCTGCATGTGCAGTTTTAAAAGCTGGTATCAGAGATATTAGAAAAGAATTAATTAAAAGAATTAAATCTTTCAGTAATGACCAGTAACCAGTACAGCAGAGATGGAAAACTTTAATATACAGGTCAATAAACCAAGGTATACATCCCAGAAAAACTTCTGGCACTTAGTTAGGTCCAGCTGGGGACCAAGTAGTCTGGGAAACTTAAAAGCCCCATTTCCTTCCAGGAAATGAGAAAGAGCTGTCTCATTTGTTCACACTGAGCAGGAAGTGCTGACTGAATTTGAGGCTACAATTCATTTTTTCTGTTAAGAAATTGTAGAGGTTTGTGTTGGTGGCATCTGAACCCCATAGGTTCTAATTCTGCTGCAGCCAACAAAACAGCTTAGCTGAGGGAAAACCAGAAAGTTTCTGAAAGATTTGACACACTAGATACATTACTATAGTTGTTCGATTTCTGCAAATTAGCTTTCTCCAAAGGAAACCCATTGATTCAAAGCTTTGCCAACTACCACTAATTAATGGAACACTATCTTCAAAGCTAATATTTGCACCTTTAAAGGGAAGTTGACAAACCTGAAAGGGTTCAGAAAAGAGCTATACAAATTAGTCAAGGTCCAAAATATTCTGCTTATCACAGGATGTCAGAACTCACTCTGTTTGGCTTGGGAATGAGTTCAAGATATCTTGCTATAAAAGTACCTACATAAGGAAGAAAAGGTACAATAGCAGATGCTTTTTTTTTTTGATTTAACAGACAAAGAAAATTATTGGACACTGAAGCAAATTCAAACTACAGACATGATGTGATTTTTATTTTTAACAGGGTGAGTTATAAATGACTGGGCAGCTTATTTTGAGTTAGAGAGGTTTCCCCATCACTTGGATCCTAACCACAGGCCCTGTTCCTGGTGGATGTTCCTGCACATCCACTAAAGCGTTAGAAATACCTCCAAATGAAGGAAGATCTCTCCTTTCCCACACTCCCTGCCCCCAAATCCAGCACCCTTGCTAGAAAGGGCTGTTTGCTATGACATAATTTTTTTGTGGGGCCTGCTCACATCATAGCTGACAGCAAGAGGTTGTGAACTGAACAGAGCTGCTGCTGGGACGAGAGACTGGGCTTGCCCCTTCGCAATGATGGGCTGGCTGCAGTAGCATGCTATGTAGCACATGCTTTACCAAACTGGAACTTTTTCCAATTTCATTCATTTTCCAGGATAAAAGTCAAAGGAAGAGTGTGGCCTTGTTATCTTTCTTATCTCAAATATATCATTTTATACTACAGTTGAACCTTAAAAGCTGTAAGGAAGGGAGAGTATGAAGGCATGGGAGAAACAGAATAGAATCAGTCTTGACTTGCATCACAAGTTATGTTTTGATGTATACAAAAGTACTAGGTATTGGGAATGGACTTATCTGTCAACTTCAGTAAGTTTTGCTGATTTACAGTAGATGAGGAACTGTCCTTGTTGTTTGTGTGTGTGTTTGCTTCGGTGGTGTGCAATCTCATTAGGAAAAAAAGATTGAGAAAAGCAGCATGCATAAAAAGTACATTTACAACTGTGTATCAAGTTAGGTGAAAAGATTGAATGGCTGAGGCATTTGAGATCAATGGAAGAAGACTAGTCTCATTTAAACCACTATTAACGTTTTGGGAACTTGCAGCCTCTTAATGAAACATCCAGGGAATAAATTAAAAGTGATAGGAGGAAGAGCACAAAGAATTAGTCCTCTTTCTAGAATAAGATTCATCCGGGACACTGCTGGCTGAAACTTCCAGGGACATATGGGAATATATTTTGTCAGTGAAAGAAAATTGAAAAAAAATAAGACATTGATCCTCAACTAACTTGAAAAGGGAATGAGTTGCAAATTAGATCCAACTTTTCAAACAGATGAGGATGAAAAGCAAACAATCAAACTGTGTTAATCCTCTAGCTAAGTGGAAGTCTACTAGCTGAATAGAATTGAATCATGGAATCATAAAATTGTTTAGGTTGGGAAAGACCCTTAAGATCATCAAGTCCAACCATTATCCTAGCATTGCCAAGTCCACCACTAAACTATGCCCTAAGTACCACATCTCTACATGCCTTTTAAATACCTCCAGGGTTGGTGACTCCACCACTTCCCTAGGCAGCCTGTTCCAGTGCTTGACAACCCTTTCAGTGAATAATTTTTTCCTAATATCCAATGTAAGCCTCCCTTGGTGCAACTTGAGGCTGTTACCTCTAGTCCTATTGCTTGTTACTTAGGAGAAGAGACCAACACCCACCTCTGAAAGTCCAGGGTTCTGCTGACTCCCTCCTTGCTTCTCCAAGGATTGAAAACTATCATTTCATGACCTCTATAGTGTTTTGTGCTTTCAGTTTGTCAGGTTGAGTTATAGTATGTATAATTCTAAAAATTCTGTTATTTTCTTTTTCTTTCCACTCCACTTTTCATTCTAATTTTGACAAAGTAGGACATTTCTCAGAGGCTTGAACTTCAGGCAGATTTTTTGCAGGTCATTATCTCTTTGATTTTGTTCCTGCAATATTTTCAGGAAGGTATATATAAATTTGTAAGTTCGCGTGTGATATTTTGTTTGCTGAAGGCAATCATTCTTATGACGAATTTCTATGTGTGGGATGAAAATATGCACATCAGCTTCATCAGGTATTCCATTAAAATTAGACCACAGAGCCCAGCAACACACAACAAGGTACAGTGGTGAATTTACGTTTGATTGCACAAATATTTGGGTTTAGATGCATGTTGGCAAGTAATCAATAAATTTTATAAACTGAAAGCCTCTCTGTACTAATGTAATAGGAAAGGGTCTCTCCTTTCACTGTACTGTGGGAAAAATTTATACAGTGGCCCCGCTAAAGTGGAAATAGTTTTGTAACTGGCCCGAAGAATGTGAGAGGTGGCTAGGAGACAACAATGCTCTTTTGTAGCAGCTCATGGTATTTCAAAATTTGGTTTCATTCCACAAGAATCAACTCAAAACCTTTTAGGTTTTTTAGAAGGATATATCATTTAATAGCCTTTCCCTTTCTTTTTCTCTTTCCCTTTTCATTTCCCTTTCCTTCCCTTTTATTCTCTTCTGCCAGACAGTTCAGGTTTTGCCTGGTTTCCTCTTCCCAGATGTTGGAAATTTACAGCTGACAACTTTGCTGAAACAGATTTGTCAGCTTTTCATTTTCTTAAAATGTTCTATCAGCTCTGTCATGTAGGTGGTTCGTTATTAACTGTACCTTTCCCACATGGATACTCCAAGGAGACTTCAAGAATTCACTTGAGGTGCCTCTCTACTGCTGTGTCTTTTTCAGAGGTTGCCAACATGAGAAAAAATAACTACTACATTTACAAAAGGAGATAGAAAGGAAGTGAGATACAGTGATGCCTCAAGATGTCAAGTTGGATTCTTCACTTTAAAAAAAAAATATCCCTTCTCTTCTGTGTTTACAAGTCGGATACTCAGCTATAACTGATAGAAATGTAACCATATCATAATGTACAGAACTGTCCTTATTTGTGCTGGCTGAAATTCACTATACTTCCCATTTCCTGTGTCCTGGCTGTTTCTGCCTTGTCTCTCTCTTTTTTTTCTCTGGGCTCCAATTTTCTTCTTTCCTCTACCCACTCTATTTCTTCCTCCTCAGATCCCAGCTTTTAGGTTGCCTTTGGCCATCTGTATTTTCTTGCATTCCAAATGTGGTGTTCTCCCTGGAAATCTTGTGTGCTCTGCTTCAGGTGCTGGCAGCAAAGGAGAATTTACTCAAATTCTGCTCACTGAAGCACCAGCTCCACAAGGCCATCAGGATTTGAGTAAATTTCACTTTGCTGCCAGCACTCGGAGCAAAAAGCTGCATCAAAAGAAAACAACAAAAGCTGTAAGCTCTAAAAGGATTTTCTGAACAAGAATTAGTTCATTTATATGATGTACCTTACATAATATCAAAAGAAACAACAAAGCTGCTGGGCTATTAGATTCATGCTTCTTATTCATCAGTATTGTAGAAGTTACTGCCTTGACTCTTCTTCATGCCACTTGATTGTATGAAAAATTTCAGTTTATAGGATCAGAACTTTAAAATCATTTCTACTATGATCTGCTTGTGAAACTAGATAAGTTAATTGGTGGCATTGCTTCATTTTTCATCATGTAAATGAATATATGTAATTTTAATATATTGATGACATTCAGTATCATAGAATCATAGAATCATAAAATGGTTTGGGTTGGAAGGGACCTTAAATATCATCTAGTTTCAACCCCACTGCCATGGGCAAGGACACTTTCCACTAGACCAGAAAATATGTTTAAAGGTTTTGCTGTACTGGAGAACATGATTGCAGCTGGTATGGATGTGTCAGAAGTGGAATAACCAGCTCTGGCTGCAGCAATAATTTATGGTGGCAGCATAGGTAACATAATCTTATTTGGAACACTGGGAAATATTTGGTAGTGGAAATCTGCCATAGATAGGCACAGTGCTGTCAGTACAGGACTGAAATAATGTGAAGCTGACCTACCTGAGTTACAAACAAAGAGCAGGGTTTACATATCCCTTCGACAAATGTAACCTCTAATTCTGCCTTATAAATCAGGAATCTTTATCGGGATTAGTCATGTCACTCAGAGAATATCTTTTCTGTCCTGTAACTGAATAATGTGGCTATTTCTGACACAAATATGGAACTTTTCTGGTGAAATAAAAAATTAATTTTCCCTTCACAACTCCCAAGAGTCTTCTCCGGCCCCGTGTCCATGAAGAATTTTCATGGACTGCAACTGGGGAGCAAACCACAGCCAAAGCAAAATTGTTTCCCAAACCAGATGAAAATACATGTAAATACTTTTATGCTTATCCTTAACATGTGAATGACTCCCTGACAGATGATGCAGTCTGCAACAGGACACTTTGGGAAGTTATGTGATATAGGCAGGATAAAAAAGTAATTGACAGAAGGATTCTCTGCAGACTTATGCACAACTTTGGCAGCAGCTGCTTCAGTTTTCAGCTCCCTTTTCCATTAATTGCTTCAAAGCAACAAAAAAAAGAACCTCTTCTCTTGTGTACTTTCTGTGATTTAATTCTGCCATGGTGATGGAAGAGAAGAAAAATCACACTGGTCTAACCTAGGAAATGCAGTTTCTGAATTACTTAATAACTGAATGTGTGGGGTTTACAATGGATATGACTAATTTCTTCATCTTCTTTCTTTTTTTTCGTGTGTGATTCCCAAACCCAAATATAGAGAGTTTTGAAACTGGCTCTTTTCAGATACAATAGCACACAAATACATTCCTGTGCATGAAGCTGATGGTATAGATTATTTTTACTATTCCTAGTGCAATAGGTTTTAGAAGACCCTTGCTCCATCCATTGCAATGAAAGAAAAAGCCTTTTGGTGAAATATAAAATGACAAGATAAATAAGATTTGAAAGAAAATAATAATGATTGTCCTCATTTACTGTCAGGGATAAGAGGCTCAAATCCCAATGTACAGTTTAAGCAGAATTTACATGATGGGTTCAGAACATTGTCCAAAATCCGTTCCTTCATTCCCCGTTCCTAACTCACTTCAGGCATTTAAGCTTCTGATGATATCCACAGGTTCACAGGGTCTTGGTTGAATTAAGCATCAAAGTGCTATGCAACATCTAAACAGTTTTGAGTCCATAAGGAGAACAGCTTGTGATGCTGTTACTACTGATTGGAGCATGCTTTCATAAGGGCAACAGCTGCATGCTTGCATCCTTAACTATTGCTAAGGGTTGTGCAGGCAGAGTAGTGGGCCCCCTAGAGTGAACCAAAAGCTGTAATCAAGAGGTAGGAAAGGAGGGAGGAAGAAGAGGTGATTCTTAGCCAGTGGCAATTGGACAAGTTCTCTTCCTGGCTGAGGGAACTAAACACTAGGCTGCAGCATTAGACTCCAGCTTGCTGGCTGTGTTGACTCCAGACACCTGCAAAGGTCTGTAGTAGACAATTTGTCTCAAAGAGTCACTAGAACTTAGACAAAACTGCCATTTAGGGGTCTCTAAAGGAATCGTGGTCTTTCGGCCTCATTACACACGCATATAATTAGTTTATTCCATGCATGCCATGCAAGGCAGAAATAGTACTGAATCCTTTCCAGTTGAGTCCAGATAAGCAGCAGGTGGACAAGGCACAGATAACCACTAAACTTTGCCAGGTTTTGGCATGTAGAATTAAATGATGCTGAATGATGATCTCATGAACAGCAGCAAGTACTTAAAACCGTGTAAAAGCAAAGAAAGGCACCTTTAATTGTTACCATAAATGTACTTGAAATAGTGATAAAAAGTAAAGGTATTTTTTTTCTTTATGAATTAATTGTGAAAACAATTCTTCCAATAGGTCCTGATGGCATTAAATTCCACTTAAATTGCCCTTGAGATTGATCCCTTCTTTCTCTTCTCAAAACCAAGTTTGTTTAGAACTTCTGGTCCCTCGTATTTTAAGCTTTTTGATCTTTAAATTTGTTCAACCAGTGAGAAACATCCTTACTACTATAAAAGCCTCAAAAATTGTGGATAGGAAGTCAGAGAAAAAGAAAAATACTGTATTATTGAGTAGGGAAAGAATTCTATGGCACCTATTAAAAGGAGTGGAAAATACACACATAAAAAGGATTTTATTCCCTACCAAAGCGCATCTGTGCTTTTAGCCTAAATATCTAAATATATTATTTTCAAAATGTTAAATGGAGTGTGAAAACATTGCATTTTCGTAAAGAGACATGATTGATGGAAAGACTTATTAAGTCATGTACAATATTCCCTGTCAAATACTTAATTTTTAGCTTCCCATCCTTTACTCAATATCATAAGTAGGAGCACTTTCACCTGCATAGTTGATTAATGGGTCTCAATGTGAGATAATTTTTCTTGAGACTCAGCCTGAAATTTCTTCTTAGTGTTTCTTCTCTCTCTTAATATCTCCCAAGCTCATCACTTTCCATATTTCTTGTGTTATTATGTTAAATAATTCCTGTTCGTCCTCATTACATACTTTTCATGTTGAAAGCCTTCCTAAACTAGACTGGAAATTGTTATTGGGATTGTGATTAAAAATTATAATAATGCTGTTGTGCTTTCCCCAAAAGTCTACTCAACACAACACCAAGAGAGATCAAAAGCACAGAACCAGGTGGTACAACAGCAGAGCCTTTCCAAAAGGCCAGACCGATATCTGGTATGAACAATTTGTCACAGGATAGGTCTTTCAGAGCCCCTTTCCAGCCTCACACCAACTGCAGCTCTATACTTTGACTCTCTCACAACCCTAACCCTAATTCTAACCCTAGAGCCACTCTGAAACCAAGGTTCCCAGCCACACACAGGAAGAAGTTCTCATGAAAGAGTTGCTTTGGCAGTCCATTGCTTTTTTTACTCCTTCCCTGCTCCAGCTGCAGTCTTATTATTTTACCAACTTTAGTACTACATGTTAATACTATACGTAGGGCACTGCTTTGGCTTATTTTGAGCCCATGTCAGCAATCCCTGTTTCATCCGAGCTGCTACTCTAGATTCTGTCTCTATTTCAACTCCTGAGCTGAAGTTAGGGTCATTTTTGTATTTATTGTTGGGAGAATGAAAAAGCCTAGAGCTGTAACTTGAGTGGGGCTGGGAAGAGACTGCCAGTGTGAGCGCTGGCCTTCAGAGTTCTCTGTGAGAACCTTTTCATCTTGGACAGGGTCTTGGGTTAAGACCAAGCCCCAGCACTACGCTTAGGTTTAGGATTCATGTTAAAGTTAGGGTTTGGATTAGGATTGGCATTTTGAGAGAAGGAAAGCCCAGAGCAACACCCTGAGTGACAGTGTGAAGGAGCTTCCAGAGGATAGGCACGTGAAGTTATTCAAGAAATATATGAAAAACACAGAAATGGAAATTTTACTGAAATTTTTATAGTTATTTCTACCCCAGGTATTGGGGCTCGCCTTCAGGTGTAGCATGAATTTTTGTGTAGCTGCATATGCGTAGTATTTTAACTGAAAGACGTATGAAAGGAGAATCCCTGTTTTTGTTGTCTTTGATTGAAAGATATTCCTGCCTCACTAGCAGTCTCTTACTGAAACAAGCCATGGGTATATCAATACATATGCTCCTGACAGAAAAATAATCAACGTAATGGAAGCAGTTTATGTCCCAGAAGAGGTCTTCCTGTCTGAGAGATTCCAGACCATAGTAATGGACACTTATCATCTTTGCAGAAGTTTTGAAATATTTCTTGTTGCAGTCTTTTTTTTTTTTTGTCTTTTTTTTTTTTTTTTTTTCATTTTTCTTCTCTAGTCATATCTCCTGTTGAATGTGAACCTAATCGGGAAGAGATTTTGCAATATAATGAGCTGCAGTGCCACCAATAATTAATGCCATTCAACTTTTCAGCCATGATCTTCTATTTCCTTTCATCTTTGGTAGTTATTTACCCCTGTGCAAAGTGAGTATAACGCTAACAGATCAGATTGCTTCTCAATTTATATATATACAATGTCATTGCTTGGGAAAACAGTACTTACATGAGTAAATGAACAGTTAAACAGCTGACTTACCATTTGCATCTGCAATCATAATAATTACATAACTTACATAAACTGACTGTGCAATTGTGCGTGTGTTTTTGTGTATGCACCTGCCTTATGGTTCTCTTCACCTCTGTTACCCATATATTTATGAAAATTTAGCATCTAATCTGCTTTGGTCCCTATTTTTTTGTTTTTATTTAAAAGACGGCACCTCTATCAACACCAAGTTCCTAATTATCTTGGGTCATTTATTCAATCAGTGTGTAGTCTGAAACAAATATACCATCTAACAGTTTATCACATCTTTTCTCAAAAAATTAAACAAAAAAAAGGAAAAAAGAGGAATTTGTTTGGATTTCTTTCAGCCAGTTCCTGGCAATATCAAAGTACGACCATACAGTAAAGCATAACTAGGTGGAAATTGTAGAGAAATTGACACAGGACTATGTTACTGTAAATTAACTGGAAGGACTGATTCTCACTTAACTATAAACTGTTCTGTTATCTGCCAGTTACATCGTTAAACAGTAGTATTCCATGCAGTTACTCTGAATTTTGTGCATTAGAGGAAAAACTGCTCTTCAGGATATTCTGACCAATAGCTTAAGATATAGTTAGTACAGATACCTACCACAGAAAGAGCCCATGCTTTTGTGACCAGCTGTGGGCCTGGGATAAAGAGAAAAAAATGTCACCTGCTTCCTAGAGAAAGCTGGCCATCAAAAGAGACAGAAGAAGGGCATTGAGTCTGAGAAAGGAGAGGAGAGAGAGGGAGAATAAAGAGGAGCAGATGAGCAGACCAAAGCTCTCCCTAGGACACATAGAAAACCCTGGATAGGAGTCTGGGATTCAGGTTGGTTAGTGGGGAGAAGGTGGTTCACTAATCATAAATACTGGATGCAGTGATTTTCTGGATTCCTGGGGAAAGGTCTGTTCTTTTAGAAACTACAAAGAGCCAGTAGGAAGCAACTAGAGTGAATAATCTTTAAGCCCTGCACTGCTGTGCCCTCTCTGTAGCCAACTGACTATTTTGATTGTCTGGCACAGAAAGGATTTTAATTAATTCCACACTATTTCTCCCCTTTAAGGAGTATTGTTCTTAGAATTAAGGGAGTGGGTCTCTTTGTTGCCCCACCTTGTTGTCCAACTACATAAGTGTGGGAAGGCTTTTTGAAGCACCTCTTTCCTGTAAACTTCACAAACCCAATGAGCTGTCTAGTTTGAGTTCTTGTTTAGCAGCTGGATCACAAAGTAGCATTCGTTGGATTTTTGTAAGCTAAGATTTCAGGGACAACCCCAATACTGATAACAAAAGCTTACTCATGAGTGGTTTTAAGCAAACAGTCATGATCTTAAGCATGCACATTTTTAATTGTGCAAAGCACATACATAACTGACTAAATGACGTCTGTTTATTTGGACTTAAGAAATACAGTCAGTGGAAGAAACTGACCTTTTAGGAGTCTTCTATGTCTCATCTGGGTCTGTTACGCATTGCAAAACAATTGTAAGGAAGAATGCTGTGTGCTTTCCCTGAATCTAAGAATGAGTGCAAAATCAATTCAAAGATATAAATTATTTGTTCCAAAACCGCTATCCTTGCTTTTGCCTTCCTGTCTGAAAAGCAACTGAAATAACACAGTATTTTGGACTTATGTGGGGATTATATGGTACATTAACTTTGTTCTTATTCTCTGCAGCAAGGTGAATTTAATCCTTTTAGGGTGTATACAAGGCATGTTTTTTGATCTACTGTATGTTGCTTGTTATTGTTGCCAATAATAATGATAGGTAGATGGTCACTTTCAATCCTCTGCATCTCATCTATCTTTCCCTGTGGAAAAGACACTTGAAGATCTGTCTCAGATATTTTAATTCCCACAAGAATCCATCAAACTCAGCACATTCTAATATTACTGTGATTCTAGCCAAGCAAGGCACTCTGCTAATTAAGTTTACTTTTGGCTAGATCTGGATTTACAGCACAATTCTTCAAAGAGGAGTCAAACGTAACACCTAGCAGTCTCCAATATTTTACATATTACTGTTCTGATAACTTTAGTCATTGCTGATGTCATCATTCACAATGGCAAAACATAAAACTCTGGTTAACTTTATCACAAGATTTCCTTCATGCCATAGTGTCCTTTTAAAATACACCTAATTGTGTCAACTGTAGTAACAAGTTGTTAAATTTTTCATAAAAAGATATCAAAACTGAATGCTAATACAATATGTTTTCTTTATGCAGATGATATTGAATGTGAATCCTACTCAAATGGTATTGTATATTGCATTCATTTACTGAATAGAGAAACTAATTCAATATGGAGTACGCTTACTGCAGATGCCTTCCCATTGAGAAATGAGACATACTGCATTACAGTTTTGCTGAATGTTCTAGTTACAAATTAATTATAAAGGAGGACAAAGAAGTCTATCTACAGTGAAAATAACCCATTGTTATGACGACTTTCTCCAATGTAGTGGCAGCTTCATTTGAAAGAGTAATCAGTGCTTCCTTTGGGGATATAGTAACTCTTGCCAAGATATGTAGCAGGCCTCAAGGAAGCTGACAGGACAAACTGTGAAATGCAGTGACTGCTTATGTAAATAGAAAAGTCTTAAGACTCTTAAGGATTAGATAAATGTTAGAGGACTTAATAGAGATGTGATCAGCCTTAGAACACATATTGGCCATACCAGTTTTTTCCATATGGAAAAAACCCACCTATCCAAGCAAACAAAAAACCAGCCCCAAAGCCTTATTATTTTACATACAAAATGTGTGCAGTTATGCTGGCATGTTCAGAACATACTGACAGGCAATTGAAAACAGTGTTGGTTAGTGGCTGGGCAATGGACTGATATTCAGAGAATCCAGGCCTAAGTCCGAGATAACCTAGTGTCTTTTTAATTCATTTAGCATTGGTGTCTCAGTTTCTCCTGTTTCAAAGAGGAAAGTAATACTGTTTATCTTGTAAAGTTCTTTGAATGCATGAGAAAAGCAAACTATCCATGAGCTTAGTACTATTATTGAGTCTTTGCATGCAGCTTTTAGTATTTTTTTGGTATTATCATGCACAGCTTGATAAAATGCTTACTCAGTAAGATGTTTCTTTTAAAGCAAAGGGATTTCATCCTCCTGGAGTCCCCAGCAATACAAATTGGTTAATAGTGTTAGACTGAAGACTGTTCTTATTTGGCATCTGATTCTCCCAACCTCAATTTGTGCAGCTTTAAGCAAGGAAATTCTTTCTTCCTCTGACAGGCTTATTGCTTCAAAGCGAGATTTTTGCAACTTCTTTACTGCTGGATCTTATGTTCTTGTTTGTGGTGTTGATACACTTGAAAATTGATGCTCTTCAATCATCATTAAACACTTGTATCTTCTTAAAATCCCTCATCTACACATAGGTAGTTGTCTGTGATAAAGTGTGGGGTATGCATTTCAGTGTGAAAAAAAGAATTCTAGAAGAATGCAAAATAGCAAAAATAGTAAGCTAGTTCATAATTTATTTATTTTTAAATATTAAAAAAGCAATTCAGAATTTTAGAGGTCATCTTTTCTTGGCCCTGTTATGACAGTGTCTGGGAATAGAAGATTCTCACTGAGGTAAAAGAGTATCCATTTCTTCTTGTCCTCTCACAGTGTACCTTCACTAAGGGACTGTGCCTCATCTTCTTTATATCCTTGCATTAGGTAGCTGTGCATAGGAGCAAGGTCTCCTTTATGCCTTCTCTTCCTAATGCTGAGCAAACACAGCTCTTTTAGCTTCTCCTCATAAACCAAACTCCTTGTCTATCTTAGTGGCTTATCTCCTGAGTTTGTTGCAGCCTGTCAACATCCTTCTTCTCCCAGGGGACCCCAAACTGGATCGCAGCACTGCAGATGAAGTCTCACAAGCGACATGTAAATTAGAATTATCAATTCTCATGACCTGTTGTCTACACCCTTGATAACACAATCTGGTATGTAGCTGGACTTCTCTGCAAGGGCAAATTTTTATTCCCTTGTCATGTTCATGATGTGTGTTACAGAACTAAAGCTTAAACATCCAAATTCCCACTAACTGCACATTTATTTCAGCATAAACCCCTCCTCCCTCCTCCCAAAAAAAGCAAACTCCAAAACTGAAAAAAACCCCAGTCTTTGATGAGCCCTAGACTGTAGGGTGGCTACTATATAGGGATTACTTGATATCTTGCTATTTGCAGACCATTTGAGATGAGTGGGAAGTAGATGGTGTGTTTTAAAATCGTCAGATGAAACTTAATGTAACTGAAAGGCTGTGTTTCATGTTTCACGTGTTGGTAGTCTCCAGACAAAATGTCATCTGTTTGTTCATGTCAGTTAGTTAAGATTAGTTGAATCAAAATCTCTGGGTTAGTCAGTCCAACATGTTATTCTATTCCTGACCACAGCACTAACAAGTTCACTTTTGAGATGCAATCTGAAATAGAAAAAAAACGGAGATGCTACAACACCACACAAACATTTTTAGCTCTGTATTTTATAGTACTGCTCAAGCAGTTATGACTCAAAAATGTCACGTATTAAGTCAAGCCTGAAGTTGAAAGTTGGTCTTGACATAACTCAAGAAATTTGGCGACTAGCAATAAATTCAGTTTATAGAATGCCTATCTGTAACTAATACATTTAAATTCAGTATTTTAAAAACCTTAGAATTTACTGCTCAACTTCCAGTACAAATAACATTTAGAATAGCTCACCAGCTTTTTATTACAGATGCCTGATTCACATGGCTACTCTAGTCTACTCCTTAAATAACTGCCCTGTGACTACATTCTTGGACTCTTTTTGTTTATTATTTAAACTTTTTCCAAGAGACATGTCCAAGGGATGGTATCTCCACATTTCCCCCTATGCTTGTTTGGCACCCTCCCATTCATTTTTCCTAATAACAAAAAAAGTTATCAAAATTATTTGAGTACCACACTGTACATTTTCTCTGAACATTTCTTTATTTCTTATATCTGCAATGTTTAAGTTGGAAAGCACTCATCAGGTCAGACCAGAAGTCCATCTCACCAAGTATCTTTTCTCTAAGTTAATACATATTACATTGAGAGGTTAAAGACCTCTTTACACCTGAGAGGCGTAAAGAACAGTAGGATATTATTCTGGGCAAATTTTTCTCCTAAATCTGGGCAGGAAACTTAAAGAAAGTTTTTGCACTATCAAGGATCACACATTATACCATCAAATTTTGTGGTAATTTGACTCTGAATCCCTATTGTCTTTTTGCCTACCTCTGTTAAAGCCATCTAAATTTTCTTCAGTTTTAACTTGTCTAAATCCAATTAATGCAAATCTTTTTCTTCTGCAAGCTCTATTATTTACTCCCTTTTTAGATTACTTGTAAATAAACTACGCCATTGAATCTTTCCAACACTGTTAGCACCTGCTATGCTAACTACTAACCCTTTCTGCATATAGTCTGTCATTGCAGTCCCATGGGAAAGCTGTATCCATCACACAAAGACAGTTTAATTTCCTGAATATCTTCTTCTTAGACTTTTAAAAAAATCGAAGTAGATTTTTTTTGCCATTCCTATTTCTACTTTCAGCTGATATTTCTTTAAAAGTTCTGAATAATTAAGAGGGACATTAGCTTCCACTAGCAAAGCCATCTGCCTTCAGGGAAGTTTTCTTATTCTACATATTTAATACTTAGAAACATGATGTCAAATATTTATAAAATAGTGAAGTAAAATTCATAGTTCTGTAATTCTGGAAATCAGCCACGTCAAATGTGAGAGAAATGTGACTATACCTGTGCTTTGGCATTCTGATGTGGTAACAGATTTTCAAAACATAGCTCCAATAGCAGGTTTGTGTGCATCACTTTTAATTGTTCCATTTAGGGTTCATGTATTCACAGTAACAGTCAGTAGGTTTTCCTGTTGTAGAAAGGTACATTTGTGGACCTAGCCTTCTCTTCTGCACTGTATACAAGCATCTACATGTCTTACTGATATACGTAGCCCAGCAAAAATAATTTTTGCCATTACTAATAAAAGCCACACACTTTTAATTGACCTAGGAATGCAGGGTCTTAGAACTTGTCTGGGCTTGTCTTAGCCTGAGCAGCTTTTAGGTTGTTTTAGTGTAGATGTAATTGATAACGAACATCAGACTTTTCTAATAACTGGGACAAAGAACTAAGGTTGCTTTCAAGTCCTTTTGAGTAAGGCTCTCCTGCCCCCTTCTTCTTATAGAGCCTAGAGCTGTTGACTTTAGTGCCTAAAGAAGTATTAAAAGAGTGCAAGTAGCATTAGAGAAGAGGGGTAGGTACTAGGAAGATATATAATACATAACTTTTTGTAGAATTAAAAGGGTTCTTCTGTAATACTTAGGTAATTCAAGACATATGCATTGGTATAATTATATTTGGGGAAAAAAATAGCTGGATGATGTCTTTCTATTACATGCTAAAATATTAATTAAACTAACAACAAATTCTCAACTATGTATCCAAGATGTGTTCTCTTTTCTTTTTCATATAAAAAGATTTTAGTATTAAACATGAACAAGCTTGTCAAAAGTTCAACACTATGTACATGTCAAGCTTTGAAACCCTATGTAGTTTCATTGACGTTAAAAGGGCCAGTTCATGTTCAGTTACAGCAGTGCTCAAGCTTGGTTTTTTAACTGAGTCTTAAGAGGATGTATCTTCATTCTTGATGCTAACTCCTAATGGAAAATACACCTCTACTTTTAGCAAGTGCTAAATGTTATTGTTCAGAAAGCTGGCGTCTCCCTAATGAGTAGTATCTGAGCTTAATCACTTGATAAATTGCAAGTGCTGTTTTTATTCTAATGCCCTAGCAACTCTACCAGTGTGGTTGCCTCTTTTTATCTTTATTTCTTTATTCTTCTGTCTTTGTTTCAGTTGTAATAGTCTCATTTGCACACCCTCCCCTGACATCCTTTGATATACAACCATTTTTAATCATGGTCAGTTTTGTAAAAGTTCAGAAGTTGGGGTTTTTTTTATTATACTACAGTTAATATCTCATTACAAATGTTATTTCAGATCCCTTATGTTTGCAAAGGATGACCTCATTCACTGTTAGGGAAATGATAGGAGCAGAAGGGACTTTTCATCATCAAACAGTCAGAAAGAGCCCAAATTACATCATGGTATTGTATCAGTAAGAAAAGCTTCCTTATCGTTATTATCACTGTGATTTTTTTTTTGATGTGGTGAATGAACCCTACTTGAGGATCAGGGAGTTCACAGGTACGTGAAATACCAAAACAACATATAGCAGATGTTTAGACATCTCATATGATGGACTGTGACCCAAAAGCAAAATATGTGCACTGCTACCTCCAAGTCATGGGGAAAAAGGAGTTGCAAATGCCACTCCAGCTCTTTTTTATCTTTGTTAAAGGGACACCTTAGTATATTTAGTATATTTCATGCTAAGGATGTTAAATGTTTTACATATGCCTAGTTTCTTTCTTGCTTGCAAACTATTTCACAGTGAGACTATTTGCCAGGCAGATGTAAATACTCATGAAAAGACAATCAGGAAATGTGATTATGAAATTGAGGTTAAATCATAAAGACACTCTGTATCTGCATGTTTAATTTAGAATTGTTGCATACTGAGCATGCTGTGGGTGTTGTTGGGACCTTCTTCTAAGTTAAATTGTTGCTATTGCAAGGGAATCTACTGATGCTGCCGGGTATAATATCCTCTTCTTATAAGTAGTATGTACATGTTGTGATTGTACTGTGCACACAGTACTTTGTACTGTGCACATTGAACTTAAACAAAGGAAATACAGCAGCATACAGAACATTGGCTCTAGAAGACTTCTTGTAAATGCCATTACCCAACCAACCAGGATCAGTGGTTTGTATAAGTGAACTTTTTGGTCTCCAGCTGTTTTAGAAAACTCTTACCAGTACTGAAGTTGACTTCCTTTTGTGACCAAGTGCATCTCGTATGACTTCTCACCTCCTGAATAACTTTTTTTGGTATATTCTTCTTAATTTAAATGAAACTGCCTTTGGTTTAGTACTTGAAGTTGTCAAAATGTAGTGAAAAATGAGTGTGTCTTCAAAATTCTGACCAAACCCAAAATCTTCATGCAACACCATCAGCATAGGCAATCCCATGTCTGCTCTTCCACATGGGTGTTAAATCTCTTGTTCTCTTATACTGTGGAGCAGTTTATTCTCTTCTTATTCTCTTCTTGTTCTCTTTCTGCTTTTGGGTTTGCTCAGGTTGCTTAGTTGTTGGTAGATTTGCTGTGCTCAGCATCAGTTACTAGAATGTGGTTTATTTTCTTATTTCTCCTTAGATGGAGTTGCTGGCTTTCAAAAACCTATGCACTTAAGCAGATTCTTCTCTGTTTTTTGACGAACTGTCAGTAGATTACAGGAAATAAGGTAAAATATCTTAAAATGTCACTGATACATTCACCATACACACCTTGGGAACTGTAATTTTAGATTTGAAAGAGCTTTCCTAATATTAGGCACCCACAGGAATCTTATGAAAAAAAGTAAGCTGTAAGAAGGAAGCACTCTCTAAGAATGGGTGGGTTTGTTGATAATTTAAGACATCAGTGGATCAATTTTTGGACCTATTTAAGTAATGGCAGAGCTTGAGTATCTGTTCATAGGGAAAGGGTTTCAAAACTGGAAATGAAGTGTAAATCAGTGCAGGAGATTACATGTCTACCCCCCAGGACCTTTCTCTCTTTAATGTCCTTCCTAACTTGAGCAGAAAATAAGAAATATGAGATTTCCTGTATAGTGCAAGTATTTGAAACATTGTATTTTAGGAAACTCCAACATGAGGCTCTTAAAATATGTCTAATCACTCTCTGACAGCCTTATTATGGGTCTCTCTGTAAGATGCTGGCATGTGCAGGCAGCTCCCACTCAGGACACAGGGAGCCTAGCAAGGAGGCCTGGCAGCCCAGGCAAATGTGAACGTAATCAGGAGTTTGGAGAGCTCTGGTTTTTTTTGGTGAGCTGCCAAAGGAATAGAGAAGTGACATCCTGGCAGTGCAAGTGTCTGAGCTGTCTGATAGCTGGACTGATGTGAGATGAAAATCTTAGTAGTGGAATGACTTGACTATCTGCAACAAGCCTTTTCTCTAGCAAAACGACAATTTACTCTAATAACAGTTCTTGAAGGAAGTGTACAATTTTGAACAGATTCTCCCAGGAAATATTTTTACGGTCCAGGAAAAAAAATTGTATTAAAAAGTCAAATACTTGTCCTGCTGTTTGTTCAAGTGTGTGATCTATACGCAAAACTATTCAGTCCAATGTACAGAAAATATTTAATTGTTTATATAAAATAGAAGATCTTCATGTGGAGGTGGTAAGAGATAACCACTCATGAAATGCCAGTTCCCAGGGAGTTGGAAGGAGGTGATTGTTCCATGCACGAGAGGAAGAATAAGCAGATCATGTATTTGGAATAAAATCTTTTCTATCCTGAGTAGGCCCCAAACTTTAATGGTCTAAGTGGTTCTAAACGACTCTTGTTCCGTTTCATGAATTTATTTTACAGAAAGGTTTAGGGTTCTTCTTCTTTTTTTTCTAGGAATTTTTTTCAAGAGCTTGCTCTTCCTGGACTTCCACAGACTGCAGGAGACAAAGATGTTAATGGGAGAGATTGAGGGAGCTTAAGGAAGCTCATCAACATTTTGGTTTTGAGGAATTATTGTTTGTGTTTTCATTTCTTCATGCAGACAAAAGTTTAATATATTCCTTTCTAACAGAAATGTCATCATTTTTTCCAAATGCAGTAACATTTTTTTTTAAACCTTCTGAATCTCCTGGATGTAATTACATGTCACAATAAGCATCAGTACATGGGTACCCAGCCATATCATTAGTCAGCCTGAGAATCTCTGAGGCTTCAATGTTGTTGCTGGTCTGGGCCCTAAAATATCTTCAAAAATGAATCTTTTATTGGAGAAAAGTCTATAGAAAACACAAAAAAGTGCAAGCAGGCAAATCATTAACCTGCAGAAATTAATATATATATTCAATTTTGCTGTTTCAATGGGAACTTTTGTGCAACAAAGACAAAGCATCATGTTGGGACTGCTCCCTGAACACCACAGTGCTAGTGGTTTACATATCCCTTGCCACATCCAGCCAGCATGGCAGTCTTGGCTTCACTTGAGTCCCATGACTGAGAGGTCTCCAACTCCCTGGCAGGGAACCCTAAACCCCTACCTCTCATGGCTTTAGTTGTTATTCTGCAGTTACCAGAATTATGGCTATGTTCAGCTTGTCTGACACACTGCTTGGATGCCAGGTCACCAGCCAGTAAAGTGTGCTATCTCCTGTAGGAAACCTACCTGCTTCTGCAAATGGCTTATCATATCCTGTTCTTGTAGAACATTTCTACACTGGCATAACAGTCCAATGGAAAAAAGTTCTAGCTAACTCTACCAGGAGTGGGAAGATCACTTCTGGACAGAACCCCTAGCATATGGCCACTTTCAGGCTTAAACAGAGTTCAGATCTCTCACATCTGGAGTTTCAAGGTACCAGGACCCACTGCGCAGGTCACCATCAGTGTTCAATCAGTGGGATTTAGCTAAGACTTGAGGAATACACTTAAGTGTTGTGTTAACATCTTATAGAAATTTTTTCCCTTCCTGAATATGTTTGTGTTTCTCAAACATCCGGAGAGGACTGGTCATTCCTTAGTGTATATATACTCATTGTATGCATGTGAAAACATTAGTGAGCTTATTAGCAGTGTATTAGTATCAGTATTGCTTTTGCAAGGGGAATGAAGAGCTGTTTCTCATAAAATGAGCTTCCCCCAACTGCTCTGCACTGCTTGTTTCATCTTCCACTTTCTGAGCTGCAACAGTCAGAGTTATTTTAAGTTTGTCGCGAATTAACAGGGAATTGTGCTCCCCCTTGTTAGTATGGAAACTAATGGATCAGGCCAGGTTCTGTGCTGGTGTTAATTGCTCCATCTCTATTTGAAGTCAACGGCACTAAATTATTTGCTGATAACAGAGGACTCAACCTTTCATTTTTCTTTTGACACACAGGCATTGGTTATGCTGAGTTGGAAATCTCATTTGTGAATTTTTATAGACTTGGGCTGAGATGCTTTGTATGCTACCACTAGAGCTCTTATCTTGTATCCTTTTCTGTGGCTTTCACCACAAAGTATAACCTCCCATTTCTATTCTAGCCTGATACAGTTTTTGAAAAAATCAGCAAGTCTTTTAGAAAGGAGGGGGTGTCTCTTTCCCTCATCTTTTGTCTCCAACCTTCACATGTAGTTTTCCCCATCACACCTCTATTTCTACTAAGCAATTTTTTGTAGTCCTATTCAAATTTTCCATTTTCTTTCTTTTCCCCTCTCTCTGATTCTGTTTCAGGAATTTTACCAGCAATTGCGTGCTCTACTTTGCTGCTGTATGAGTAGAGTTTTATTTCTAGTTATTATCTTGCTATAAGAATCTTTCTGGGAATATCCATCATCTAGAATTGCATCTAGTCATTTTTCATATTTATCATTAGTCATATTTCCTTTTCTGTCCCCTCCCTTCTACCCTTTCTCCATTCATCTTTGCCATAAAGTTTCAGAATAGCTTTTGGATAAGAATTAAATCTTTCTTCCACTTATGCATGCCCATTTGGGAGTGTTTGCTTTAAATAGGTCAGGCATTTTACTAATAAGTGATTATAAAAGGTATATTTTTTGTATATTTTATAGCTATAAATGAATTAAGAATGTATTATTCTGTTTGCTATTTACATGTGGATCCTTTCTGCCTTTAAAACTGAGCTTTAATTATGAAATTCCATTTTATCTGCCAAATTCTTGTAGTTCTTTGAGACATCTTTAAAGATTAATAGCTGGCTAATTATAATAATGGTGTTGATATAAGCAGTTTTCTGAAGGTAGTGAAGAACTGGGTCCACATAAAGGTTTGGCTAGGACAGCCTTATCTAGGGCACTTAACTGTCACCTACTTCATGAAAATGTGCTGCGTTTAAAAACATGACAGAAAAAAATATTTCCAGGGAAAGATAAAAATTTTAGATCATTTTAGTGATTTAATTCATAGAAAAGGCCTGCAACCATTTTTGTTGTCATATACTATATGAGGGTAAAGGAGGAGGTCCCTGGGTGGAGAGAAAAGGACAAGAGGTTTAAGTGGCAGGGGAACATAAGCATGGAAATTTCTTAAGTTAGAATCATTTTCAACATAGCATGTAAACATATCCTGAACCTGTAAACATACTCCCTGCATAGCTGTACTCTCCAGAGCATGTGAGATTGGCATGCTCAAACAGTGTGGGTATCTCAGGACACTATCATGCATGTGCAGACTGCATAGCAACAGTTACATCCAAGAGGTGGACCATGCCAAGTTCATGGTTTTCTTTGAAGGCTGTGCTCAGGAGAAGGCAAGGATCACTCCAGAGGCAGTGAGAGGCAGGGAGTGGGTTGCATAGTAACGATCCTGGAGAGTTGTCTGCTATAGCAGGATTCCTGTCTTGTCCTGGAATGAAAACAGGTAGAACTTCCTACTTCTAGAAATACAGAGAAATTATTTTAATGTACATAGAATAGAATTTGCTGCAGAAGTAGCATATCTGGATTTCTATGTTTTGTATCTTTTGTATGCTTTCCAGGATGAAACTAATTAATAGCCTCATATGGGTCAGAAAGGGAGGAGGTGGCCTTTTCTAGAGTATCCTCTTGTGTCAGAATGCTCACAGTTAGTATCATACCAGAGTCACTTTTCAGTTCTGTTTGGTGCTTAAGCCTGAGCTGTTGTGTAAATTTTACCTTTGATGATGCGTTCACTACTGAATGAGGATGAGAACAAAGACAATCAAGTGTCTATGGTCTTCCAATACCATCCCATAATGGACGCTAAGACAGTTAACTGCAAGGTATAGAGCAGCTCAGGCTATTGTACTGCAAAACCCCTTAAATTATGAACTCATATATGTTCATACTCACATGATTATGCTCACATAAAAGTGAGCAACTTCAGTGAAATAATTTTCATTTACTGTGGCTTCTTGCATTTTAACAGTGTTTAAATAATAACTGAACGAGATGAACTAATCACCAAAAATTACTTCTGCCATGAAATCAAAGTATAAAAATTGTCTCTTCACTAATAACTAGGATTTCTTCAAAGAAAATACTAGGCCAGGTAATCTTTTTATTCTCATCTTTCTTCTTAAGACGTACAAAGAATTTGGAAAGAGGGTAGGTGAATGCAGACATAGGGTTTAGAGACATGTGAGGGAATTGTCTTTATTATTTGACAGCCATGGTTACATGAAGAGGTTAAAATTTGACACGTAATAGTGAAGAACTAGCACAATGCATAAAAGAGAGGTAGCCTTGTCCCAGTAATGACAGTTTCATCCTTAGATAAGCACGTCTCCCTGAGGGAAACATACTTACTTTTCCTAATATTTTCAAATTTATGAAGTTGAATTTACAGCCTGCTTGTATATTTGCAAGTAATATTTGTTATCCAGATTCCTGCTCAAGACTTGCTTTGTCATTTATGGTCTAATTTTAGAGGAAACCTATCTTCTAACAGTGAATGATGATTACTTCATTTTAAAGGTTTGAGGTTTTTTCATAAGTTTTGATCCAAGAAAGCTGCATCAATAGTATTGGTCATGGGCCCCTGAAAGGAGGAAAAATGAGTACCTCAGACCTTTCATTTTGCAACCCTAGAAAGTAGATGGAGTTGTAAGTAGAGCAGGGAGTTTCTAGATGGGGAGTTCTATCTACAGCACAGTGTTGAGAACAGAACAGTCTTCAGTAGAATATTGTGCTTGAAGGGGAAAAAAAAAAAAGGTTTGTTTTAGAAAAAGTTGTGGTTTTGTCCCATTTAAATCTTTCTTTTTTCTTCATGTGTCTTTTTGTCTCTGACTAATAGCTAGATTTCTTCTTTATTATTTTATTATTCAATCCTTGTTTTTGCTGCTCTTTCCCTCTCTGAAATTCAGTAAATTTAGAGCAGTAGAAAGGGAAATAGGACCTAGTGAAGTGAATTTCATCAATGACTGTGGTATATATATATCATCCATCATTTAATCAACCTTAATACAAAAGTAATAAAAGATGGCAAATGTGATACCAAACTTTCAGAAGAATCTCAGAAAGGATCCTAAGAAACCAAGGGTCAGTGAATCTATCTTTTATACCAGACAAATGTATAGATTCATAGAGCATTTTAGGCTATTTAGCTGAATAACCATCTAAATGCTAGTATCTTTTTGTATATTAATTAAATGTTAAGGATTCTCTTAACATTCCTTACATTCCAGAGAGAATGTAGAAATATGAAGTCCATAACCAGCTAAATAAATACACTTTATATTGAGTGATGGGTTTCCTATGTACTAGAGCTATTAGAGAAATGATTATGTATTATCTCAAGGAAAAGTCACTCTGTAGGCCAAACTCCTATTTCACACATTACTAAGGGTCTTCCAAAGCCAACAGCATATCAGTAGGATCAAGCCAATATTGTTGAAGAAATGAAGCTGTCACAGGAAAAGAAGAACAATCCCTCGTAGACCATCAACCATATAAAAGATATTGAACAAAGGGTAGGAGTATTGTCACATGCTTTGTTATGACAATACAAGAAAGTTAGAAGTGAGATCCAAGTACTATGTAGCATATTCAAAAAATCTGCAAAAGGGATGAACAGAGAAATACAGTTTGTATATGATTCAAAATTATTTAAAACAGACAAATCAGAAGCTGAGTGTTGAGTTGCAGAAAATCCTCATACTAACTAAGTGATAGAGTGACAATGAAATTCACTGTCATAAATGCAAAGCAATGTCAATGAATAAAAATAGTCCATGATACCATACGGGTAATTAGGGCTGAAGCCATTATGAACAACCAGGAAAAAGATAAGTTCTTACTTTTTTAGAAAAAGCTTAGTAAAGGAAAGAAGTGAAGCACAAAGAACTTATTAAATCTTTCAGTGCTTAAGAGAATCTGATGTGAAGCTTGAGTTTTGATTGTATTTCTTTGACTAATCTTAAAGAGGAGTATGCAGCATCTTATAGAGGTATTATAGAATCATAGAATAGTAGGGGTTGGAAAGGACCATAAGATCATCTAGTTCCAACTGCCCTGCCATGGGCAGGGACACCTCGCACTAAACCATGTTGCCCAAGGCTCTGTCCAGCCTGGTTTGAACACCCCCAGGGATGGAGCATCCACAACCTCCCTGGGCAACCCATTCCAGTGCTTTACCACCCTCACTGTAAAGAACTTCTTCCTTATATCTAATCTAAACTTTCCCTGTTTAAGTTTGAACCCATTACCCCTTGTCCTACCACTACAGTCCTTAAGGAAGAGTCCTCTTCAGTGATACAGCCATGAAGCTGGAGAGGAATTTTGCCTCTAATAATACTTCAGCTCCAAAGACCCAGAAGAAGCTTTTCAAAGCTGCATAAGCAGCAGTTGGGCTCTAAACTTCACTGACTTCCAGTAGAGATGAAGTGCCATATAAACATATGTGTCTTTATTTGCCTCCTCCTGCCAACCACCTACACACAAACTAGCCTGGTTGCTTATCCACACTGTGTGGGCAGAGAATGGGAAAATAGCTCCTGGGAGTCACTCTTGCTCTCTCTTTGCAAGAAAGGGGGAAGTCTTGATTGTTCCTAAGGTGCTCTGACTGCAACTTCAGAGTAGCAAAACACGACTCTGCCCCGGCAAGAGACACACATCCTGCCTGCTTCTTTCAGAAGTGAAAACCTAAGTCAAATGCCAGCACAGCCACAAATATCAGCCTCTCCAGGCAAGACTTGTTATCATCACTTAACTAATGAACATAGCTGAGATTTAGCACTTTCCCTCTTCCCACCTTATCCCCACCCCCACACCATAAGACTTCAAATGGATGAATTAACTTCCCCTTGTTTAACAACTTAGAATTTCAAGTTAAGCATTATCAAAACCTTCTTCAAAGTTATTCACCAGCTTTCCATAATATGAAAACATGTTTTTACTGATCAAAATGTATTTATAATTATCTAAAGCTGATTGAATAATAGGAGAGTTTTTTAGTTATCTGGAACATTTCATTTGAACTGAAACAATTGTATTCAACACCAAATTCTTTAAGTATTTTTTAAAATGATGACATGTTATTAGCAGGACCAAAGGACATTTCAAAACAAAAAAAAAGGTTTCATGAAAATCATTGTTTGAATTTTGAAAATATTTTGCATTTTTTCCCAGGTATTTTTAGAATGTAAAAATTGAATGACTATCCAATGTTATTAAATATTTTGCTCAGGAAAAGAAAGCAGTGGTTGTAAAATCTTACTATTTCAAACAGTCTCTCTCATCCTCAGAATCTACCATTAATAATAATTTTTAGAAGCTGAGACTTTATTCCAAGTTTCCACCTTGAGGGAGTTTTCTTTTTATCTTGGCATTGCAAATCTTTGAAAAGAAGCATTTCGAATGGAAGGCATGACAGATCTTTTAAATGGAATATGCAGCTACTGAGCTCCACACTATAATTACTGTCATACTGAAGAAGGTTAAATATTTATGAAGAATGTGCTTTTTATCATTCAGTCTAATTTTTAAACCTGAATTCTGTAATTGCATTGAAATGCCAATAATCAAGAGGGGGTTCTTTCTTGGCAGTCATAAGATTTTTACCAGTCTCATTTATTTGTGAAGCATGGCTTCACAAATTTGTAGAGTTATATAAATGAAGTCCATAGAGTCTTTTCATTTTGAACCAAAAATACATTGAAAACAGTTCTGCCAAATAAGCTTTGCAGTGCCTAACCGATTTTTTCCAGAGGTTAGAAATTTGACTTCCTTCTTTTATGTGTATTGAGTTTTATGTTCCATCACTTTGTTAATTTTTTACCTCTCCAAATTCGGTTAGGCTAAATATCAATGTGAAAATTAATCTTAAATTCATACTGGTGTAGACTACCTTATTAAAATCCTACAGTAAACTTCTGAAGAGTTTAAGGCCCAAATTTACTTAATGACCCAAATTCGCCAGACGCTTGCACTTTAAAATATTTGTTGAAAATCTGATCTAAATTCTGGTTTTAACAACGCTATTACAGATACCTCTCAGCTCCTTTTACAGTTCTAATATCAAAATACTGATTGAAAAATAGTTGAAAATATTTCTATTTAATAATTTGATAGATGCACATCAAGCCCTACCATTTTCATATGATAGTTTTATGTAAATTAAGCTAGAAGAACAGTCTGAAGAGATTTACTAGAAAACTTATTCTAAAATACATCTTAAAGGACTGTAATCTTATAGTTAATCAAGCTTTTAAAACCTTTTAATCTTTAATTTGAAATATTGTTTTTTCATTGGGAAACATTAGGGAAAAAAATTGCAGTCATCTAAAATGAGCTTAACACAGGATCTGACACCTAAATCTAAATTGTGACTCAAATTCTGCTTGCACAATAAGTGCTTAAACCAAGAGGCATCTAGATGTTTTCTCATCACTTGATAGTTCCTCAGGTACAGTTCACAAATTCCTGGAATTTGTGTAGGCCCAGAATGGACAAGCTACTTCCTATCTATGCTAGGAAGTCAAAGTCAGAAGTGAAGCAAAGTGATGTCAAAGTCTTTGGCTTGGCAGAGGAGGAACAAAATGTAATTCCAGCACAAAGCTACTGAGCTGGGTCCCTGTCATCACTGTTTTCTAGATATTTTCCTTAAATACCTAGCTGCTGGAGGAGAAGTGATGGCAGTCTGACCATCTTTTATTTTACAGACTTGGGGTTAATACACTTACTTGGGAGATGATGCTTACTTAAAGAGAAAAGGAGTCCTGGGTTTAATTGTTGATTCTAGGGCTATTTATGTGTTTACATTTGGGGTGGGTGGGGCAGGAAGAAAGAGGAGAAACAAAATAAAAGCAAATGCTTTGATCAGGATGTAGTACATACCTACTTCCCTTGGAGTCTTTCAGATGACAGGTCTGTGCATTGTGTACTTTTCTACATGACAGCACAGCTTCTGTCAAAGGTATAGGGGTCACACAGCATTCGCCATCTGGAGAAGCAATGCATGGCTTTGAACACATGCAGGCTAGAGAGGGTCCTCTGCTTCTTCACAAAGTATTTGAATCACCAGGAGAGGGTAGGGGGTTTATTTTAATTGTACTCTATGTACCCACCTTAGCAGTAAAGGGATAGCACTTTCAGGATGTGATTTTTCTTGTCCAAGAATAAATGCCTAAAGAGTGTCAGGTCAGTGAACCCGTCCAAATATTTCCTTCTTTCCATCAGCTGGAAAAGCACTCTGACATAATTAGCTAAGCCACAGCAATTTAAAGCTGTGTGAAAAGAATGCTACCCACTGATACTCATACGAACACCATCACGGCACACCTTTGTTCTAAAAGTAAACAAGTCCTCCTCAGTTTTACGGAACGTGTGCCCTTGTCCTCAGAAGGAGATGCTGGACCCTGCTTATAGGAGAGCTGCAAGGACCCTCCCCAGACTCATAGAATTGAGCACTCCATAGTGCAGTGTTTTCTGGTACGTAGTCTAAGCAACTTTCTATTAATAGTGCAGGGTAACCCTTCTGAGGGACCTAAGTCTTCTTGTGAATTAAATAGGGAATGTAGGGGTCCAAATTCTGGTGTGAGTTCTGTTCTGGGAAGTGAGGTAAGCATTTACATCCTAAGTAGGCCTGGCTTTTCACAGTTGCCAGAAAATATTCTAAAGGCTATAAGCATGAAATGAAAAAGAAAAATAAAATTAGCATTTACAGAATGCATTCTATCCAGGCTATAAAGCTGAAAATATATACTTTGAGAATTTGTTATGCATCTAGTATTGACTATGATTCTTTCTCTGTTCAGTTTTGTTCTGTTGCCAACCTGATTGAATAGTTAATCATAGGAAATGGCAACAAGGTTGTTAAAGGAGTAAGAATGTAGAACAATGACACAGATAAGGCAGCCTAAGGTATACAACTTCAAAGAATTTTAGATGTGAGTGGCTGCTGGGCTATTGAGAGACAAACTGGCTCTGTCTAGGCTGGAATGGGGTACTCTTCCTAGGGCTGTGCCTGGGTTCAGCACAGATCTGAAACTTCAAAGACTTTAGAAAAAGGGGAGGGGGCATGAATAGATTAGGAAAGGCTATGAGGGATGAATCAATGGAAAGCTGACAGTCAGTCTTTGAGAGACATGGGGAAACATCACGTGGGGGTAAGCTGAGTGGGGGGTGTTGTTTTGTTTTGTTTTGTTTTGTTTGTCTTTACCTCCAGGATTGAGGTTAGCTCAGTTCAGGGGAAAATCAAAGCTTTCAAACACTTCTGTAGTTCTTCCTACCTTTCAGGAATTCACATTTTGCTTCTTGTTTTGCAGGTGTGATCATTGTGTCATTATCTAGCTATAAATCTGTAGATATGTTTGAGATAATAGTCATGACCAGTGTCTGACTGGGAGTCAGATCAAGCCTCGGAGCTGTGAAATCCCATTCAAGAGAGATGGAATTAAGGTCTATCAACTCTGATGTATATTCAGGATGATCCAAAAGAAAAAGAGTTTCAGATATCTACTAGCTGTGACACTGACCTTCATAATTGCTTCTTTAATATTATGTTAAAAAAAAAAAAGCAGCACATATAAATCTGGATTCTTCCAGGGTTCAGACTCTAAAAAGGCAGATTAAGGACTGGCAAGATGTTGATAGATAATTTAGATTGTGTCTGTTTTGTCCTGAGTGGCCTTGTACAGAAGTTATCCATGTTGGATAACAAAGAAAACTAAAACATAAAACATTGTATCATTTAACCTTCGTTATCTATTCTCTATTCAATTTAATTTTTATCTATTCTTCATCAAGTCAGAGGGTTTCTTGCAAAGCTGTTTTTCTGCATCCTTTCCTGCTTTGTATTCCCAAGTGCATAAGAATTAACTCTGAACTCTGTTTACATTGTGTTAATAGTATTGTATTACATTTATTGCTGATCAGCTCCTAGGAGGCGCAAATGCCTTCAGGTGAACACTTGTGATTTTTTTGGCTCCCTTAACTTCAAGTAAAACAAGAGTTGTAGGGGAATAAGTGTTGGACCAGGTTGCTACATTCAGAAAAGTACAGTCAGAATAAAATAGGTCTGTAGTGATAGGACAAGGGGGAATGGGTTTAAATTTAAACAGGGAAAGTTCAGGTTAGATATAAGGAAGAAGTTCTTTACTATAAGGGTGGTGAGGCACTGGAATGTGTTGCCCAAGAAGTGATAAATGCTCCATCACTGGCAGTGTTCAAGACCAGGCTGGACAGAGCCTTGGGCGACATGGTTTAGTGTGAGGCATCCCTACCCACGGCAGCGGGGTTGGAACTAGATGATCTTATGGTCCTTTCCAACCCAAGCCATTCTATGGTTCTATCATTCTGTATTAAATCTACTAAGCCAATATTTGTTTCGCTTAAAATATGCTACCTTAGTCCCTTTGTTCTTCAAAACAATTTCAGTGTTCTTGAAACTGTAGGCATTAATGGCAAACTGAGAACAGTTGAGAAGTTCAGAGTAGATAAACCATTAAATATGAGTTTTAGCATTTGAGTGGAGTCCCTTCTATGTCTTTAGCAAGAAGCTTATCTGGACTCTTTAACTCCAGTTACATTGCTTCAAAAATCACTGATTTGAAAGGCATTTGGAGTAAACTGGAGTGGTGATAAATGCTAGAATGATATGATTTAAGGGGTCTAATTTAGAAGATCTGGAGAAAAGCTGTTTGTTTCCCAAAACATCTTCATAGGAATCCTTAGGGGTAATCCTATTATGTCTCCTTTTGAGAATCCCAAACTGATTTCATACTTAAGTACTCACGAAATTTTAAAGAACCTGTATTTTTTTAATTCTATTTTGGAATCTTGCCTGACAACATTAATGCAAACATGTTCTAAATTACACTTAGCAGAAAGCATAGCACAAAAAAATTCAGCATTGCATGGCTGATTTTGCAAGTAAAGCTATGAATATTTTTGTTATATGTCATCTGGACACCTGAATGTTGTCAAGGACTTTCAGATGTTGTTTAAATCCTGTACATGTTTTTTACAGCCAATCAGGGAAAACAGCAATGGAACGTAATTTCTGCCAACAGTACTGTAAAAGGTATGTCATGTTGCAGTGCTTACTTTTTCTAAGAAGATATGAGGTACATATTGTTAGCAGTGTATAAGCTTTTAAACGATTTGATGACAGTTTATTTAGGTGAAAAATTAATTTGCATTCTGATACTCACCCACAAAAGTCAAGCAGAATAAGACTTTGTTTATTTTATGGGACCATTAACTATAGAATGGTGATTTATATTTCCCATATTTAATCCTTAGAACAGCCAGGATTATGCTCATCTGATGTACAGCCAGATCTGTTCTATTATTCTAAATGATTTAAAGGAATGTTACCTTCTGCAAATGAAATATCAATATAAGCATTTCAAAAATATTGAAAAGCTTGGTCCTTTCAGCAGTTTATTATTTTATTTACAAACCTTTTATACTGCTATATTTCATGTATCTGTTTGTTTCTGTTGTTTTTACTAGAAAAGAATGTAGTGCTATATTTAGATTAACTTAGCTGAATCTATAAATCTAATAAAAATAGTCATTGACCTCACTGTTCCAGCACCATTTTCTTCCTGACTGCTATTTTTTTCTCTTCATGATTTCTACAGAAGCAGGGCAGTATAGCCCCTATTGTCCTTACATCAAGGTTCACCTAAGGCTCCGTTTTGCTTTCCAGAGTATTTTTTTTCCCAGTTCACAATAAAGAGTAAGAACAGCACCACCATGTCTCAGTGAGACCATATTCCCATGATTTTGAGAGAAAGCCTCTATTGTGGCAGGCAATAAATGAAGCCATCATGAATTAAAATGTGAGTTTGTTGTGGGGTAGATACTAATGACCAGTTCTGAAGTTTGTGTTAACTTCCACTTTTTCCCCTTGAGCTAACCTACATTTGATGTAAAATTTGATAAAAATCTTTTTTCATGTGTCAAGAGAGAGTCCTTTTGAGGACATCTCTTGACCAAAACCAAATTGAGGGAAAAGAGCTAGAGATTCCACAGTATTCCTCTGGGGATGTTATAGACAGAGCTGGTTCTCTTTCTTCCATGAACATCTATATGAATTATATAATAAGAAAAAAGAGCAAAAATACTTAGCAACTGCACATTTCTGTGTCCTCTTATCTAAACTACAGTTGGCATCTGAGCATAGTCATGGCCTTGCTCTGCAGTTTATGAAAGTCTTTCTCTGTTCACTGTGTCAGTCATGTGAGAGACCTCTCTTAGCAGATGAGCATGATCCTTTCAGGTGCGTTTCATTCAATAAAGGGCAGTGGCTGTGGTTGCTTCTGCTTTTTAAATTGGCATATTAACCCGGACAGTCAGAATAGAAGTCACTGCTTTTTCTGAGAGATTGCCCATGGAGGCTAAAAATGTGTTAGGAGGTGATTAATAGGTGCCTTTCAAAGGAATGATGACTGTTCTTACGGTCCACATCTCATAAACCAATCTGCAATTGTCTGCTTTGTCTTATTGCTGAATTGCTTGCCTGCGTGAGCAAATTGGCACTTGCCTCAGTAAAAAGTCCTGCATATTCTTTTTGATTTATTTTGAAGTGTGAAATGGAGAGAAGGAAACTGGCATTTCCTTCACAAAAGACATTCACTTAATATACTAGAAAAGGCAAAAAAACCTGGTAACTTCTATACTGATAGACAAGCTCCAAGAAAGCCAGAATAAAAATCTTTTTTCATTCATTAGCTGTCTATCACTTATGCTTCATTTACAGGTGTCAACATACAGGTAATTTAGTAGACTTTTCTAGGGATATAACAGAAAAAGAACTTGATCCACTACAAATCATTAGTTTGGACCGCAGAAAACAAATGAACCATAACTGCTGGGATTCTCTGCATCCTTCTGTTACATTTAACTTCATTATCTTTTTTTGTGATAAATTATAAAGGAATGTATTAAGTTAGCATGTTATTGACTGTCCTGTTGGAAAATCTGTAGGAGCAGGCATGATTTTAAATTAGCTCTGTAAAAGATTGAACAAGTCAAATCTGTGCAAGGTAAGTTTACATAGCATGCATTGGATTGATAAGCAGTAACTAAAAACTGAATTGTGCTTATTTGGGGGATGGAGGTTTTATGAGACATGAGTTGTTTCATGAGCACTTGGAGTCTAGCTAATATCTACTTGATTTCTTGTTCTTTGAAAGATATCTTGTGCTACTCAACTCTGCTATGGAATTTTAAAGGTTGGTTTTTTTTTTCTGTCATACAGTTTGGCTACTTTTAAGAAGGATGGCTGAATAATCATGTTGTTCTTTTCTGGAACTAGGGAGAGAAGACTTTAGTTTCATTTTAATAAAGTCATTTACACCACTTCAGAAGTGCCAAGGGATTATGGAACAACTACAGATAATTTTTGTTTTCTTCAAGTCCCTTTTCCAATTATTAAAAGTATATGATAACAAGGGTTGTTGGCTTCAATGAAACTGTGTTGATCTAAATCAGATGAGAGTTTGGTTTACCATCTGGAACAGTCTAGTGTATGTCTAATGTCTCTGTATTTTATGTGATGATTTGGGTTTCTTCCATTATTTCGCTTCCTATAATGCTAAATTCCTGTGACATGATATCAATCATTTCATAGAAATTAGAGCTGAGGTAGGCCCCCTCTGCTTTCTGGTTGGTTTTATTTTTAACTTTTGCCTAAGGAGAAACCAAAACTTCAGAAAAGGATCAGCTAAGCTATAGAAAGCTTATCACTGGAGATGGCATAGGCAAAAAAATATGGTACTTTCTACATTGAAATGATCTTTCTTTAAATGTTAGGTGTCTTTCTTTAAAGATTAGATGATTTTATTTTCACCAGTTCAGTTTGTAGGTATTTAAAATGCGACACTTTTTTTTGTCCAGTTGTGAACTCCATGTTTCTTTATGGTTGTTTTTGTTTTGTTTCAGAAGGTAGAGCCTATTTCCCTGTGACAATACCCACAAAGCCATGAGATGGCTACCAGAGCCACATTACTTAACCCCTTCAAAGAATCTGGTATTTATTACAGTGCTCTTGAAAATCCCAACTTTTCTGCATTTCCAGATACATAAATACCTTTAAAAACACGGCTCTTACCTTCCAACTTCTTACTAGGAAAATTTACAACTTATCTATTTCTGGATGAATATAATATTTAAAGGCATTGATTTAAAATACTTTTTCTTTCTTTTTGGGACCATTTACTCATTCCTCAGCATTTCCATTTCCATAGCAAAGTAAATTGATACCACATGGTTTACCATGTAGGGCTCTAGTGGATGCACTTGAAAATAAGTTCCTGTTTTACATACACATTAAAGTTTTCACTGTCCCTATTAAGAGTAGAGGTTTGCATTTTTTTCCTCAAAAACATTGACTTATCTGCTTTTTTTGTATTATGTTTAAACAAAACTTGATGTCATTCTTCACTGTAACACTGGTTGTATTTCAGGGGTCTTATAAAATTCTTAGAAGAAGATGTATTATGTAAGTATAAATTATTATCACTAACCTGGAGATACTTCATGATAGTGATTGTGATCTTGTTACTTTGAAAGATGTTAGTCAACTAATGGCATATCTGCCATAGCATTAGAAATTAGTATACTGTATTCAAAAATCAAATGTGCTGAATGTAGCCATTAACTGAATAATGCATAAAAGCAAATCTGATTCCTTAAAATACTTGAGTCGTATATGCCACTGATGGGACATAGAGGAATTTACTTGAACACCTAGGTGTTATTCTACTAAGGTGACTTCAGTAAGACTGGGAATTTCTGACTTTAACTCTGAATCCACTGACTAACAGTTTTGTAGAACTGTCAATATCACTCTGTAGCATAAACCAGACTTGTACAGATACGTTTGTCTGTAGAGTTTTTTAGATACACTCCCTACTTGCCAAGTTAAGAACAAGTTTTCAGAAATTGATTTGTTTAGGTAAGAAAGGAAAATTTATCACTATTATTGCTATTTAAAATATTCTGAGTGGAATTCTCTCAGAGGTATAAAGCAACGTGACATTAAATATAGTAGAAACTACATGTTCACCAGCAAGAGGAAAAGGTAGCCTTCTTGATTGCTCAGTACTTCAGAAGATATTGCATACTATGCTTTATGTCTATGGACCTATAGTATTGTCTCCCTTTCCTCAGATGATTGTATGGAGGGCACTAGGTTTAATCAGTGTTTCTGAGAGCAGAATGGGGTAACAATCCTGCTTATTAGAAAAAGATTTTCCCAATTATTATAATTTTGGTTAAACATGATCAAAAATCATACATCCTTTTAGATTAGGAAAGATGTTTTTTGGTCATTCTTTTTTTGGTTGATTGCACCCGTATTTAATTACAAATACAAAGCTGCGGCACAGATCCTTTTTGAAACTGGCTAAGGGTGGAACTAAAGGTGCCACCTTCAAAAACATTATCTTAGAACCTGTACACTTTGTGGACAGATAGACAAAGAAGTAAGTGGAACCCACTGAAAGATGAACACTTTGAGAGCTGTGGGGAATTCTGCACTTTCACTGTTCAGTGTCCTCACAGACATGTTTGGGAGTCATTTACCACCCACTCCTCACGTAAAATGTTTGAATACTATTATGTCTATCATCAGTCAAGAGGTAAAAATAAGTTCTGGGCATTCATTTGTTTGAATGTTTTATCAAGAGCATTTGTCAGTTCACAGGTTGGTCTGAACTAGAAGATTCACTGAGTGAAGACAGTTTATGCTGCAATAAACACCAGAGCTGTGGTGTCATAGGAGAAAGCATTCAGTGGCAAAATTCTATCAATCCTCACAATGACCACAGCATGCCACTTCTCCAGTTGTCTCTGTGTGGCAGTGATGATTTAAAGAAAATGCGCAAAAACTACATCAGTTCCCTGATCCAATTCACAGGATAACTGCCCACAAAGTTGTACCAGTCGTAAGGCAGTACAAGTAGAGGGAGGGAATATCTCAACATACTGTAATGCCTGAAGACTTCTGTAGTTTAATAGTCTAATTTTTGGTGGCAGTGTTGGAATGAAAGTCTGTCTCACACTTAGGTCTGCTCAGGGTTGCTTGTGTTTGCAGAAATGTGTGATGACCTGAACCAGGGACCTGATGCAGCTGAAAAAACAGGTTTTGTTTGGGTTCTTTTTGAGCTGAATCTACTCCTGTTCTGGCACAGCTCTGATCAGCTTTGGCCAGATTAGGCAGTATCTCTGAGTGTTCAACTGTGACTTGTATCTGCTGAAATCACATTCTGAATTACTGGTTTGGGGAAAAAGAAATATAGGGGTATCATTCCCCAGGAAGTAGTTATTACTAGACAATAAAACACAAAAGATGATGGCTTGTCTGCCAAAGAAATGGCCACATTTTGAAGAGCTGAGGTCCTCCAGTTAGTAGGAACAATGCCAAAACTGTCTCCTGAATAAGGTAATGAAGAGTTTAGCAGCAATATCAGTGTAATGTATTCCTGCTGTCTTCACTGGGCACAGTGTCCTCCCAGCTGGTTCAGCGTAACTGTTTATAAGGCAAGCAGTTATAGGTGGAGAAGATAGCTGATTCTGCTAAGCTACTTTCTCCTTTATGTTTAAATTGTTCTTTCCAGTAGACTCACAGCTAAACAGATCAATGCAAAGCTAGTAACTTGGGGCACAGGACAAGAAAAAACATCTTTCAGTGGCAGATGAGAGGCAGTAAAACTCTCATGCTTGTGATAAGGTGGAGGGAACATACCAGAACTCTGCAGGTCCCCACAGAGACTGTGACACTCATTTTGCCTTTGCTCTGAGAATAGGAAAGGCCTTCCTTTTCACTTCCCTGAGCTGCCAATCCCTGTTCAACTTCATGAACCGTTAATTCACTTGCTAAAATCCACTTTTCATGCATTACCTTATTTGTAAGGGATAGTAAATCCTTTCCTTTATTTACCATGCTTGAAATTTAACTTTCTTTCATAAGGCTGCAGAAAAAAAGTTCTTGTATGAGTCACAAAAAGGCGCGTTTAAGGCAGAATTTTACATTATTTTCTTTTCAGTTTATGAATGTCTGAGCATTAGCTGACTCAAGTTTATAAAGTATGAAAAAACAGCACTAGGATTTCAACATTATGTTAAATAATAAACTTAGAAAACTAATCATAAAATATCATATGCATGACATTCAATATATAGCTATATTCAATAATAAGTATCTTATGGAATTCATATAACTGAAGCCCACACAAGAATAAGGAAGCTGCCAAAAGTAGTATCATATCCAGTTGGCTTAGTCAGCAAGAAACCAACTGGTCCACAGATGCTCTTTTTTTTTTCTATGAGAAAATATCCTCTTTTGCAAGTTTCCTGTCTGCAAAATGTTTAATATGAACTCTTCTCCTCCTGCAGGCTGTAAATCATTTATTCATCAAACCCTTTTATTTGTAGCAGATGGAAAACTTAGTACAAGTTTAAAAACAAAAAAGGGGAAGATTAGACACTTAGGTGAATAATAAGTCTAATTGCATTATACTGCACTGACTTTTAAAAAAGGCCTTAAGGCATGGGAATCAGCTGATACTCTGATGGATTTGGATACTCAGATGCCTTTTCTCTGTTTGGGTAGCATAGACAAGAACATGCAAGAAGCTGTTTTTCCTGAGAGTACTTGTTCCTCATAGGTAAGGATGTGAACACAAGGAATGAGGCTATGATAAGATGTTCCCCGGTATCCAGTGTTCCTTTACTCTGCCAGTGCCCTTGCCTATTCATGTGGCTGTCTAGTCCTGATCCCAGCCAGTGCTACAGGTGCTCTGTTTCTGTGCATTGCGTGGGTTGTTTTCTCTCTATTATTCCCCATGCACAGGAACAGATATATTCAGGCAAAAAAATGGTAAGACACTAAAATAAACAAGACATGGTATAGTTCCAACTCCTTTTCTTCCAGCACATGGACACTTATGCTACTTTTGGTTTAGCTACATTTCAGTAAACTTTTGTTAACTGACTGTATAACATAACTTGAATTCCTGCTTTTTGTACTTTACATAGTCACAAGGGGAAAAAAGACCCTATTCCTACATTGATCAAGAGAATGGTTCTCAGACTGTTTCCGTTACTTTAAAAGAAATACTGCTACCATTCGTAGAATGGGTAGAAGTCTCATAATATTGCCAATAACATAACTGCTATTCTAGCAACAAGAAAAAACCCATTCTTTTGATTATATATTTCTATTTACCAAATGCATTAGATAACTACTCACATGTGATGGTTTGACAATAGCTCCTCCTGTTATGCAGTGACACAGACCAAATAAGTTGAATTTTGTTCAATTAGAGTTTAAAATATATCAAAGCAAACACACAAAGTATGTTTTGGCCCCCATAATGCCGAGATTTCTCATTCATTTGAACAGAATTCTATAAAAATATAATCAGATCATGGGTTTATTTTCTTATAGAGTGATAATAATTAATTATAGGACAGATATAATACATCAGTGTACTGGAGTGGAAAAAGGAATTTCACAAATTTCAGCAATAGGAGATACTCCAAGAAGTCTCGCGTAAGAATCTTCCTTTTGTAACTGTTACCTGCACTGAACTGTGCTGATTCCTGGAAGCTGGCCCAATCATTATTGTTGAAATATTGCTGACTAATTAATTGAAAACCAAGAAGGGGAGGGCATGTTACTTGTTGTGCTGTTTTACTGTGAATGCATACATGTTCCCATTTCTGTAATCCTCATCCAGATTCAGAAGAATTTTGCTGTTCACTTCAGAACAGTCCTTTGTTCAAGCCAATGTTACTTCATAATTGAAGCTATGTGTCTGAGTTGTATTACAATCTTTTATTTTTTTATACTAAGGGATCACTCATGCATCTGTTATTTGGGGTTTGGCTCTTCAGCTGTGTTTTGGCAGAGCATAATGTCAATAGCAAGTAAAAAGATGATGTCATTACGCTAGGATTATTGACTTGGAAGTTAATTGAAGACATTGCTTTCATAGACAACACAAAGTGATAATCCAAGCCAAAAATTTCATGTCCCTTATCATTAAACAAAAAAAAAGTGTTCTCAGACCAATGAGACCAGCTGTTCCTATGCATCCAGCTGCTCCCCACCCTGACTTGCATATTTTATATATCCCAGAAGGCATTTAAACTGCAGCATCACTGTAGAGTTTATTGCACTATTAACTTAAAAACTGCATCAACTGTTGTGTGGTAGTTATGAGAAAATTTACTGTGGGTGGGTTATTGTTGAAGGAAAAGAGAGTACTGTTCTCCTTTGCTGATATTCTAGGAGTGATAAATGCAATTTCATTTATTTTTGGTAAGCAAAATATCAATAGAAGTTTTTTTTCACTCATAAGATACTTGCATGGCTTCCATCTGTAACCAGCCTTCCCAATGCAACTGCAAAATGAAGGAATTAACATTGAACATAGAATCTTTCCAGCATAACTGGGCACTTCGGCAGAGCCATATAAATAAAACCCTTTCTTAAATGTCTGATCAGCCGTGCTACATAAAGCAGAAGAAAGATACATGAAAACATGTCTTATCTCCTCTTATTTCTCTTTAGACAGTTGAAATCTGTGTGGCTGACAACAGAGAATGAGAATTCTGGTTTTCTGCAGAAACTGAGTCTGAAAATGCTTGTAGACAAGGAAACAGGAAATGATCAGCTTTAAACCCCAAAGAAATGAAGTTTTCAGCTAAAATATTCTGTGGTGGTAAGTCTCACACACTCATCAATGAGTGTCGCACTACCATATTCTCGATGCAAATAGGCTCAAGCAAGATTAAAAAAAGGATTTTTTTTTTTTTTTTTTTTCTGAGATGTTCCAAAATGATGTTGATTTATTCAAGCACAGTAGATGTTATTTCACCTGCAACATCAGGGAAAAGGTACCAGCAACAGCAAAGCACATGTAAAAGGATCATACAGCACCAACAGCAGATGTAGCAATATTCTTGATGAAGTAATAACTTTTATGGGGTTTTTTTCCTAAGATATTTCTTTCCCTTTCCATACTTTTTGGGCAACGCTCATGGTATAATCATTATAGTTTAAACTTTGTCCTTTTCAGATACAATATCTGGCTTTCAAAGACTCACACTAATCCGTGTTGTGAAGCAAAGGGCAGAACTTAGTCCTGCAGTGCCACCCTGATTAATGACTTGATTGGCATTTCTTTTTGTACTCAACAGGAGTGGTAGGCTTTGAATTGGATATTGGTTGCCCATAAACTGTTGTATTTATTTTATATTTGCAAGAGTGATCACAGACTTGGCTAGCTGCCCTGAAGGAACAGCCCTCTGCAGCAACACCCAAGTGGTTGCACTTTAAACTTGAGAGGATAGAGTTTTACAGAAATAACTATCTGCATTGCATAACTCTGGAAAAGTGTTTTCAGGGATTTTTTTCTTTCTTTTTATGAATAGATATGGCATGAATTCAAAGCTCACTCTTAGTGTTTCTATAGTCCCAACTGGGATGTGCTTCAGCTTCCTTCATTCTCTCTTTTGTTGGCTTTTGCTGTTGTTTAGCACTTCTTTAGAAACTAACAAACCTTTAGCACTTCTTTAGTCTAGCAAATATATTGAAACATAGCAATGCATGTGTGGAAAGTGAATGTTTCTCTTGTTAAGCTGAAAATTCATACTCGGAATCCTAAGTTTTAAATATTGTAACTTTTGAACTTAAAGCATCTATGGCAGGTAAATATTACCATTATTATTAGTGTGCGTGTGATTTATTGTCCATCACCACCATAGCTACTACACAGCTATCCATGCAACCTCCAGCATAAGGTATTGTACAATCATGCCATCCCTGCATGAAGCATACATGTTTTGTATGACATGTTGTCTGTGGGCCCCTTTGAACTTAGGGTCTAGGGCTTGAGTCATGTGAGCTCCTGCTTGAGGCTGTCTCCCTGAACCTGTCACTTCACCTCCTGACCCTACAGAGAACGTGCTATCAGGTCCTAGCCAGTAACACAGTAACAGTGACTCAGTGGTTCATGCTCTACTTCTCTTTCTACAGAAACAAACCATGTTGGGCAGGGGGAGAAATGCGCATGTGTCCTGCTTAGTGACAGGCAAGATAGTGGTATCAAGTAGCATTATACATCTAAAAGTATTCTCAGTACCAACATCAGGTGTCAGTATTATCCTGGCACTCACAATTCAGCACTTATGCCCTATGCTGCCCTTTATGACCTGCTGCAGGTGAACTTGATGCAACCTTGCCTTCTCATATTCCTCTGGCTCCTGGTCAAATAACCTGGTAGTATTTTTTTCTTTCCCAGCAAAAAATGGTGAATGTGACAGGCTTAGTCTGGGGCTGTAGGGAGGCACTAGTGAAGGCGGGACTATACTAAGGTGGGAAGCCTTTCATATGGGCCAGAATCTCTTAGGTCCAGATGGCTCCTGCAGATCACATTAGCAAATAAATGGGATAATAATGAGTGTAGAAAAAAATACCGCCCCACCTTATACAAACACCCCCTGAACTTCTGTTTTCTAAAATGTTAATAGGAGTGCGATGGTACTATAATCCCGATGATTTTGGCATCTGCCTCATGTAAGATTTGACATTATTCCCACCAGAAACTTCCCCTCCTTGTACATAGTGGGTCAGCAATGGACCATGCAGGCACAATCCAGTAGCAAACAACTGCTTTCCAATCAATCCACTAGGCTACAGCTAAATTTTTAACGAACATTTAATGGGAATCTAAATGGGAATTGAATTCTAAATTCTGGTCTTCCAAACTAGAAACTGATGAATAAAAGAGAAAGGAAAGATGCAATTCAGAAAATATTTTATTGAGTACAATACCTTTTAATTGTAGACTTTTGTCAAAGGTCTACTTTATAAAACACAACCAACCTCTCTGAGGTTGAATACAGCTTGGGCAGGTGCACAAGGAGTGGGAGAGAGAAGGGCAGCATCTGCAAATTTTCATGCAAGCAGCATAATATGGGATATTTGCATCCAGATGGTACCTTGTCATAGTGCCCAAGTTTGCACCATCTCACCAGAAGAAAATTAATGAATCTACATTTAAATTTTATAAAGGGTTGTAACAATCAGTTACAAGTTCAAATTTACAGGGTTCTGCCACTGCACATTCAACAGCTAAACTCAAGATCATAAAATGAGAATTGGGTGCTCAGAATGAAAGTACCATAGTAAGCCTTGTGTGGAAACAGGATTAACTCTAAACTCCAGAAATTGATGGCTAACAAGACATCATAACTACTGTAGACAAGAAGAACTGTAATTTTTACCAATGTACTAACATCTACTTTCCATTTATAGCAGAGGGAAGATGATAAAAGTTCCTGGAGTTGGGGTTAATCCCAGAACACATAAGTCTAATCAAGACTTGGCATCATGGTTCTTGGAGGGAGATTAAATGTTAAATGAAGAGTAATCCATGGGCAGTTTTCAGTTGCATAAAGCCCCTGCTCGACTCATAGAAAACAGCCTTAAATGGGGTATAAGTAAGTGTGGTAATATTTATATGAATGAAGTTGCTGCTTATTGGAATGTAGACCAACTAATTTTTATGCATAACTGTTCATTTTCAGGGATGGCAAAGCATAAATGTGCTATAAAAAGAGGAAACAGTCATAAGCAGCCTTGAAAATGTCCCTATATTGCTTAAATTCTTCTCTCAACCCTTCTTCTTCATGGAGTGTATATACATTCAGAGACTGTAGGAAGTTTTCAGGTTGATCATATTTCTGCAGGTAACTCTGGATTTTATGAGCTGGTCCCACCAGAATCTTTAAAAATCTGCCATAAAACCTGCACTGTACTGCTGGAGAATTTGAGGAGCACTTGTTATAACAGTAAATACAAAGGTAAGTACAGCAGTTAATATGTCCTATTACACAGAGGCTTCCATTGTCCTTTGGGTGTGCACATCCCAACATGTGTAAGTACCACCACTTTATCAGGAATAATTTTATAAAGCAGGATGGAACAATTTGCTAACTACAACAATATCTTCAAATGAAAAAGAAATTATTAAACCAAATTTTAAAGCAAGAAAAATGGAAATGTAAAGTTTAGCATATTCATTAGCAATTAGAGGAAAAAGTACAGAATAGTCCAGAAAGGCCAAAGTATTCAAATAATTCTGAAGGGTTCTGTTGAAATGAATTTCTTATTTATTAAAAAGACAATGCGTTTTCAAGAAAGCATCTTCTGCAGTGAAATAATTTAGTTTCTTCATATAGACGCATCATACACAATGTTAACAACCATGAAAAACAATACAAAATGCTTTCAAATTTAACAAGTAGAAAAATATAACTAGTATATATGGCAATTGTGAATCTAATACTGTACAGAAATATTTATGGATTTTACAAATAAATTATAGCTTAAATGCCCTTTTTAAAATTTCTAAGTGTACACTGGAACATAGGTTCTGAAGCTACCACTAACTTGCCACAAATGAGTGCCAGTCAAATGTTCTGCCCACAAGCTCAAAAAATTTCTTGTTGGGTTCATGGAAATATTCATGCAGTTTCTCGAGTAACCAGGTATCTACTTGTGGGTGTGCTCGTCCTTTTGACTCGTGCAAACAACGCTCTCTACCACTGTCTCTTAGGCAATAGAAGCCTTTAGTTTTATTGAAATAAAAGTTTGAAGCATTTATCTGTGGCGATAACTTCAAAAATCTCTCTACTTTCTCTATTTCTGGGAAGGGATCTTTGATTAGTTTATCCCCATCTACAATGTGTATATGATCAAGAGGAAAATACTTCAGCCAGTTTTGCATGTGAATGTAGTATAAGCTTCTGTTTATTGCCTTGTAGCCCACATTGAGTTCACCATCTTTAATCAGGAATTGTTCAATGGATGGATACGGCTTGTGCTTCTGCATGTGATTATAGAACACTTGGGTGTAATCTGATAGTACTCTCTCACTTGGGTCTCTCAAAATAAGGAGTAGTCTCATTGATTGGTTCATGTTATAAACTCTTTCAGGCACTTTAGGTGATGTAAAATACGCTGGAGTTTTTTCCACTGTGATCTGATGGGGATAAGAGAACGGCATCTGATTAATATACCACTGCAGTCCATTTCTGTAATGATCTTCCCAGTCAAAGAAATGAACTTCGCTTTCTGCTGCTGCAATATCTGGATGGAGACTCAACATCTCTAACAAAGCTCTTGTTCCACCTTTCCTCACTCCAATAATGATAGTATGTGGCAGCTGACGGCATGATCCATTGGAATGAATGTTTTCCTTGAAGTCATTTTTTTGAGATGTTTTCTTTAAAAGCTCTCTCTGAACAGACTGAGAAGAAGTCTCTGCCTTCGAATTTATAGCCGGTCTGGAAGGCACTACCTGAGGTTGAACAATAAGCAACACAGCTCCCAGCAGAAAAGCTGCCATGACAGAAGTCCTTAGTCTGGTTTCACTCAAGTAGGTAATGAGGCATAGAGTGATTTCCACCGAGAACAACCTTTAAAAGTTGTTTTTGTTTTGCTGAGTGAACGTGTATTTCTCAAACAGAAACTCTGCTGAAAGAGGGAAAAAAAAAAGCAGCACATTATTTTATACTCAGATGTATCTCTACTAAAGCCACACTGCAAGTATCTTTTGCTTTTCACAACTGTACAAACTTGTTTAGCTTTCCCAAATCTAGGCTCATAGATCATGTAATTAAATTCTTTAAAAGACAGGCACATACAATAACACCATGAGAAAATGATTTCCAGACATCAGGAGACATGAAGATTCTGAATCTTTCTCTTGCCCCAAGATTCATTCAGAATATTATTTTTTATTATTTTTTTAAAATCTCATTTCATCAGAGTTGAAGCACAATCACAAGAGAATTAAGTGGGCTTTTTTTTATCTGCAACAATAGGTTTACCTTAGGGGAAAAAAAATAAACAGGAAAAGGAATGGACTGGACCAAAAAGGCATTCCTTAAAGCTGAGGGTCTCTTAGGAAGTGTGGGAATTACAGCCTCCTAAAGGACTATGTGACAGCAACTTTAGAAGCAAAGCGTCCTGGAAGAAAGGCTCATGCAACATAGAGCTGCCCAACCATGGGAAGGCAATGTTCTCCTAGGAAGACAAAGAAGAGGTTTAGGTGAGTAGGAGACCAAGGAAAAGTTGAGTTTGTCTCATTTTTTTAAGTAAAGTTAACATTTGCTTTGTGTTCAGGGTTTCCAATGATAGAATCAGGTGGTATGTACTCTGGCCCTGCAAAAAGGTAAGCTGATGAAACCATAAACTATAGAATGACTTCTTCAACAAAATGCTGAAAGAACTGTGGTCCAGTCATGATACTCAGGAAAGAAAATACACAATGGATACTTCTGAAGGTCATTTCAAGTTAGCCAGCAAGCTGCTGTGATGTAAACAACTAGCTTCACACTTTATCAAAAGACTACTAAATAACACTACTGAAATCCATTTAAGATCAGGGTTTTTTAAATGCAATGTTTGAAGTGAAATCTTAATGGCCTCACACATAGCATAGGTGTAAGATTGCCATGGTATGAGCAGTCAGTGTATACAAGACCCCTAAATTAAGATGCCTTCCAAAGACTTTATAACCTCAGCGGAGGGCTGGTGTAAGTGTGATTTTGGTATTGTCCAACTCCATTTAGAAGTGGAAGCCATGATGACAGAGCACCTGACTGCTTTGCCTTAGTAGTACTTACTTAGTACTGTAATTATGAATTTAAGCTTGGAACAGCATGTACTGTACCAGCTAACAAGGGCTGAAATATAAAATTACATACGAACAACCTGAGGAAATGCAAGGGCTAGGTTTTGGAAATTCTCCAGAGAATCTGAAAAGAAACTAATGACTTTTCCACAGTAAGCTAAGTCCCAGTGTGACAAGGACTAATGATGTGTTTCTAAGTGATCTAGAAAGTTCTGTTTGATAGCTCTGCATTCACAGAGGTCATGACTACATCCTGAATGTGGCCGGTCTGCTTCCTGACGTTTAGCACAGATTATTACTTTTATGCTTTCCCTTTTTCTAATCACTTTTAAAGGGCTACAAGGCAGCGATATTATTAGGAAGCAGAAATCAAACCTGCGAGAAGGTAGCTAAGTGTCACAATAAATGTGAAGTCAAGAGCGTGTGTGCTTGCCTGTATGCCTGCAGGCTTTATGCTCATGGGCATGCCCTGCCTTGGGAAGAAGGTCATTCCATGGGCTGTTTTGTAACATCTAATGCCAGGCAACTTTGCAGAGGAATTTGTTGTTCTTCCATTTTTGGTCACTGTTAAGTTTTATCTGGCTGAAAGAGCTCCATTTTGGCTGTCGTCATTAATCTGCTCTCTCCCTGTCCTCATCATTCCTGTTAATCTTAGCTTAATCTACTTCAGTTTTAACAAGAAGTAATTGTTAGCCCCACGCTGAGGATGTTGGTGGGGGGACACTGGGTGATATGATTCAATTGAAGAAAATGCATGGTGGATGTCCCCACTGATCTATGTTGCCACCATGTTCAGCAGAAACATGAGCAAATGGTACGGCACCAGCCAGATGGGATCAGGGACTTATGGGCAGTTTAGTATGTAACAGCAACAAAACATCAACTCTTGCTGAATTTTAAGGTCACAGATTAAAGGAATAGCCACTTACTTCAAAGTATATTTTAAGAGTCGCTGGCTCCATAAATAGTAAGCCTGAGTTGTTGTCTTAACACCTTACTGGAAAAGCATAATAGGATTCCAGTGAGGAACAGGTTGTACTGTTGTTGAAATGAGTTAAAGCCTAATGGCAGGAACCCTTATTTCTTCATAGTCAGATGGAAATATGCTATGCTAATAGCCAAGTTCTGCAAAAGACTGTCTCTGGAAAGATTAACTTTTAGCTGCTAGTCTCCAATATTAGTGACAACACCTTGCTGGGATTATTATTTTTTTTTTTAAATAAACTATATATACTAATTTATTTGGACTGTTAATTTTTAATTCATAGTTTGCATACTACTCAGTTGCCAACTTTCTTTATTCAAGCCTTCCTATGGCTGAGTATAGCATGGGAATGTTTGGGGAGAAATAAAAGACACAGCAAGGCAACTCTTAACTGCAGCTCTACTCTTGTTTTGGCTGGCATTACTCTTTGAAATCAGACTTGTGGGATATTACAGGCATGCTACCAAAGGCCTCACTTCAGATAGCTTTCTGAGCCTCAGTGGAGCTCTGCCTCAGTGTCTTCCCATTCTTAACTCAAAGAATTTTGGAGAGATAGCTTTTTCTAAACAAACAAAAGCAACTGTTTTCTGGTGCAACATGAGACCTCCAAATAACATGGGAGTATCTTCTGTTTCAGACATACAGAATTTCATTGTTCCTCCCTGACTATTTGTTCAGGTGTACATCTGGTGTTCTTATACTGCAGAATGCTGCCACAGTATCTTCAGCATTTACTGCCTTTATCCACACCCAGTGAACCATATCAGTAATTATGCCATTTAAGGTACCTATGTTATTGTTGGTTTGCTTATGAGCAATAAAGCTGTGTCTATCTTTTCTTTCCCTTCTCTTTTGTTTCTCTTGGACTGCGTAAGTTTGAGAGCTGTATCAATTATTTTTCTTTTTGTGTTAGACTAATGCAACACAATGGACATGAGTGTGCCTCTAAACTCAGCACAAAGCATATGTTGCGTGGGCAAAATGATGTCCAGGAATAAAACTGCACATAAATTGGTTGTCATTCAGCTTTCTTCTCTTATGTCCTCTTTAATGCTTTATGCAGATCTTCAGTTTGATGCCTAGAATTACAGTAGTTTATATAAAATGATGCGAATGTGTTCCATAGCTTCATAATTTGTGGGTCCGAAAAACTGTTTCAACAATAATAAGCATGCACTGAAGAGTTTTAGCAGCCCCTCTGCCAAATTACTTTTCTGCTTTAAGAATTCGCTTTACTGCCTCCACAAGTCATGCAGAGCATACACGACTTCACTCAATGACTTTGTATTCCAGGTTAGTACAAAAATTTAACTGACAGTCATTACTATTGTATTTGCTACAAGTAAACGAGCAAGGTGATAAAAGAAACACAGTTTATGTTAAATTGTGCTTCAAAGATTATAGCAAGACTTTTCAAAAAGTCTGATTGCTTTTGCTTAACCTTTTCTTCAGATTTCTCCAATTAATTAGCAAAATGTGCCATACTGTTTATTCAACAAGATTCAATGTGGATATTGCCAATCAAATCAGCTTTCACACCCTTTCAGAACTTGGAAATAAATGGAAGCTTTCCTCAGTAAATGCAGTATGAGAACCATAGCTGCCATAGTTCATTGACTTTTAAGTGTATTACAGTGGTCTTTGAAAGATGTGTCAATATTTTATTATTTCTGACTATCTCTTACCACATTACCAAGGTATGCCTTGGTATGTTTATCTGCAATCAATGGCATGGCCTCAGCTACCTAGATTATTACCATTAACAAAAGGTAGTTTTTACCCAGACCTCATTTTTGCTGGGGTTGGAACGGGGCTGAATTTAGCTCTGAACTTTCCTAAGAACCTTCAAGTTAGCTGCCCAATCAGGTAGGAGGGAATGTGAGGAGTGTCTGTAGTAAGTGTCAGGTAGAGCCTGCTGGCAAATCTGACTGGTGGATACTTCACAAAAAAAGACCACAGCAACACACCAAGAGGTTTAGCAAAGCTAATGGGACACAGTGCCATCAGGACAGTGACTAGGAGAGGGAAGACTATATCCTTTCCATGAAACATGCAGGTGATTCCACCTTCATTAAAGAGAAGTTGTGTTTTTGTCGTTCTCTAGGGACCAAGGATGAACACGTTAAGTTGAAGATGTCCTCACTTTGTCTCCTGGCAGAACAGAAGCCCTTCACTGGTGAGATCTTTGCCCAGGCTTCTAAAAAACCAGTCTGGCCTGACTGAGAACCATAGATCAATTGCTAAAGTCTGTCTCTAGAGGGAGATTAGAGCTGAAAATCCGAGGGAAACATTCTGTTCTTATAAAGTATATTTAGTTCTGCAGTTGTGATAGAACCTCAGGACAGTTTGCGGACTTATTCCCTTTGCATGTATTTGGGCATACAATACTGCAACATATAAGACTTAACATTGCTGTGCAGTGCAACCTCCACATCTGCTATGCTGGCTTCTTATACTGGAAAACATAAATGAAATCCATAACTGAGCTAACCAAGTCTATGAACAACTTTCTAAAATGATGGAAAGTCAGCCATCTGAACATTTGTATTCAGTGATGTTTAAAAAAACTGAACTAGATCAATTGTAGTGTACTTGAAATTCTTCAGGCACTCATTGATATGAACAGTATATATTCCTATCCTCTAAGAATAGATGGTGTCTGCCATAGGATATATTCCTTAGCTTTTTATATGAGCTTTTTCGAGTGACACACTGGATCCAGTTAGCATAAAACTTTTGAGCACTGCCATCGCTTAAAGCTCGGTCAAAAGCAGGAAAGGAAAGGGAGCAATTTTTTATTTTTTTAATCTAGTTTATGAAACATTTTTTTTCCTTGGAAACATATTCTGCATTTTGCTTTTTTTAACTATTAAACTGTCTCACAATGCCCTCTTCATGAAGAAATGCTTCCCACACTTCCCCCCACACACTGTTTAACCACATTTTAACAAAAGTTTTAAACATGTGCCAATGAAATGCTTGAATTCTAGTTTCCAGTAATTAACAATAAGTAATTGCCTACCTTAACAAGTGCTAGAGACAAGTATATTGAATTAAACAGAACTATATACTACTGCAGCCAGAGATCTCTAGGGACATAAACTATTGATCACCTCATGATATATAAAAAAAGCCATCTGTGCATTAAGAGGGAAGGTGAAAAGATAAGTAACCATATGGACTGGTATTACAGTGCTTAAATGATATAGTCTAGGTACATTTCCCAAATTATATTAAAAATGGTGCACAACTAGTAGAGATCAAACCATGGCTTTAACTTTTATAGTCAGCATGTTAAGAAATCTAATCATGATTTCAGTGCTGTTAAGATGATATATTGCCTATCGGCCCCAAGACTTCAGAAATATACTTTAAAAAGTGCCTAAATTTTGGTTAGAGGAATTTAATGAGCTGAGAAAGGCTGACTTGGTAGGAAGTATTTTTGGCTGAAATCTGCTGTATTTCTGCACCTGCAGTGATAAATGAAGTATATACAAATTAGCTAGGTCACCAGTTCATGACTACTAAGGAAGTTCAGCTCCAGCATGAGCAATAAAGTAGCAAATTTATAATAGACTGTAGTTATATATAACATACACTCTTTTTCTTAAGGTCAGAAGTGACCATTGCAGTCTTTCATGCCAAGAGATGATAAAAATTTTTAGAAGAGAGAATACCCTAGATTTCAGAGAACCTCTTGCAGGTAAAAATAAAATGGGACATTACAGCAGAATAAAAATAAACTTGAAAAGCTCAAGATGCGAAGAAATTTTTGTAATGAACGCTAATATGGAATCCCCCTGCCACCTTCTAGCAATTTTATAATACTCATCAGGACTCTTTTTAAATAAAGCAAAAGGGTACACTACACCACTGCCTTCTCTACCTCTCCATAAACCCGAATGTTCAATTCAAAACCCAGAAATTCTCCCCATCCCACTTCCCAAGCAAAATGGGTCACATTTGAATTAGGAAACAGAAATCTACTGCACAGTTAATAGAGTTGTTTCTTAATTCATCAAAGCTGTTACCAAGAAAACAACCTGTGTGAAAGGATCGCTCTTTCATGTCTTGCTCCCTGTCTGTACAAAGGCTCACCTTAACTGGATATACTGAAAAAGGGAGCATAGCAGATTAAGCAATCCCATTCTCATTTCCTCTGCCAAGCTATTTCTTACCACTCTGTAGCTGTGGGTCCCATTTCAAATACAAGACAGACATTTAAAATCAAAAAAACCCAAACCTCCAAATAATCTTTTAGTTTATATTCCAAGCTGATGTCTGTGTCTTCCACTCCCCTTCCTTCAGGATAATACTGGAGCAGAGTGCGTACTGGTGAGGTCGTTGCTGTATTAGACTTAGCTAAACCAATCAATTTACTAAGTGAGGCACTACATGGTGACCTGGAGGGAACCCTCACGCTCTGGAGTGAGAAGTGAGATGACCCAGCAGGATCTTCTATTTTGGACTGCCCAGGCATATTTTCAGTTTTCTAACTATCAAAACTTTTGATGGAAATCCACCAGCTTTGACATATTTTTGGGTTCTGAGAGCTTCTTGGCTCTGGGTGGCATTTCTAGAAGAGGGAAGTGAGATATCCCACGCTAGTCAGACTAATAAAAACATTTCTGGTTTCTCCTAATGAAAAGCATGAGTTACATGTATCTATACATACATATATCCTTGTGTATTGAAAACCTGTTTTCCACCCCCTCTGTTTTTCTGTAATGTCTGTGGAAGAATATGTCCAATTCAGAATAAGCAAGGTAGCATCCTGACAAGGAAGGGATGTGGACTGGAACCTGGCAATGCTGGGGTCAGAATTTGCTATGTCAAACTAGTGCCTCCCCACTGCAGCAGCTGGCTTTCCTCCAGATGCATAATCTTGCTCCTGACCTACTAGAGGCATTCATTTGGCTACGAAATATCAAAACCCTCTGCATTTTCCAAAAAGGTAAAAAACCTCAACAAAACCAACAGGGTGGGTACTGAAGGGGTGGATGTGCAGGAGACAGCTAAAGCTGATGTCAGTAACTGCGCTCATACTGATATATGCTCATGTCTGAGCAATGTGGGAAATGCACTTGTTCAAGAGCTTAAGAAATGCTGGCAGATATAAATTGTAATAGTCATTATAGTTATACATTAAGTTTGATAGCCAGACAATACATGGGCATACACCAAATTGAATCTGTTACTGGTAACATTCCACTTGCCATATCTACTGCAGAAGCTGGCAGTGGGAGTGGACAATGAATGGGTCTCTCACACCAGAAGGATGATCCCTGCAGACACTCCATCCATATGCCATTCAAACCTGCTATTCATAGGACTTCCCAGATAGCTTTTCCTCCCCAGTATCTGACGAGGAACAGTCCTGGAACAGGGAAAGCCCTCAACCTACTGCACTAACACAGTGACAAAGGAGAGTCATATACTTTAATTCCCGGCCAGTTGAAGTGATTGAAATGCCTTGCTTAGCTAGGTACCCTTTCCTGATCTTTCGAATGGCTGCAAGACACCACCAAACCAGAATTCTTCCAGTGAAGACTGGCACCCCTCCCTCTCGGCATCCTTCTGTCCCCAGAAGATTTGAACCTCTGACAGCCTTATCCATGGAAAGCAACACTGAGAACCGCAGTAATCAAGCCTTCGCTGTACTATTCTAGGGAGCCAGTCCTTCAAAACAGAAGTGAACTGGAGTTCAGGCTTTGTGCTTCCCTGCCAGCCCCCAGAGACCACCTTGCCTTCCAGCCCTGTGCAGCTTGCCAGATTCCAGCTCAGCACGCTGCACCCAGCCGTCTCCAGCGCTCAGTGTGGGAATGGATCAAAGATGCTCAAAGGAGCTTTTGCAAGTTGCTCTGCTGTCGGGCAGGAGCCCTGCACTCTGCCACCCTGCTTCCACCCCCTGCCATGCTGCCGTTACATGCCCTTGTCATTTAGCCACGGGGAAAACAAGGAGGTAAAGAAATGAAGTGTCCAGGGGCCAAATGTGGGCAGACCTGCAATCCAGGTGCTGTCGATCACTTTTTCCTCTCCTTTATTTCCTCCCTTCCTTCCCCCTATCCGCGACAGCGACGCCTCCCAAAGCCTAACTCGGTACGGAGGGTTCGGGGCAGCAGCCGCACGACCCTCCAGGGGGAGGACGGATTGTGCGCGGCCGGTCAGACGCGCTCCTCAGCCCCGCAGCGGCGCTCGCCTCCCGCGGGCGCGGTGCTCCCACCTGCCGGGAGCAGGGCACCGTGCGGAGCGGCGGGCGGCAGCGCCTGTGCACCCCCGGGGGTGCCCCCGCAGGCCCCCCTCCACGATCGCCCCGCTTCCACCCCAAACTTCGGGCGGGCAGCACCCGCCGCAGCACCACCCCTGCGCGCCTCCCGCATCACTCACCGTCGGAGCGCGGAGTCGTACGGCGGCGCCCGCCCCGCTGGTCCATGGGCGCCCGCGAGGGAGCCGGGGGAGCGCTCGCTGCCGCCCGCCTTACCCACCGGGAAGCGGCGCAGCCGGCGCCCGGCGCCAGCTTGTTTGTAGGGCCCCGCCCCGCCCCGTACACGTCACGGTGAGGCCTCGCCCACCTCCCCGCGCACCGCGGGGCTGCAGGTACCTGCTGGGGCCGAGGGTAGCCGCGGGGCTATGGGGGAACGGGGAGAGGAGCGGGGAGAAGGTGGTGTGTCGCTGTCCGTGTGCGCAGCGCGTCTGTACATGCGTACGTGTACACAGGAATGGAAATTCATACAACTAATACTACGGGCCTGGGGAAAAAAACTGCCATCTACGGACAACAGCCTCCCCCACCCCCGTGACTGCCTCCTTCCTGCACCTGCAAAAGTGCGAGGTCGCATAAATAAAGAGACAGACAGCACTCGTATGTGCTTCACAGAATCACAGACTCACAGAATGGTTTGGGTTGGAAAGATCGTCTAGTTCCAACCCCCTGCCGCAGGTAGGGACGCCTTCCACTAGATCAGGTTGCTCAAAGCCTCATGCAGCCTGGCCTTGAATCTTCTTGTTTATGGCTCTGATCTTTACAAGGTGGCTTTGGAGTTTTGTGGGGGTTTTTTGTTTGTTTGGGGTTTTTTTGTTTCGTTTTTTCCCCTGAAATGCTGAAATGCTTTTTCCCCCTGAATCTAAAGCCACATGGATGTCTAGAACGACAAACACGCTACTGCTGAGGAGCAGAGTGGAAAGGCTTTCTGGGGATTTTTTTTAACTCATAGGGTTAATTTATTGAAATAGGTCTGTATTTACCATGAACTGATCTATGGGTTTTTTTTTGAGATAAAATGCATCAAAACCAGCATTAACATACTGCATCTTCATCCATTATTGCAACAGCCAAATTCTCTTGAAATTTATTGAGAGGAGAAAGCAGGACCAAGCAAAAAAAAAAAAAAAAAAAAAAAAAACCAAACCAAAAACCCACAACAACCCAAAAACCCCCACCAGAGGCTGGTGGGAAAGCTCATTTCTCCGTTGATTTTGATCAGTGTAGCTCCACTCCTGTCTGGGGCGTTTCATACTGTCTGACACATCTGGGAGATGTGACGTATTCCTGAGGAAGGTGGACGGGCACTGCCTGTACACAGGTTTTAGTGTTGTCTGCCTACAGAGGTAGCTTGCTTAATCCTGGGTCAGCACTCCCCTGACAGGTGGCAGCCAGGAACCTCTCTGCAGCTGAGGGTCAGTTTAAGATTTCCTGATTTTTTTTCTTCTATTTTCTGTTGCAAACTTTTTTCTGTAGTTTTACTTCGGTAGCTTGGCTTGGAAAGAATAGTTGCTTGTTCGTCAGCTTGCTTTGAGAACTGCTGTTCTTTGATGGCACGCGATTATATTGATTTAGGTTTTGATGTTTGATTTTCCATCCACGTTGGTGGAGCTGTTTGCACGAGCTTTGCAGGACCCAGTTCCCACTGTACGTGTACACCAGCCAGGTTTTTTCCATCCTTCTACTAGAAGCTTGCCATGGCTGTCGTGTGGAGACTGGTTGACGTGAGCTGAACCTAAGCATCAGAGAGTGGGCTCTTTAAATAAGCAGCAGATGAGAAAGGCTTATATCACCTCTCCAACCTTTGACAGGATGATGGTTAACATTCCTGCTGAAAGTGGACTAATGAGAAGTTTGCAGGATACTGTGACCGTTGGCTGTGACTTACTCACTGTTCATTCATGCTTTAAGTGCAGGTCTGTGGGAATGTCAGGTCACATGTGCTTCCTGCACCAAAAAACAGCGGAGTGCACTAATGCTATGCACAAATTCTCATCATGTATTATTTTTTTAAATCCTTTTCCTTCAGCCTTGTCCTGCACCGATATTACAACAGGAGCCACAGCGCTCAATTATGAAACCCTGTTTTCTAATCATGACTTCTGTTGAGGGATGCTGAGCAAAGATGCTATGTTTATTTAAGTATCACCAGCAATTTCAAATGGATTACAGGAAGGAGGGGAGGGTGTGGAGTTATTTTGTTTATAACTGTTTGTCTGCCTCCTGCCTTGAACAGGCATACTTTTGTATGGCTAAATTAATTAGTAAAATAAATATGTAGTAGAACATGCAAGGAATGAAAAGCATTCAATTATGGCTTAAAAGCGGTATCTCTAAACAGAATCTTGTCAAAGCTTTTCAAGAAACAAATGCAACTACTTAAGGAAAAATAGGATGTTATAACTATAAATATATTTTATGTTTTTGCATGTTTTGTATTTGTTTCCTGTATTTAAGATTACTAAATGATTTCAGTGGAATTTCTTTATCACCAATAAACATGTGCAAGTACTTTTTTAAAGATAAAAATAGAATATTTCACGTGTGTTTACTAAAAAATGACAATAATACTGTCTATTTACTTTTAATACCCTGAGAGTCAAGTATAGAAATAATTTCATTTGAGATTAGCTTTGCTGTTTAACCCTGCTATTTATGAAATGGCAGTGGGTTTTGGTTTCTTGCAAAGAGGTTAAAACAAAAAAGCTTAGATATTGTGCAGCTGCTACAGAGCCACACAAATCAGTCATAAGAATTACTTTTTCTTCCATGTCATCTTTAGATCAACCATAATAACCATTTCATGTTTAATATCCAGTCTTGATATAAGAGAATTGAAAGATGAAAAATTCACACCATTTCTTTAGGTAGCTTGTTCCAATCATGAACCATCTTTGATGTCAAAATAATAACAGATAATGTTTGTGCACCTTTTAATCTGACTGTATCTAAGTGTAGCTCTAAGCCATTGCTCTATATTATCACCTTCCCAAAACATTTTCCCAAAACCATACTTTGTTATTTTAATTAAGTCACTTCTCAGTACTTTTTTATAAGCTAAGCCATGTGATCTCTTGCAGTGTGTCACTGAAAGCCATTTTCATGAGGCTCAAGGAAGTTTAGATTTAATTATTTTTCTTCACTTTTCACAAATTTTCATCAGTGAGTGCAATACTGATCTTAATATTCACAATGGAAGCATTTTCACAGTGCTTTGACAACGAATCCCAATTGCCAATAAGGTTTCAAGATCTATCGGTCACTCAGTTCTTAAGCTCCTTCAAGTACATTTCATTGACATGTAGTCATTACTTTTTAAATTCAAATGTTCTGAGCTACTAGATCTGATGCTTTATGAAAGTCTAGGTCTGTTCTGCCTGTGTACTTCTTTTATCAGCAAATTGTAATTGTTGCAAAGCAGATTTGTTTGATGTGGTGGTGGTGTCTCTTCAACTGTGGGAAAATTGGTAAGAGAGAGTGACACTAACTGTATATCTGGTATATTTTTATTTGGTTAATTGAGTGATGACTAATTTAGAAAGAGGAAATTAGAATTCTTAAAGCCAAAAGAATGAGAAAGGAAATTAAAATTATCAATGCAACGTTGCCAATATTCATTTACACTTCCTTCATTAGTCTGAAAAGGAGGATGTGAAAAATAGGATGTCTGATTTTACCAAAATTCCAGCATATCCTGGATGACTGGCATGTGTCATACGTTCTACAGAGAGGGATGCCCATACAATAAATGAAATGGGAGCCTGCTCAGAGGAAACAATTCTGCTGGAGGAGATGCCAACTGATTCAGAGCCAGGGCTGGATAATGTGGGGACAGGGCCCTTGTTGGAGACAGGAAGGGAGCAGAGGTGGACTGCCTGTACAGCAGGGAGGGAGGAGGTGGTGACTCACTGGTGGCAATGTGGCTCCCAGGATGGACCACAGTGCAGCTCAGCCAGAGCTGGAAGTGGGCTTTGGTGCTGCCTTGGCACTGGAGCCTGCTGAAGCTGTTCCCAGCACAGCCTGGAGAACAGTGATTTCCTGCTGCCATAAGCATCAGGAAGGGAATTCCTTCTCAGTGGGATTTGAAATCTTCCTTTCAAAGCCTATGCCACCACTCCACTGTTTTGGAAATGCAGAGGTGGATGACAGCTAAAAGAGCAAGGACATGGAAATTACTTAATTGAGGAAATACTTGGATCTTTGTCTGGTCTACGTCAGAGCTGCCTGTTACACAACAAAGTTTACATTTGTCAGGTTGAAGTTATGACTTAAGCAATTCAGGACAATTCGGGCTCACAGATTTCTGGGTTTGTCACTGGGAAATGCTCAAGGGAAAGCAGGGAGGAAGTAGTGGTGTGATCCAGGTAGCTAAGGGAATTTGGGGGTTGAGTTGTAAAATACATTTAAATAGATACATATTATTTTAAATTCAGGAAATAATAGAGATGTTACTTCATGTCTGAAAGGTAAAGAAGATGGGTTTAATTCAGGGCTAGAATATAAAGACACGGGAAATGCACCACTGTGATGTGAAAAGCAAAGGAAATGGGAAGGAAAGTACGGAAAGATGGATGAGGCTGGGAGTGTGAGGTTATGAGCTGACCTTGCTCAGGTGAAATACATTTGAAGTTTTCCCCTTTCCTACACGTGGTGTTTTCCTTTATCCCCAAAGACAAGGACACATGAGGTGTTCAGGTTGGATATGACAGCATGGCCACCAGCCAGTGTGGCTCTTGAGAGAAAGAACAAGTCAATATAAATCCAGGGAGCCATTCTTTCACTCTGTAAGCAGTTGGCTCCCACGCTGTGGAATAAGGCAGTGCTGCTTGTTGGGCCTGATGACACTGTCGGTAGAGGAGTGGCTTAACAGAAACGGTCCAGAATGAACTCTTGGGTGGTGAAACTTTGTAGCATACAAGTTTTGTTGGATGCTCTTGGATTTGAAAGAAGGGTCTAGGATTTTTCAGCCCACGGGTAGAGTTTAGTGCTGGCAGAAGGGAGTGTATGTCTCTGGTCTGGGAAAGGTTCTTCTCTGGCAGAGGCGGCTTTCTGGGGTGTCCAGAGAAGAGCTGTCCCTGAGGTGGAAGGCAGCAGCTTGGTTGGTTGTGGTAGAAGGTACAGCTGAAATAGGAAAACAAACTGTGGGAATGAGGCAGTAATTCCAAATGAGTAGCAGATTTGAACAAATATATAAAAGTCTAAACTAAACCTTTTGAAAGTTGAGTTTGTTTCTGTCGAGTGTCCAGTGCTGCTGATAACAAGCTCTACTATCTCAGAAGCAGTGATTGCAGATTTAGTAATGGCAATATTGAAGACATGAAGTGGCTGGGAGCCACATTTGCCATATATTCTTTTTATGGTCCAATATTTTTAAATTAAATTCACATCTTAGATTAAGCAATAAAAGCAGGGAAAACAAACAAAATGTAGCAGATGGAAAGCAACTGTGTGAGAGGGACCAGACTGGTGTAGGAACAATACTGAAGGAGGTGCAATGAAAATCCAAAAAGCCTAATCTCATAAAAATATTTTCAGAGAATATTTATCTACAGAGAGTGAGGACTTGCTGCATAGGTGAGCTTATGAAAGCTAGGTGGAAGGGAAGCATGCAGGGAGGAATCTTACAGTGGAAATGGAGGATGAATGATAATTAGGCGATAATATTGAACTTTTCTGGAGAAATAAAGGATTAATCTGAAGATTCCTCACAGCCCCACCTCATAGCACAGTTTAGATTTTTGTTTAAAATGATCTCTGTGAAGCATGCAGTAATATCATGGCCTTCTAGTGCATTTTCTTCAGGCAAAGATTCTCAGGCTGGCACTTTAAGCTCCAGGAGTCAAGCATTGAGGAGCACTGAGGTTTGTACTTCTGGAAGAGGCCTGTCAAAATCCTGTAGTTCAGTATAAACATTTAATACTTTTCCTTTCCCTGACTGAAGTGCGATTTGCAATAAGAAACAGAAATTATTACTTAGTGATGCAAGATTCAGGATGATGGCTTTTACAGATTTGAAGAATGTTTGATTTAACAAAGTAAAGAAAAAAAAAAGATTAGTAGTAAATTGACAGTGGATGAGATCCAAGTTCCAGAAGATGTGTCAGACTCGTTATAGCTTTGCAAGTAATTAAGCACTTTCCTTTGAGAAAGTAGAGCACCCCTTTCAGGTAAGGTATTGCTATATAAAGAGAAGGGGGTAGGTGCAAAGTGATAATTGTTGCAGTGTAATCTTCCCAAGCAGCTGTGTGGGTGACAAGAGCTCTGGGCAAGAGGCAGAGCTGAGTCCGGAGTGGTTGCTGCTGCATGGGTTTTCCTACCCTTCTGTTCAGGGTGACATCCAAAGGCTAGCAGAGCCTTGCAAGGACAGCAGAGCTTGCAGGTGTTGAAAAGGCAGGTCTGTCTTTCCCCATCCCCACTTTCCTTGCTGGACTTCTACACCGGGCAGTTGTGTTTGCTAAACCAGCAGAAAACCACTGGTGCCACTAGCAAAGAGAATCGTTTCCTCTTGGTTTCATGGGAGCTGCCTCACTGAGGCATTGCCCCAGCACAAGAGCATGTGGTCAGGAGCTGGTTAGAAGAGGTTAGGATCTGCACTTTCAGCCACTTGAAACTGGAGGGAAAAAAGTTAAATGCTATTATATCCCTTGGACGTTGCTTGCGGCACACAGACCCTTTCACTCAGGGTAGGTGACAGCGATCCATGCATCTGAGCCCTGCTGGGATGTTTCAAATGCAGAAAAAAACCTGAAGATGGTGAAAGGAGGCAGGGTAAGTGGCTGGCTGGAGTCACCTTCAAGCATTATTATGCTTCCAGACTTGTCATTTCAGACATCTCTCAACGTCAGAAAGCCTTTTGTGTTATTTAGGCTTATTATACGTTCCACCTGAGAGCTGGAAGATATTTTCCTTCTCACAGCCATGTACAAATGTAAGGAAATAGCCAAAAGGTCTTCGTAAGACAAGTTAATTGTTTGCTCAGTCTTCTGGCTACTCTAAATTAAAATTTTCTGGCCCCAGATTATTTTAAGAGAAAGATATTAATGCTCTTCAGAATGACAGTTTGCATGTCATTTTTTAGAAGGCATCATTGTGGTTGAAACTACTGTTCTGCGTTTATTCTGCCCCCTTTTATTTTCCTGTACCTGCCACCTGATGTAATATATTATACTAGATTTTTTGGGGGTATGTGTATCATTATTGCTTTCCTTAGAAGCAAATCCCTGTCATGCCAATGCTACATGGTCTGTGAGAACTTAAAAGTAATAGGCAAGAAGTAATCTGCATACTTTAATTGAAGTGTACTCTACTGGCTTTCTTGCTTAGATGAAGGAAATGCTTTTGGTTGAATTTATAGTCTGCAACTCAAATACAAATCTGCATGAGGAAATATATACAGACATGTTTCTTCTAGTACTGCAGTATATTGTTGAGGGCTAGACTTTACTCAGCCTTTAGTCTGTGACATGGGGAGGGGATAGAGAATTGAAAAGTGTACTGTATGCAGCACACTCCTACGCAGAGCCTGATAGCATTGCAGTGAGGAAGAGCATTGCTTTGCTCCCAGTTGAATTGTCTAGGATGTCTGCTGTCTTTAAATGGATTAAAAGTATGTAAGGCCATGGCCCACTTCCATGCGATCAGCAGGAGGTGAAACATACCATGTGTTTTCAGAAGCACTGGGGAGTGACGGGACACTTCTGAGCCACCCTCCGCATAGACAGTGTTCACCTGCACGGGGCCAAGACTCGGGCCCACTGTATGGTCATCTGTCCTCTGGATTTGCCCTACAGGAAAAACTTCTTTTGATTGTGGGGTCTTTGCTTGTTTCATATAGAAAGTAACATCACTAAATGGACTTGGAAGCCTGTAACAAGCTGTGATTGCTCTTAAGACTTAAAGAGATTTAAGGTGTTTGCAATACCTGCAGTAGGGATAGGTTACCTTAGATAAAAAGAACATGTCCAGGCACACAGATGCTTTGTAGTCTTTATTAGACACAGTGTTCAAGGTTGAATGCTTTCACCTACCAGATGATACCCAGCATAACTGTGTTCCTTTAAAGGCACTGTGGCTTTTGAAAGAGTCTTTTTTTTTTTCCTCTGGTGATGGCCTCTAACCCTTAAGGCTCAACTCTGCCACTCTGATTCAAAGCATTACCTAAGTTGCAAGTGACTCCATGGAAGTCAACTGACCTTGCAGAGAAAGGTACATTTAACAGAGAAAAAGACAGCTTGATCCAGACTTTCATTAAATACTACTCATGTGTAACGTGGGCTGGTCTGTGTTTGTCTTTGTTGCATGTAGCTGGCTGCCACGAACATCATCAGGGTTTCCAGGCACAGACCAACTGGGTTATGAAAACTGAGTCCCAGATATAGAGTGAAGTCCGAGGAAATTAGATGACCCACGTTGCAGACAGCATACAAGTTCAATGTAAAATATTTATTGCTCCAGATTATTGTCGTAAGAGTAATAAAATGAAGCCATATTTGTAGGCTTCACAGTGATATATTTTTATGAGCTTAGAGCTGCTGTTTGTATAAATTCAATACAGAAGCTGTTTGGACTTGTTTCAAATTTGTTTAGCTACAGGGGAAGAACATTTATTCCCTATTTAACTTATTAGAAAGAATGAAAAGCAAATCTTTTTCTGTTTACTAGAAAATACAGCTTTAATGAAACTCATTACCTTTCTGAGTCTGGCTGTTTGAGTTGTTGAGAGATGGAATCAGGTTGCCTGGACATTGAGGGACAGGACTTACTTACACCAGCTCTTGGCTTTTTGAGAAGGTACAGATGAAAACTGGTTGGATAGATTCAGCTGAAATACTTACCCAAATCATGTAATCAAATCAGAGTATTTCAACTAAGAATGGGTTTGCTGGAGAATGAAGGAAATAAATAAATTTATTTGTGAAATCCTGCCTAGACCTTCCTGGTTTCTGGGCTTGATTTTTTCCCCAGTTACTCAGCATCCTGGGGGCTGGTTGCATTTGTGGGGTCTCTAGATCCCTGGTTGCAAAAGTGTCCATTACCCAGGAATCCAGCCCTCAGAATTGTTAAATGCTGAACTGTAGTTCATAGAAACCCCACTTTGAAATATCAAAATAATCAGAAAAATTTAGCTACCCTTATTTGAAGCAGTACATCTTTCATAGGGATGTTCTAACTGAAAGGCAGCTGTACTGGACTGGGTGAAAGATGTTTTATTATACCTTAGGACTAGCGTCATGGCAGAGTTCCTTTATGGAGTGGGAGAAGAACCCAAATCCGCTACTGTTTCATGCTTGCTCTTAGAGTAACACTTAATCATTCTGGCCTAATTCAGGTCTTGATCTGATTTCCATTGGGACTGATTTCAATGCGTTTTGGGTTGTTTACAACTGGTAGTGCCCTTGGGGTGTGCACTGGCTGTGTAAGGAAACTGTGTTCTTTGGATTCTGATTTCTAATAAGTATATATTCTAGTATTTACTTTTTCTAGGTTGGTGTTTCTGTCCGTGTTTACTGGTATGTACTGGTATTACTAAAATGTGCCCAGCTAATATATCTATATATAAATAATTGTACATACAAATGTTTAGACTTTATGTAAATATTTGCGTAGTGAATAATATGAGTAGAAAGACATGGGGTTTTGAATTAAAAAGATTAAATCTCACTTGTTTAAAAAGTTATCATAAAATATTTCTTCCTGTTTGGAAGCATCATCTCACAGAGTCTTTGTTCTAAATCAAATGAAGAGAAGTAAGCAAAAATGAACTGGAGTTAATTAAAGTGTATTTTTAACCAGTCTCACTATAAAAGGCAATTAAAGAAATCTTCTGTTAATAAGGTGCAGCTTGATTAGACAGTCACTTTAAACCCCTTGCCTGTTTTCAGTTCTCGGGGAGAATAGCAGAAAGAATTGTTCAGTTTCATTGTGTAGAACTCATTAATAAAAGAGCGCTAATGCACATTGGCTACCCCGGTAAGCTGTGTCTTATATAAGTCTGATTCAACTAGACAAATGACCTGTTTTTAAAAGGAGATGGAAACATTTGCAGTAAAACTCGGGGCTGTCAGATGCGCAGAGGGGATATAGCCACTACAGAAAAGATCTTTATACAAATTCTTCAGAATTTGTATAAAGGTCAAACAAGCCTAGTTAAAAGTCAAGAAAAGAAAATCAGCCTTTGGGACGAAATCCTTGTCTCAGTGCATAGGCTAAATACTCCACCACTCCTCTTGGGATGTCACTGGTCTCTGGGCAGCATTGCTCAATAAATCCTGGAGTGAAGCAGAGGTAATCTGTGGTGACTACACACCTGCTGTGCAGAAAAGGTTGATCTGTGCACTCAGATCTGTTTGTTTTTCCAGTTCTAGTGGAATTCAGCTTATTCTGATAGAAATAAGCTTCTATGTTGTGAAATAGGCACGGGAGAGGAACAGCACCAGAGAAGATTCTGTATTTTTATTGGAGGGGTGGAAAGACTCCCAGTATACTTCTTTCAACATTGCCACTATTCAAGAGAGGAAGAAACCAATTTCATGTATTTGTGATATCTGGTTTGAAAATGTGCAAATATCCTTGGTCAGTCACTCAAGAAATTGCTTTACGTTTTATATTTTTTATTTTTCAACTTGGCTATCAGTCTATCATAATGGAATAACAACCTATGGCCCAGTTCTGGTCTCTTTTTGCCCATGTAGTTCACACTGTTGATGTATTTATAGAAACATTTTTATTGTCTTTTATAGCAGTAACCAAATTAAATTCTAGCTGGGCTCTGGTCTTTCTAACTTGCTTCACCAAGCCAAGATTTTCAACTGCAGAGTTAAGAAACAGTTTTCTTTCTAATTCGACACAGAATCAGAATGCTTGAGGTTTGAAGGGACCTCTGGCGGTCATCTGGTCCACCTCCCCTACAGCTGATTCCCCAGGACCGTGGCCAGATGGCTTTTGAGTGTCTCCAAGAATGGAGACTCCACAACCTACTTTGGCAACCTCTACCAGTGCTCAGTCACCCTCGCAGTAAAAAAGTGTTTCCTGATATTCAAAGGTAATCTCCTGTGAATCTCCCAGTATCAGTTTGTGTCTGTTGCCTCTGTTCCTGTCACTGGGCACCACTGAAAAGAACCTGGCTCCATCTTCTGTGGACCCTCCCTTCAGGTATTTATTGATAAAATCCCCCTTCTTTTCAGGTATTTATATACATTGATAAGATCCCTCTGAGCCTTCTCTTCTCCGAGCTGAATAGTCCCAGCCCTCTCAGCCTTTCCTTATTAGAGAGATGCTCCAGCCCCTTCATCATCTTGGTGGATTTCTCTCTGGACTGTCTCCAGTACGTCCATGTCTCTCTAGTACTGGGTAGCCCAGAACTGGTGTGGCCTCACCAGTGCTGAGGGGAAGGATCACCTCCTTCCACCTGCTGGCAGTGCTTTGACTTGCTGATGCCCTATCATGGGTACTTTTGTAAGCACCTCCTTGCTTGCTTGTAGGAAGGCTTAGAAAAATGCTAGTTTCAGTCTTTTTTTTTTTTTTTTTGGTGCTAATTTTATGCTCTGCATCTACTGTCTCCCTCATGCTGACATGTTCCTTGCATTTCCCGTCTTTAAACAGTGCTGAAGATGGCAGAGTTTCAGGTTTTGTTGAGTCAACCCACATGTAAGGAAAGACAGAGGAAACATTTTCTCATACCTTCCTAAAGAAAGAGAAAATTACCAAGTAGAATATTGTAATCCTTTCCTTCTACAAATACCTGCCAACGCTCCCATTTTCCTCCTTACAACCACATCACAGAGGAGAGGTCTAATACATGATCTTCACATATATGTGGTTCTCCTTCAACTCCAGTCTTATATATATTTATACACTTATGCAAGTTCATGACTACATGAAACCAGACAATTTCATATACCTCCTTGCTTAGCTACTATGGATGCAGGAGGCCAGCAGTCCATAGGTTCTCTGTTAAGGTCAAGGAGCTTATAAAGTGGTGGGAGAGATTTGTGTGTTAAAAGCCCTCTGTTGTCATGTTTCCACTCCCTAGAATAATACTAGAGCAAATGGGAGAGAGGGACCTTACAGACTGTCTAAGAGAAGTCTCAGTGAAACTTAAGTATTTAGATGTTGGAAATCTAGTATAAGCCAGTAATAGTCAGTGCAAAAATAGACACTCCTGGAGGAGAGGCCTCTTCTTTCTGCACCAAAGGCATGCAATTGCAGAGAGGAATTGCCCTTTGGCTGTAGAATGAACCTATAAAAGAAGCCTACTGTACTGTCTTACTCTGCGTAATCCTCAGGACCCTAACAGAAGACATTAGTTTTGTTCTACTTTTAACATTCCTTTTGCTGGACAAGTTGAGCTGATTGCATACCAAAAGATGGAGAGTACTCTACCCACCTGTGGCTGTAGGCAGGCGACTCAAAAGAATTCAAAGTGAATTTCACCTGTACCCAAAGTGATTTTCTCAGCTGCCTGCGAGATGCAGGAAAGACACCTTTGAGGGTATGGTGCAAGAGGAAAAGGAGTAGTTCAGCTCTAGCACCCAAAGCAGGATAAAATGAATTTGAATCATAATCCAATGGTCTGATTCTTTATCAGTACCTCCTTAGTTAGAATCAAGGAATCCTAATGTCCAACTAACACTTAAATTTGTAATTATGAACGGATATGATTCATTAGTGATGAAATATAGGTCCTTTTTTTCATCTGACTGTAGTTGACTTAGAGTTCTCTGTCCCTATTCCCCAGTTCCTAGCTCCAGCAGATTACCTTGAATACCAGTGGAAAAGCTTGCTGTGATTTCTGCTAGTAGCTGTACGAATGTGGGCTACTGTTGTGTGAACATGAATTTGACCAAAAGGCATGTGTCATTCCTCGTGGCTTTTTAGGCATGCAGCATGAAAATCTAAGTATGTGAAGAGTTTCAGTAGACAGTACAGTTTGCCCTACTGAAAGGAGATGCCACAAAATTTTATAAAATCCTCCTAGCCTAGTTTAATCCTTCTCCTGTGTTGTCCCACAGTGTTCAGAACCAGTTAAGTGACATGAAGAATATTGCACTTTTTTTTTTGTAACAGATGGGGGACATCACTTTTATGGATTTGAACAATTCATTGAAAGTCAGGTTCTATTAAGATTCATCATGCTGTGATTTTTCTCACATCTTGTCTAGTCTTCCTAGTCCAGGTTGCTCCTAATCTAAGCAGGGACTGAGGGAGTCCTCTCTCTGGTCCACCAGATGGTGCCTGGACCGCCCTCTTTTCAGAGAAATAAGGAGACTTTGGGGAAGGGGAACATAAGTTGTGCTCCATCTGTGCCCAGTGCTGCCGCTGGTGCGTGAAGGAGGGGACAGGCCACATCGATTCAAGTGTTGCAGAGATGTGTTTTTTCCTCAACATTCCTCACATTGATGGGCAGATACGGGCAAAATGGGTTAGTGCATGTGCTTTTAGACAATGAGAACTGTCTCTGGAAGGATTTATTAAGGTTTGATCAGGGCTAGGAAGGACTGTCAGGTGGATTATGGGATGGGGCACCACAGGCAACATGTGCCAGTCCAAACAATTTGTTCCTGCCTGCCCTTATTATGACACGGTCTCTCTTCAGAGACCTGTCATCCTTCCCTGTGTAACCAGTCCTTTTCACTGTATAACCAGCTGTGTATCCATAGTATGATCAGAATATTATGATGGGTACTCAACAAGGCATGTCCTCTGTATGTGCATGCATGTGAATTTGGGTGACCCAAAGATGTTTGCATGCCCCATTATATGAATGGGGACATATCTGTCTCATGATATGGAGTACGTGCTCTTGGGGAAAGTGACAGGTATATAAGCGTAGCCACTGTTCATGTGACTTTGCACATGCTTGCAAACGTGGATGGTGGCAGGCATTTGCAGTTTGATTACAGAATGGGTACATGTTTGCTTACATGGGAGGGATGAACCATAGTGTACAGGAGTCATATGTCTTCATGAGAGCTTTATTAACATGAATAGTTGGACACCACTATTCTAAGTCACTCATGACATCTAATCTTCACATCACGGGCATTTGTGTAATAACTATACCTTTCCTGAAGTGGTGTCTGAGCCTATAGATATAGTTGATGAGGAAGAAGTGTAGTGATTTAAGACTAGTCTGGCAGTTCAGAGACTAAGTGGGTTGGATGCCAAAAGACTTTAATCACAGATGTAAGCAATTTTACAATTTACATGGCTTCCCTGTCCCATGGGAGAGCCAACACAATCTACAAGTCAGGAGGGAGTCAATGTAGTGGTTCCAGCTGTGTGGTACATAGACATGGGGCAGGGCTGTGAGGTCACTTTCCATTTTTGAATGACTCTGGATGCCAATTGTTATAGCATTGGGTAGAGAAAACTTAGTTCTTGGTTGGTCTGTTCAAATTCCCTCAGTACCCAAGAGCTAGCTGGTGCTTCTGCTCACAATCAGCCCATCTCAAAGGCTCTCTCACAGTGCTTGACAGGTTGTTTACACTCAATGTACTCTTCTATTTTTGGAACTAAGTTACCCCCTTATCCTATAGGGTTAGCTAGAGTTCATATGCTAGCAGCTCTTGTCGGCTAAGTCTACTCCATGACAACTGCCACAAGGAGCAACTTCTTAGGCTTGCCTTATTCTATGCTGAAGTTGGTGAGAGCTGTTCCTTTGATCCAAAGAAAGTGCCAAAGTCTAATGTCATTCAATACTTGCACTAAAACTCTACCAGGGTACAGCAAATCCAGATGCTATATCTGCAAGTATGTTTTCCAGTTTATTAATTTACTAGTATATGTGCATATACAGGCACCACACATATTTGTATTGCTGTAAAGAAATACAGCTGGATAACTTGATTCAATTTGCCCACTAATTTTATTTTCCTTGGACTTCAGTGGCATTTAGTTGTGTCTCTGCTGATCAGCATGATGTTTAGCTCCATGCAGCATTATATTTTATCTTGGCTCCAAATATGTTCTCAAATTAGTGTGATGATACAGATGGATTCTTGTCTCAGAGCCATATGATTGATTTCATCTCTGATATTCTGCTCCATCAACATGCAAGGAATTAGTCCTGACATCAAAGGGCAATCTGTTTACATTGGGAGTGCAAAAAATCAGTGCTAAGCAATGCAAAACAGATTAAAAAAGAGAATGGCACTGCCATTGCTTTTTGAAACAAAATGAAACACAAAACTGATTAGGAAAGCCATACACTCCCTTCTCTAAAGCAATTACCTTAAATGCTGAGAACATAAGAACATCTGTAATGAGTCAAACCAAAGGTCTGTTTAGACTGCTGTGCGTGTACACTAGTGGTCAATTTAGGATGTTAGAGATATGAATGGAGCAAGCAGATGGTGATATACTTTCCCTATTACAGCCTTCCCAAAACAAAAATTCTAGAGGTTTTCCATGAAGTGAATGCACAATAATCATGGTAAATTCAGGTGGGTTATCATTTCTCAGCCATTCAGAACAGATTTTGAAAGATAGTAGCATTACCATATCATACAAAGCATTACCAAAAATTGCACTACAGACTGTAAATTAATACAGAGTTAGGATATATTTTTTCAAATAAGAGAAATTCTTACACAAAGAATTGTTATCTTCCATTTTGTTTTGGGACATAAATAGTGTCATATTCATTCCCATTCAGAAGTTTGTCTTTTGTACTTGTCAATGTAAAGGATAAAATTAAATAACTGATCCAGATTTATTTCTGACCCTGACACTTCAAGTTAAAATTTTCCTTTTTTTTAAACTTTTGAGTCAGAAAAGAGGGGGTTTTATGACCTGAAGTTACTTACTAGCTATTTTTATATAGCCTACATTAGTTTCTTTTGACTGATAGGAAATAATAATAATATGATATGAAATAATAATTATAGCACTCCTTGAAAAAACTCCTAAACTGAAAGGGTGAATGAGAACTAGTCAGACAGAGTGAGAATACAGCAATAGGCTGGGCAATGCATAATTCCTCTGGGTAATATGTAGCCGTCTCTCCTGCCCATCATTTATTTTGCATTGAAGATCTTTGGTTTGTGTTTGCGTTCCACAAAAGTAATGATGTATCTGGTTTAGTCAGCTGTTGGTACTGAATTGTTAAAGAAAATTGAGTTTCTGAAGTATAAAATGTTGTGAAGGGAGAAAATTCTCTAGTAGAAGCAGATGAAGTAGCTTGACAGGCTGAGAGAGTTGGGGGTTTTCAGCCTGGAGAAAAGAAGGCTCTGGGGAGACCTTAGACTCTGTTTCTCTTGGTGAGAATGGGTATACCTCCATTTATGTACCTTCTCTTTTCAAGAGTGATTGCAATTAACAGATCGCTAGAAGAGTAATGCCATATTTGCGTACGTACTATGTGCATGCATGCGCATATGCAAGTAGGCAGTAACTGTCTTTACAAAAATCTGGTTTTGAGAGTTGCAGAGAAACAAAAGTGAATGAGTTTACTGTGGCCGTATTTCCTGTGGTAAATTGTGCTGGAACATACCATACATCATGAAATGCCCCCACGCTTTCCCATAACATGGCAGTTCTTTTAAGTTTACCCAAATGCCCAAGAAAAATCTCAGCTTTCTGGCACACCAACCCAGAAAGGCAGTACGAGATCTGCTAGCTGGCTGGGATTGTCCCTTCTTACAGCAAGGTCACAAGCAAAATCTGCAGCACAGTTTCTGGGAGCTGATGCTGAAAGTGTTTGTGTTTTCCTGAGACACATTCCATCTGCCATACATACAGCTGCTTTGCAGCAGAGTGGTTCCTTTCCTCCACATGTGAACACATCTGAACTGTACCTTTAAAGCCCTTGCATTAAAACGAGATCTCCTACTCTGAGTAGCTAACAGTTCGGACTATAATATGACCAGTCAAACAAATGATTTTTAAAAGCTTTCCTGTATAATGTGACCTAGGGAAGTGCATTAGCGAAGTAAATATATTGTTGATTTGTTTTTCCATTAATGATGAATGATTTCTCTTTTAGTGACATACAAAGCTGCTTTCTGGGGATAAAGCAATTATGATACAGAGAAGGGAATCTAAAGGAAATATTTCTGTCTTTCAAGAAAACTTGTACAGAAAACTAGGGTACTCAGGTTTCTCTGGTTTTATATCCTTTAGAGTGACATGCCTTTGTTACTTTGTCTTCCTTTCTCTCCAGGTCAAAGGAGCCATGCTGTACCTTATAACAGCAGTAGTGGTTTCATTTTCTCAACATCTATGCTCAGGCTGTGTCTTTAAAAAAGACAAATCCATCTTGTGACTGTCTGCTTTGTGACATGTTATATAATTTGATGTATATTTATTTATATCCCTCCATTACAAAGAATGACGGGTTTTGCCAAAAGAAAACAAGACATTCATTCTCATTTGTTTGGGGATCCAAGATGTATCTAGGCACACAATTCGCCTGCACTGTTTGCTTCAAGACTGAGAACAGGAAATATAGATCTGAGATAGAGAACATGGCGAAGCATGTGGCACTGGAGCTAATCTTTTATAATCAAGGCTGTCCCATGATAGACTGTGCCTGAAATGTTCATGTATTTATGCTTTTCTGATGTGTTAAGAAGGAAGTATACATTCACTGTAAATTGATATTCAGCAGATTTGTTAGTGTGCAGACCTTTGCAAGATAATCAAGAGAGCACTTAGGAAGTATTGCAATAATAAATTTCTTAGAGCAGATGTTCCTTAGCAGATTTTATATGTGTCATTTCAGAGATAAATCTTTCTGACTTCTTAACCTTTAATTACAGTTACACATTTACCTTTGGTTTTGAGAAATAAAAGGAACTGATAAGAATTTTATAAAATTAGTGTGATTTATCTGGAGGTCACTGAGTCTATGCTAATGAAAAAAATTGCCCCTAAAATTTACCATTAAGAGGAAAAAAAGATAGAAATTATGCAAAACTATTAGTAAAATGATTGCATCTTATATTGTGATTTCTCCAAGTTCTTGCTTCAAGTTCTTGTAAAATATTAAGCTAAATATCTAAATCTAACCTTCCTAAGATGCACTGCCCCCTGTACACTCTTTATTCAGATATGGTTTTAGTTTCACAAATGGATTAAATTTGAGAAGCACTTCACATAATTTTAACCTTCTAAAAATAAGGTATATACACCAAAATAGTCATCAAGGCTGTCTTCATAATTAGTAGAGAAGACCTACTAAAGGGAAACTTTACATACTTGAGATAGCTGTCTTAGCATGGGACAGTCATATCTGAAGTTGCTTAAGTAAGTGTTGTGTTTGACTGTGGCAGAACTATGGGGTCAGTTTTGGCATTAATACTAGCTGCAGGCTCTGTCCACAGAAAGAAGATTTGTTCCATTTGCTTGGATTCTTACCTACTGTGGGCTCAAAGCCCTTTCTGCCCAAAAAGTTAGACCTACCTTGATCTTTGAAGCTGTGAGAATCGCATAACTGAATGCTATTGAGAAAGTAAGCATTATTCTCCTTGTGCCTTTGCCAAGCATAATTTGCAACAATATTTACTGCCTTCCTCCCACCTTAAGCTGAAGCTCAGTAGATTGAGTGATACTTAGAGACTGTTTGTTACTACATTTTTACTGGAAAATTAAACATCGTCAGGGAATATTTTTAGCCTTTATGCCAAGTGATATGGTCTGGTCATGAGCTTAAGGTTAAACTCTTTTCCTCTTAAACAGAGTCGCAAACTGCCTTTTGTAAAAGGTTCTTGGCTTGTGTTAATACCCAAACTTTGCTGAGAATGATTTGATAGACTGCTAGTTGACCCTAGTCAACCCCATATTAAAGATGATTTGAATGGCATGAAAATGTCTTTCATGCCAAGAACACTCCTTGGTATTGTGGTTTAAGCCCAGTCAAGAACTAAGCTACATACAGCCTCCCTCTGTGGTGGGATGGGGTGAGAATCAGAAGCGTAAAAGTGAGAAAACACATGGATTCAGATAAAGACAGTTTAACAGGTAAAGCAAAAGCCATACACGGAAACAAAGTAAATCAAGGAATTCATTCCCCACTTCCCATGATCAGGCAGGTGTTCAGCCATCTCCAGGCAAGCAGGACTCCATCATGGGTAACTGTTACTTGGGAAGACAAATGCCATCACTCCGAATGTCATCCCTTTCCCTCTTCCTCCAGCTTTATATGCTGAGCACGACACCATATGGTATGGAATATCCCTTGGGTCAGTTGGGGTCAGCTGTCCCAGCTGTGTCCCCTCCCAGCAACTTGTGCACCCCCAGACTGCTTTCTGGTGGGGTGAGGAGAAGAAAAGGCCTTAACTTTGTGTAAGCACTGCTCAGCAGTAATGAAAACATCCCTTTGTTATCAACACCGTTTCCAGCACAAATACAAAACACAGCTCATACTAGCTTCTATGAAGAAAATAAACTCTATCCCAGCCAAAACCATCACACCTTGCATTGTTTATTTTACCCATACAGTTGTTGTGTGTGGTGATGGAGGACATATAAGTACATTAATAATAGGAGCTTGTTTATACTTGTCTTGGCAAGTAGAGCTGTGTGAACCTCTTATTTGCAAAATAAAACTCTGACGAGCATCATCTAAATGATCAGATATTGATGAAAGTCTTTCTTCAGTCTTTACTGTGGCACCAGGAGTCATTAAGCATAGCTTGTAGTGCTCTACAGTCTGGGAGCTTGCCCAGTGTACAATATGAAGACAGTCTTTAAAGCAGTGGATAAATAAGCAGAAAGATGTGTGGTGTTACTGCTTTCATCGCTTTGGGATGATGATGCACCAATGATGGAGAAAGAGGAGATAGTAGGAAAGCCGGTAGAAAACTCTGGTGTTTTCTAGGCTTCAGTGCCTTTTTAGCTTAGAAGATCCTTGGAATGAAAAAGAGCTGGACTACAGCCATTATAGAGTGGTTGCAATGATAATGCTAGTAAAATATATAGCTGCCAAGCCATTAATGAAGTTATATAGTCTGCATACCACACTGAGATGAGCCAATATGAAATGTGTACCTTTTAGTCTTTGTTCTTTCCCAGTAAGTGTAGATATCAGGAAACATAAGGCTGGGAAATAGGGCTTCCTTGGAAAAATTCATTTGAAACCACGGTGGCTATTTGTTAATGATGCTGGAAGAAAGGGATACATATAAGGAGAAGGACAGTGGGGACAAGTTCGTATCTGTCCCTTTCTCAGCAGGTATTTAAGACACCCAAGGCTGATAAGAATATAGACATGCCTGAAGCTGTTTAATGTCTTACTGGATTTTTCAAGGTTTCACTCTGAATGAACTTGAAATGCAGTCAGAACTTGTTTGCAATCAAAACTGACAACAAGCCCTGCCAACAGCCTGAGCTGCTTCAAAACACAGCACCAGTTTATAGGTTCATAAATATCAGATGCAGTGCTTTGAAAACTGTATTGAGCAGTCCCAAATGCCATGGTGGCAGCTGAGCAAAGATTCAAAGAGTAATGGGGAAAAATCCAACTGCTCGTGTTTGCAGGGAAATCTCTCTCAGGCAGCAAAACCAGAAGACAATATAAGCATAGTTTGTCTACAGTACATTAAAGAACAATTTACCCCACACCTGAATTTCTTTTGTTCTGAGAGAATGAGGTGACTCCCTGATAATAAAGCTCCTTAGAGCTCATGAAATAGAAGAGTCAGCCAACGCATTATGGTGTCAATAAGTACTTATCCCAAGAATGAATACATTTTTCACAGTCTCAGTGCTTATTTTCAGTCTTGTTAATAACACAAGCAATATGCCTTTTGTTGGCTGTGCAGCAGAGCTGAAAAAGCAGATTGTGCATCAAGGCACAATTCAAGTTAGGAGGGGTAGAGGAATGGTTGGGCTGTGCTTATTGTTGAATATTGCATTAGCAGGCTGTACTTCTATGACTGCTGCTGCTGTCACATTGGTTTGTCCTTTTCTTCTGGCTTGATACTTGAAATAGTAGATCAGAAGACCAGGAAGAACCCTCTTCCTCTGTCATGACCATGGTGAATTATAGTTATCTGGCTACTTCCATATCTAACAGCTTTCACATCACAATTCGTGTAGGTAGAAATTTTACAGGCTCATGTAAGAAAAGTTTAGAACCTGGAGAGGATTTTTTTGGCTGCTATAAAGTAACTACAATTTCATGCAATAATTTTCATGGTTTTGCTGTCTGTGGTTCACTGCAGTTTACATTCTCAATATAAGTGCAACCCTCTTAAAATAAACACTTTGCTTGTCGCATTTGAAAAAGAAGAAGAAAGGAAGGGGCAGAGAATTGTGATAAACTGAGAATGCAAAGTCTTTGGGATGCAAATATCTTTGGTCTCAGGTCAATTTTAAGATGAGTTGTGCATGGGCTTGTAATAGAAGGCTGAATGAGGCTGGAGTTCAAGGATTGTATTTGGTTCTGATGGGTTTTCCTTAGTAGTTCTCAGTAAATTTCTGTGGGACTTTTTGTTTCTTTTGGTTTTGGTTGGGCTTTTAAAATTTTATTTGCACAATAAATAAGCCTTGCCCAAGTGTCAGAGCTATGCCAGAACTAGGGGGTGAACATTGGATCTTGGCTTTTGGTTGAATTTCTCTTAATCCTGAAATCTGGATTACCTTAAATCTAAGGTCTCTACGTACAAATACTTGTTTCTCTGTAGGAACATGTTTTCTTAAAATTACTTTCAGAAGGGAAGATGCATACATTTTTTGACATTTATTGGACTTTTATATTTGAATCATTCAGCTTATGGGGAATCAACACAGTGTCCTGACACACTGGAAATAGTCGTGAATTGGGTTAACTCTAAAGACAGAGAGTCTGAGGAAGGGTGAGGTAGAAGCCATGTCCTCTTTTGCAAAGACAGTGGAAGTTACTCTGAATTACTTCTCCTGTTAAAAGTTCTTCAGTCTGGTGAGATTCATGGGTGTCATAAACTGAAGTATGCTGCACTCAGCATGCCTTCACTGTAGTCTATGGGGCTATTCAGTATGAATAAAAGCAAGTGACTGATTTTGTGTAACTCATAAGCAATTATAGCAGTGAAGGTAAGAGTGGGACTGTAAATAATCAAAGTAAACGAGAAGGCAGAATGCTCTAGAGCTTTTCTCACCTAACAACATAGAAGTGAAGGGCGAGGGTAAAGCAGTTTACACTACTTGAGGAAACTTACTAACTTCTTCATTGAGAAGCAAAAGCAAGTGAAAGGGCACCTTCCACATCAACATTTGAAGCAGTCTGTAATAGCACTTTTAATGAGGATAAGACCTAGGCAGAAAGAAGCTTCATCTTTCTTGAGAAATCATCCAGCAGGGTTGCATGGGTCATAGTGCACATAGTGCAAAGACAGTCTTCAAGCAGGAGATGAGTTTGCATGACTCCTTGCAGACATGCAGACACTGGTGCCAGGCACAGCTCTTTGTCACTATGCTACATGTCACTGTCTCCTTTTAACAACTTGATCTTAGCAGGAGACAATGTTTGCCCATCTAAAGTAGGACTGCTATTTTGGACAGCGCTCAGACCCTACCCTGAGTCATGTAGTTGTGCTATGGTCCAGCCTGCCAGCCCTAATGTGGTTTTGCCAATGTCTTACAGTGTAATCCAAAAGCACTTTGGCATCCTGTTTGATCTCTGAGCTGCCTGTAAAATGTAGATAATGGGATTTACCCACTGTATAGTCAATCATTACTGTTAAAATTGCAGTGTATATATAGCAAAAGTATGAATAAAAATCATCTTTTGATAAGCACCAGTTCCTGTTGTAGTAGTGGTTTCAAACTTCGCTATCGTGAATCTGTGTCTGAAAATGTTTGTCTGCGTTCCTGTATGAGGTGGACCTGAGCAAGGGTCAAGGTTTGGCTCAGCAGCTCTTTATTGCCATGTGTGAAAACAAGAACAGATGTGAGGAGAAGAGGGGGGTGGTGGGTTGTAAATTAGGAAGATAACTATCAACATAGCACATCAAATAACTAGTTCAGAGGTTCCTAAGCTTAGGTGCCTCGGTCATGAGAGGACTGTGACTCAGTTATAGATATCTCAAAAAACCCAACTGTGTTCCTCATAGTGCATATTCAATAAAATTTGACATTACAGCCTCACAGCAATCTGTGGGAATTTTGCTATAGTCTGTGAAGAATTCTGGCACATGGCAAAACTCTGTTACAGAACTGCCCCCTTGTTTGAAATTTCTGTTCTTCTGCAACCAGTCCTGCAAATGATGGACTAGAATGTAAAAGAATTACTGAACTGAATGTTATGGAAGTAATGCACTTAAGAAGAAATTTCTTCTTAACAGCAAGAGTTAAGGTTTTCCCTGGAGTGCACGTATTTTCATCTCTTTTTTTGTTTTCTTCCCATCTGATTTAATTGTCAGTGATTTAATTATGCAATCAAATGCCCAATTCCTGAATTTTTGTCAAGACTAGATACCTGGCACTACTAATACTTTCTGAAAGAGCTCAGCTGGCTAATTAAATGCACTGTTAAGAAGTGTCCAGGGAATCTTTTGCATTTGCAGAGTGTTTGTCCCAAAATAATCAAACAAAGAATAGGACAAAGTAATGAGCTTGCATTGTATGAAAATTTGGATTCTGCAGTTTAATGTTTTGCTTGTAAGCTGGCTAAAACTATTTCCAATCAAAAGGCATGTAGCTGCATATATAAATGTGTATGTATTTATTTATATATATGCTTTATGAAACAGTATGGGGATTGCTTATGCCAGTCCACATCTCTGCTGTGGAGAGATGTGTGGGACAATGAAGTGAATGCAGTCCCAAACATGTACAGAGGTGGCTTATGATAATATGAGAAAGAATTAACAGAGATTGCAAAATTAAACAGCAAAATTAAAGGTGAAAGGGGACATGACTAAATATTCCAGGATTAGGAGAAGAGGTTAATGCAGGAAGGGAGGTGAATTGAGTTAAAGGGCAAATTTTGGCATTAAAACTAATGGGTTTGAATTGTCACGAATAGCCATTTAGTCTATAAGTAAGAAAGTTTGTAACCATCAGATAAAGAAAAGCCTTGAATAATAGGTGCCAAAAATAGCTAATTATTTTTGGAGATGGGAAATTAAGAGAAAGACTATAGGCCATGGGCACTTGGGAAGTGAGAGAATGGACTTGAAATATGAGCCCATTTCAGCTTTTTTAAGTGATTGAGCAGGAATATCTGGGTGCAGTCTACAGATCACCTGTGTTTATACATTTAAAGCAAGTGTTTAAAATGGTTTAAATTTGTGATACTGTTGTAATGCATGCCAGATCAGAATCTGGCCTCGGACACCACATTGGATTAATGAAAATAAATAAATTATTCTCTATTTGCAAACTGTGACCTGTAAAGCCCCCAGTGCAAGTAACTACCTGGTAATGAAGTATGTTCTTTTATAGTGCAGCTAACACAGTAAAGATGCCAGAACTGGGCCAAAAATTATTACAGTGAGAGAAAGTAATGGTTGATGCATAAACTTTTTATAATTAACAAAAAACAACCCACACTTATCTTTCTTTCCACTTCAGAATAAAACTCACTACTAGGAAATCAGTACATATTTACCAACATCCTACTTAACTTTCTTTCATTTTTTTGTTATCCCTTCTTAAAACTGAGGGCTTTCCTTTTAGATAAGAGTTCATGTGCTTGCATTTACTACAAAAAAATGGGATAAATAGAAGGTTTTCAGCTTAAATGCCTATTGGTTAAATACAAGGAAATTATCTTCTGTCTTTCCACTTTGAGTTCTGTAGAAAAATAAAAAAACCTGTTGGTTGTGGTCATATGGGTATGATCTTGCGGGCGTGTGTGTTAGTGTGTGCTACTAACATGACCGCAATAGTTCATGAGTGCTGAGAACCATTGCACAGACCTGAGACTTTATGGAACACAGTGCTATAAACACATTTAAATTGTAGTCCCCAAATCACCTAATTTTGAAATTATCAGACGTTGTTTTGTTTTTATTTTAAAACTTTTGCATAAACTTTTAACAAGTAAAATAATCAGTATATCTAAAAAGTAACATTTCTTCTTTTCAGGTGCTCTGTGGTAAAACACCTGCTCTTACTCATCTATACAGCACAACTTGTTCATTCCTGTTCTAATCCTTTGCCTTTTTCCCCTCTGCCAGCCAACATTATGCAACAATCGAGTATGTAGTAAATAAGGTGGCTGCTTCAGGGTACATGAGTGAATTAAACTCTCTGTGGCCTCACCTTCGACATCTGCAATTCCTTTAAGCTTTTCACTTGTAGTTCATACAAGTCTCGGGAAGAGATTTGAACAACTTGTCTTTCATTTAAATATACAGATACAGTGCACGTCAGGATTCACATGCATTTATCATTTCCTGTACAGCTTAAGCAAAGATAATACAACAATGCTAAGGAGTGTTGATTATACAGTGAATTTTCCAGCTTGCATTGAGTCAGATTAGCCTATACAGTTTCACTAGATTTCAATCTGTGTTTCCTGCATAGTGAAAAAAAAGTTGCTCAATGAAATAATCTCATGCTGTATCTGTGTATGGAATTCCATGCCCAAATTAATTTCTGATTTAATTCCACTGACATTGGACATTGTCAGACTCACACTATGTATGAATTTGGCTTTTTCAATGTAGGCTGTCACTATTTTCCTTTCTAATTTTAATGGAATTGCCACAATATCTTGCTTTGTCTTCTTGCATTATAACTATGCACTCAAAGAATAAAATATAGCATTACAGGGATAAAAATTGAGATTTGCATGTGTTTTCAGTGTATGCAGAAAATGTTGGCATTTCACTGTGATAGCTTGGGGATAATTTTATAATATATGAAGAACTGGGGGATTTCATTCTTTAATTGTGCTTCTGGCTTTTTGTATGAAATCATATTAAAAAAAAGTTTAATCTTTACAACAGGAAAGTCTTAGGTGTACAGATTTGAGCAAATGTAGAACACAAAAACAAGAGTCATGTTAATATTTTGTATTTTAGTCAACAGTTTTGGAAGGGACAAAACATGGAGAATTGCCAAACTGAGTTCTATTGATTTTTCTCCCTTGACTATAAACCAGACTTTTTTTCTTTCTTGAAGTTAAATATATAGCATTGGCAAAACTTTGTGACACTCCCACTGTGAGCTTTGCAAAGTGGAGTCTTTTATAGATCATAAGAGCATGGAGAACAGGAAGTTCTCACCCTTAACTCAGGGGTTAGGGATGAGCTCTGTGCTCTGCCTTGCCTTTTTTGAATGATTACCCAACCTGCAGACAATGAATATTCTGGCCAGTTTCCTATAGGCTTTAGATCAATACTGGTGTCAGATGGACTGTGAGTACCTGTCTCATGGGGATTGTGTTTTCATGCCTGTAGGACAGCAACAGCTATTGCACAACCACCATTTTCATTCACTAGCTGGATTATGGTCTCTGCCATTAAAACTGTCCATTTCCTCCTAAACCGTCTTTGGAACTTTATTTCCTCGGGTTCATTCCAGGTTAGCTGCAGCACCTTACAAGGTAAGCAGGATTGGCTGACAGTCACTTGGTCCAAAAGTCACGGGCAGCTGTCTACTACCAAATGCTACAAATTACACTGTATTAGCCAAATACACTTAGTAGCTTTAAGCCCTTTTTTAGTACACATTTTATCAGTGGTTTTGCCCTGTTTTGTTTTTTTTTTTTATTTTATTTTTCTTCTATGGAATTCATAAAAATGCATGCAAAAAGGTAGGACATGAGCGTAGGGAGGCTAATTTTATTTTTTCAATTGAGAAGTAAAGGCGAATAAAACCAGTGTACCGTCATCCTTCTTCCACGAGCGACCTTACGTGGTTTGTGCAATACAGCATTCAAAACCAAACTATCAGTATTTATTTTCCAGTATTTCACCTAATGACTGAATGAATAACCATCACATGAACAAAGAGCAATCTGTTTGCTTTATAAGCGACACAGTTCCAGGCACTTATGAAATAATGAAAACTAACACCTAACAGCAATGTTAAAGGAATGTGATGAGCTAAGTTTTTGTGTCAGTGTGTGAGAAGGAAAAAGTAAACTGTAGATTGCACGTCAATTCCTATTGTAAAGTTGAATGCTATTTGCTTACTAGTGATGATTCACAAGACCCCAAGGATGTATAGAGCTGAGATTTGTGATGCATGAGTATTTTTTTTCCTCCCTCCTTCTTTTCTCTGCTTCTATGTGCCTGATCTGTTGTCTTATTGCTCACAAAGGGAGCTCTCATTGTATGCCAACCTGTGGGGTCAAGAACTGCATGAAATAGGAGAGACTTCATTCATATCAAACTACTTTTTTCTCTCTCTTAAACCAAATACTTATATAGCTACTCCTACTGCATTTTTGTGTGTGTCTGGAGTAAGCTTATTAATGATATCTTGTTGATCTTTCAGAGTCTTCTCTTCAGTAAATTTTGTGCCTTCCTCTGCTTTACATGCAGGGTATGACAGTGCTCATTCCCATTCCTTCCCCCATTGCAACTTCTAAAAATAATCAGCTATAAAAGTAGCTATTGAGCTTTATTGTTACCAGCACAGTGAGATTAATAGTGGTGAATATACTGTACTTCACTAAAAGGGTGCCTTAAATTGTTTGATTATCTCCCAGGACAGTCAGGGAGTTCTGAGAAACCCCGGTGTTTCCTGTTACTCCTTCCATGGTAGTATGGGTCTGCATTGATTTTTCCAGTAGTCTGTGCCAAACAGGAACAATTATTTAGCTCATAGGGAGGTAATAAAATAATCTTTACAAACAATGAGTATAGTAAAGCAGGTCAGAAACTGAATTTGTGTTTGTGGAAGAGAGAGCATCTGGTAGTTTAGTATCTTTCAGTGAAATTATAAATAAAAAAAGATCTGATTTACTGTGATTTGGGACCATTGAAGGATTTAATTTTTGTTTATCACGTGCTTTCATTTCAAGAAAGTCTAATTTATTATTATTTTAATATGGTTAAAATACTTCAACTTTTTCCTCTGCTTATCTGATTTTCAATGGAATGCAATGCACCCTAATATAAATTAACAATGAAATCAGAATAAAATATTTTTAACATTGTCAAAGTTAAATAATTTCCCATTTCTGAGTGCTTTGAGAAAGTAGAGATTATTTTTTTCCCAACTTCTTTCTATTAAATATGTAATTGAAACAAACTTGTTCTTAGAAAAAAATTCAGAATACTAGTTTTCTCAGTGAAATTAATTTCAAATAGCTGTGATCAATGCTGAAGATTATCCAAGGAATCTAGGTTTTGAATGTAGCTTCTAGGTCCAAGGCTATACCACTTTTTTCCTCAGGCACAATATTAATCTTAAATTGGGTGCACATCACATTGTGATCTTTTTTGCTCTCGAGCTTTGCTTCAGGAAAATGTACATAGCAAAACAGCATGCATAACCTACGCTTATACCATCAGTGCTCCAGTGACTGTGTGAGTATCTGCTCTGATTCTTTTTATTGGCTTATTGTCGAGAGAAAAATGCATCATAATTGCCACTAAAAGTGAAGAGTTTGTCTTCTGTTTCAGAGCTGCCTTTTTCTATGTTTGTGAAGGATTAGCACTTCTAAAAATAATTGTAGGACATTTTAAAATGGAGGCTGATAAATGAAAAGTGTTCAGGTGAACAATTAATTTTCTAAGAAAATATGAACATAGGAACATCTTCAGACATTAACTAATAAAAGCACTAAATCCTTCTGTTAGCTTAAGATATGGTTAAGCCTAGTTTTATTGACAGTAATAGCAGTATTATTACAGGATGCCTGTGACTTTACTTTTCATGATCTCCTTGAGTTGTATTCATTCCTCTGCTGTCATAAAAGTATATTTATATAAGAGAAGACTGCACTGCCTGTGTCAGTAATTGTCATGGTCAGATGCAGTGTGATGCTGTGGCATTGAAAAGGAGCAAAAGAGTCAGTCAACTTGGGAAGTCTCACTGTGAAGAAGGAACAGAATGCTAACCAATTTTCTGAACTTTCTTTTTAATGACAACAGAAGCAACTCCCTGAATGCCATGCCTAGCAAATCGTGTGTCAAGCCTCCCAAAAGAAAAGCATGTGTGGTATAATATCTTTTCCATACCTTACAGCTTATTAAGACTTGTGAGTGTTCAGTCAACTTGGGAGACACAATGAAGCCTTCTTCCTAGGCACTTCTGAGGCTCGAAAAGGGAAAAAAATAACACAAATAGGTGTTTTGCACAGAATTTTCCACTGGTTGTTGATCTCTGTGTAGGTCCCAGGTCATGCCTTCCCTGTGTAGCAAATCTTGCTCCAGAGGTATCATTTGCTAGGCTCCTTTCATGGACTTGTAGTGGGGTTTTTTGTTTGTTTCGTTTTGTTTTTTAAAGCAACTTAGTTTATAAGTGAGTCCTCCATTGAATGGATGCATTAGCTTTGTTATAAAACTGCATAGCTCTAGACCCAATTACAGCTAGACTTAAAGATATGGCTGAAAAAGTGTACTGCTGTTGCAATTTATTATGAGTCATGTGCTGTTGGAGTGCACTAAATACCTGAACATTTCAAGTATATTGAAAAAAAAAAATTAATTATTTTCAGGAATGGAGGCTATTAAGAGCCAAGATATGCATGAAAGGCAGCTCTTCTACAAACAAATGTTCAGTACTACTGGCATGTTTTTTCTATCTGAATGCAAAATCCTTCTATAGCACAAAGTCTTTACAGGTCAATACAAAATCATTTTACACCTCTTTAGTCTATATCAATCACCTGATTACAAAAAATAACTTGTATTAAGTAGTCCATGGTCTAGATGCCAAATGTTCACTTAAAGATTAGAGCTTTAGCTGGTAACTGTAGACATGATTACATTTAATCTACTGAATATGCATAGTTTTACTTCAGTAGAGGCCTGTTTCAGGTATCTGTAAGCACACTGGAGCCTGCAGAAGATGCAGAAAATTGTTGTTACTTTTTCCTTCCGTGAGACATTTTCTGATAATATTGAAGTCTCTGAGAACTGGTGAGATTCTTATAATGACCTTGTCCATGCTATTCTCACCCTGTGGAAGTCTTAACAAAGTGCTAGGGACAAGTTTTACAAAGTCTTTTACACTTGTGAGTATTATTGGCTCATGCCAGTAGCAAGGCCTTGAAGGATATGGTTCATCAAGAATTTCTGTGGAACTGATGTCCCTTCTCAGCTGAAGGGTGAATTCCATCTGAATACTTCCGAGCAAAAACAAATTACGTTCAAGTGAAATTTTTCCACAGCTAGTTCATGCCCTGCTGAGTTAGGCGGCAGTGATTCATAGGTTGCTGGTGGTGAATGACAGTAAAGTCTATTACACCGCTCAATAGTAAGAAAAATGCAAATAGTGATGATGATAGAATTCATGGATGGCTTTTTTTCGGAGCACCCCTATACATTTTGCAAATGTTGTGTCAAGCCTCACAATGAATCAGCTGCATATGAGCAAGCTGCTATAAAAGGGAGGGGACACAAGCTGTTGGCAGCATGCCTCACAAGAGCCTTCAGGTGTTGGAACTTCTGGCCATCATTTGCAAAATCTCCATCCATTTCTGTGACAGCTGATGAGATGCTTCCTGTATCTTCAGAACTGGGTGGTACTACTGACTGATTGCACAAGGTCTGCCCTTAGCCTTGTTGCTCAAAGGATAGATGTAAAACAAACCTGACAATGCCTTTGTAAAATATTTCAATATCTTCATAGCTTTTTAAAAGAAAAAAAAGGTGTATGTATGTGTGTAGGTAATTGTGCACATACCCTATTGTGAAGTCGTACATGGGCTTTTTGATTTTATTTTGGGGTAATTCATTAATCAACTGAAGACTAATAATTAGCCTGGAGAACAGGCACCTCTTGCAGGAATCCATTTAAAGTTAGTTCTTCTGATCAACATGGAATTCACAACAGTCTTTTAGAAGTGATAATAGAATTTTAAAGACATGAATAGGTGTAACAGAAAAATGATAACAGAAACTAAATCCTCTTGCTTGAGAACCATTGTCTTATCTAGCATATAAACTGACAAAATCAACACCCATTGAGCTTATCAAACAGATCTGAAACATATAAAATATTTTACTTATAAAATTTATTCTTTTTTTTTTTGCCCATGTAAAGAAAATTTGATTGATATAAAATGAATTAGTTCCATGGCAATCAATTGAAATGTCACCACTGATGTCAGATGGATGTCTCAGTGTTCAGGAGAAGGTATAGATTACAAAGAATTCTCTTCTTTGCCTCCCATGGATGACACTAAACAATCTCCTGTCTAATACCTCTTTCTTCTAAGCTCTCCTCTTCACTCATTGTTTTGTGCTGCAGTACTTGGCCTGTGATTCTGCAGAGGAGTTTTCTCAGAGGGACTGTTACATGGAAAGTGTACTTGAGTGGTATATTTCTGTTTTTCACATTTAAAAAAATCAATTGTATTTCCCAATTGGCAGTAGAGCTTGCTTCCACTTTAACTAGTTCTTGATGTTCTTGGGAAGTGGTAGCTGATATGGGGCTGATGTTCCTTAAGGAAAGAACGACAGAGCTGTGGGAAAGCCCATGCTGGGCTGCTGCCAGAAACAATATAGCTGCATTATCGCTGCACTCTGTACAGATTAATTAGCTCTGTCAAGAAGCAAGTGTCATACTGTGCTAACATGGCTACCTTTGCAGTTTAAACTAACTCATTTAGGCCTGACTTAGGTACCTTAAGATAAGGTTGGTTTCTTTATCGTTGGAATACGTCGAGGTAAAATGACTCATTCTACAGTATTAATAATTTCTGGCAAGTTATGGTCAGTGTTAATCAGTGACATGTAGCAGATGCTCTGTGATGGTATCATCTTGCTCTGACTTGTATCCACCTGTTCAGAGGAAAACAGCTGACCTGTAAAGTCATCTCCCCACTCTGTCAGTGCACATATGGAGTAGAGCTCCAAGCTGCTCATTTCTCAACTAGAACATGTCCAACAACAGTGTAACCCTGAGTCTCAGGAGATGTTAGCAAAGAGCCAGCTAAGTGCTAAGCCACTAATTCAAGCAAGATCTCCCTAAGCAGGGACTGCTCTCTTGTCTCTGAGGCCTGTAACAGGAACACTGCAATCTTGTGTATATACTTGTCAACTTGCACAGTATATGGGGTGTATTGGCTCACTTTGTCCTTATTGAATTGCCTGGTATTAGTTTTTCTATTATCAGGATGACTATTACAGCCATTTAATTATTTGGCTTCAGAACTAAACTGGATTTGGACACAAGCACTGTGGGAACCAGGGGCACATGGAGATTTTATGGTTGTCTCTGGTACTTGCATGATCATAGAATCATAGAATAGTTAGTGTTGGAAAGGACCTTAAGATCATCTAGTTCCAACCACCCTGCCATGGGCAGGGATGATGAATCTTGTTAAGTATTTCTCTGTATTGCTGTACATAGAATCACAGAATCATAGAATCACAGAATCATAGAATCATAGAATTATTTGGGTTGAAAAAGACCTTTAAGATCATCGAGTCCAACCCTTAACTTAACACTGTCATGTCCACCACTAAACCATGTCCCTAGGGGCCACATCAAGTCTGTACATATGATCCTGATACAAGGACCAAACTTGCGAAGCTGTGCCAGAAAAGGCCAGTAATATCTGTGTAAGGGAGAAAGAGAGAGCATATCACTTGGCACGGCACAGTTAGGCAGTGAACTCCAATGGCAAAATGGTAACTGCTAATTGGATATAATGAGATAAATGCTTAAAGGAAAGTACCTTCACCAAACAAGTAAGTCAAGAAGCCAATCCTTGTTGGCAGGGAAGTTCTGAGTATATTAGTACTCATGTAAAATAGCCATAGGGAAATGAATAATACAACTGAAGGTTGTTTGAAAATGTCCTGTCACTGGGTGTGCTACACTGAGTTTGTGTGCAGCACAGCGAGCTAAATTAATTTCAGGTTACTAAAGTAAGAGGAAATTTTTGAATAATCATCGCTATATAATGACCTAGATGACAATGGGTAGGTTAAAAATAAGAAATGCATTTTTGCATTTCAGGGAAATGAGAGTGGCCTTCCTCTGGGAATAAGGGGAAAATTTGAATGTGAGGAAGAGAGTTTCCAATTTTAGACTTGATTATCCTCTCGTCTTGCAACCTTGCACAGTCATAACACTTTTGCAAAGGGACGTGAAGTGCTATTGTTCAGATTTGGTAACCCTACCACTCGTGCCCTGATTTCCCTGGTGTGAATTTGCTCAGGTCAGCATAAGAGAGACTCCAGTTCTGACCTTTCTGGCTTTAGTTTTCTTTTTAATGTCTCTAATCTGGGGGAGAAGATGTAACAGCCAGTGTCAACAGGACCACATCTTCACAAGTGTCTGAGAAGTATTGCATGACAGAGAACCAGATTCATGGGGTTTCCGTAACACTATTTTTAGAAGTTGTTTAAAATATTTGCAAGAAAAACTGCTGATGAGTTGGAAAATATAAGTGATAGTTCCCAGGATATTTTGAGTCATCTCTGTCTCAGTGAATGATACTGAAATATACCATTTTCCCGGACAAATGACATTAGACTCTGAAAGAAGAGGCTTGACAGTAGAAATATGTGGAGTTACAAGGAATCAGGATTTTTCTTCTCATAGCTTCATAACTCTGTGTGCACCCAGAGAAAGTGAGAGAGGCAGAGAGGGCCAGCAAAAGAAGATCTCTGGGCTCCCTGATCGTTCCTATTATCCTGATAGTGCAAACACGCTCCCCATTCTGCAGGCTGAGGAGCTTAGAATGAAAGGTGAATTTTATGCCATTAATTATCTAATTGTGATTACTGAGAATATTATATTAGTAACATTTTGTTGCAGTGTTTTTTCATATAAAAATATTGGCAGCTGATGTGATTATCCAAAGCAGCAGGTTGGATTTGTCACTTCCTGGCATTCTGTTCACATGAATGGACATCCCACTGAAATGAGGTTGCAGTCTTACGTGTACAGATAAATATTCTTCTGGACATTGAATAATAGAGAATTTTTCTTCTGCTACTTGCTGAAAGTGATTTTTATTCATTTCACGGCTGAGGCATGATGGGGCAGCTGTGACTTCATCTTTTGTGAAGTCTGTATGTGAGCTGATACCACATAGTCTGGTAAACTTAGGAACATATTTACCAAAAAAGCAGCTGGAAGAGAAAATGTAGTGCTTTTGAAGGTTTTGATGCTTTTTGCCTTTGGCATTGCTTCTGCAAGGTGGAGAGGTACCCGACATGCTGGGAAAGGGATCTTTGAGTGCTTAGTTGAATAGCTTTTAAATAACTGGAGAACATGACAATAATGCAAAATCATCAAACTGCTCCAAAAGGATTTGCATTACTGAACCTGAGGAATCTGACCCAAAGCTTTTAAAATTCTTCCCTAATTAGTAAAAATATTGTTAAAAGTCTTCAAGCTGTAGAAGTTTACCTTTTCTTCTGAGCTATGCAATCAGCTTTCACAGTAACATAAATAACTCCCCTCTTTGATTTTTTCACTGTGTTTCCATTTTCTGGTTTTCAAAAGCTGCTCCCTGCTCAGCCTTTGTTATTTATGGAGTTTGATTATGTTTATTCCTTATACTTAGCTTAATGACACTAGCACACTTAACCTGTGAACCTAGGCTATTTTGGCTGGATGGTAATTTGGATGAAGCTGTCATTAAGGTGTCAGAGCAGATTGTAGGACAGCCAATTTATCCCCTGTTGTGGTAGCTGCTGAAAGTCCTTGCTATGTTGTCTGTCACTCTCAGGAGAAAGCTGCCACTAAGACATAGGCAGAGTTGTCCCATGGCTTCTTATTTCCTCATTCTTTAGTATTCTATATGGGAATGTTGATTTTACGTAATCACAATCCCTTAAATTTCAGGTTATGTGGTTGTACCATGTCTTCGTCCAAACACATCTAAAGCTTTTGTCCAGGCATTCTTTAAACCGGGTGATACCATCTAATCACTTACTTCCTACAAGCCCATCAAGTGCAGCTGTTTCTTAATGACCCTCAGTTAATATGTTTGAAGTGTCATCCAGGGGAGAACTGTGTCTTTCAAGAGATGATTTTAAAATTTACAGGTACCTTAGCAAAACTTCAAGCTCAGCAAGGTTCATGCCTGACACCTTCAAGAACCTGCCATATCTCTGCCTGACTGTGAGCCTGTGATGTAATTTATTTGATTTTAATAACTGAGAGAGAAAGCCATTGAGAGAAAAGGCTTCTCTTAGTCAGGCTGTGAACAGGCTGAATCGAACCTAAAATATCCGACAGCCCAATACTTATATGAGTAATTACAACAGCCTTGCTAGTATCTATGCACATTTAGTCACTAACTTCAAAGGGGCCAGGTTTTCACCCAATGTCTGCCAAAGACCTTTGAAACTAACCTTGCATTTAGTCTGCTTGTCCTGGGAAAGGCATGCTGTAATAATGTGTCTGCAGCTGCTTTCCTCCAGAAAAAACAGTTTTCCTTGAATCCATATGGTTGTTAGCAAAGTACATTGTTAGTGGTATTAGTGTATACAGTGGCTGTGATAACACAAGTTGTCATTTGTAATCATCAGTGTTTCAACTGACTGTCTGCTCCTGGCTCGTGTTGAAAAAGGGTAAGGAAAAAAAATGACATGTTGTCTTGCTTTAACCTCAAAAGGGCAGGATGGTGCCATCTAACAATTACAGGAGTTTGACTTCTTTTCCTCTCTCAGCAATTTTTTGAAAGTTCGAAACCTACTAATGTAGGAGTTAGAAAAATCCATGCAGAATTATAAATCAGCACAATAATTTAAAACCAATATATCTTCAAGGAATGTGAAGAAGTGACATTTACTGAAATATACCTAAGTTCTAAAACTAGTACTGTATGTTGAATTTTTAAAATATAATACGAGGTTTGTCCTGAATGGAGATTTTGATGTACTGACTTAAGAAAAAGAAGGTTATCAGGGAAGAAAATGGTTATCCACTGCTAGCACCTGCTCTCCTTTTTCCCATCCCTTCCTTTTCTTGGAACAGCTCCTCTCTTGTGCTGCTGCATCACTGTCTACCAGAAGATATTCTCTTTAGAAAGAGCAAGACACCATCTACCTGTCACAGCAGATGGAAGCGTCACCACTTGGAAGAGAAGTACTACAATTGTGTCCCTTTCTTTTCTTAGTCACAGACTAATTGGGGGGGGGGGGGGGGGGGGGGAGGGATCCCAGACCATAAGATGGGGACTGTGTGATGTTGGGTACCCTCCCATACAAAGATTAAGTTGGTCCTTAAACCACACAGGTATATCTGTGCATGTCATAGTTATAAAATAGGCTATTTTCCCTAAGTAAAATTATAGGAAGACATTAGGTATTATATAATAAGCATACATAAAAAAATATTTCTTTTCAATGCTGTTTACCAGTTTGTAGATAATTCCAAATCCAATTCATATCTTAGCCCTTTTATATCCAGCAGTGTAAACATATTTATCAAAATAAATGCATTTATGCTGCAAGGGCATGTTTATAGGTATAACTTTGTTAAATTTAAAGTGTTCAGGCACACATTTGTCATCCTGAATGCTTGACTCAAGAAATTATTTTTTTAATGGTTTGCCCATTGCTAAGGATGAAGTTAAGGAAAAATACTGTTGTTTCTTCTTCACATAAGACAAAAAAAAAATCTCTGAACTTGTTTGTTGAGAAGTTCAAGTGCCATCAATCAGTTTAATTATTCGGGATATTTGTTGTCATGATAGAAGACAGATGTGTTTCCCATCTGTGAAAAATTGTCTTGGTTTCTGAGAATCTGAAAAGAATTTGATTTCTTACATGCTGAGCAGAGTCCAGGACAGTGGGATAGTGAGATGTTCTGACAATTCCCCTAGACTGAGCACACTTTAAGCTCATATAACTCCTGCATGGTGACTGGATAGGATGTGTGGCACCTCTAAAGCAGAACAGAATTTTTTCTTAATATACTTCAAAGCCAGGTCTAAAATATGGTGAGAACAGCATAACAAGCTGTGGAGGAAAATACTAATTCTCCATTCATCACAGTTAAGAACAGGGCAATGCCCATCTGCCTGCTGATGAACACCAGAAGAGAAGGTTGGTGTTTGTCCATTGCTGTGCAAACAAGAATGGGCAAAGAAGCGCGAGCCCTCTGAAAAAGCACCAACATTCCGTGTTTTTCATGTGAAGCAGATCTTTCAGAAGACAGTCTGTGATCATGTCACTAAACATTGTATTGTAAAGGGTGTGAATAAGTTAGCTAAATGCTCAAATTGCATTTTTTCATGTTACTTGACTGTACGGCCTTACTTTTACAGCCTTACATCAGTGATCTTTTTATTTTTTTTTACCCTTGTTTCTGTGTGGGAGTAATGTAAATAGTGAAATGTTCAATTTTTTTGGTACATTGCAATATTGAATGCCACAATGTTTAATCTGCATTAGTTGTACTTTCTCGGGAAAATCAAAGAATAAAGGGGTTTTTTTTAATGATAACATATATTTGTGTATTTCCTTTATATTTACATCTTTACAGTTTCCCAGAATTGAGTTTTCTCTGTAATTCTGAAAGCCTTTATGGCATACAACAAATCGTTTTATTACATATGAAGTAAGGAACTTTTTTCAGAGATAAAAATTAATAAATCTTCAGGGGTTTCATGCTGATAAACACTGCCCTGGACACAGTGTAAATACAAGTACTCTGTAAACCTTTCCAGCTAATGGGCACAGTTCAACAAAGCCTCTGCGAAATGGACGATGGTAGCTGAGAAGAAACCTTTGCACAACACTCTTAAGAGTCAAACCTGCCAACAACTTCACCAAGTTTGTATCACTTGTAAATTAAAGCAATTGTGGTCTACCAGCACTTGGTGAGAAGACTGTCATTTTCTGGTTTGATCCTGGAGTGCCAAAAGTTGGCTTGTTTCCAGAAGCATTCCAAACTCTTCCACTGACTTAAGTAAGGTTACTCTACTAGTTTATGGTAGCCTTATTTTTTTTTTTTTGTATCCTTAGACTGAAGCAGAAAATGGAGTTACTTCTTTGTTCTTAAATTCAGATTCTGATTTTGTCTCTCAACCTTACTGTAGGAAATGTATGTACGGAAACACTGCAGGTTTGCATACTTTATCATTTTAGAGCTTTTTTTTTTTTTTTTTTTCCCATTAACACAGCTAAGAAAAGCTAAGTCTGCCACCAGAACTAACCAAAATCTGGCATGAGACTTAGCAAATGCAGGCTTTGTAGTTCTGTCTTGCTGGTTTATGTAATACAGATTGTATGCAGATAAGTAATATACCATATGTCAAACAATTGATCTATGCTAACTGCAATAGCAAAGTAGGCATATTTTAAGGTGTAGAATTAGTACTGCATGCAGGCCAAGCCATAATAAATAAACAGTAGAACCACAATAATGGCACAGCAATGCCTCAGCAACTCATTGGCATAGATGGACTTAGATGTAAATTACTGTAACAGTTCATTTACAGAGCATTGCACATAGAAAGATTAAATACAGGCCATGCTTTTGAAATTAGTATGCAGGTAAAATTGGTGAAGCAGCATATCTGAGAACATTTACAAATGTTTGGCTTTTTTTTTTTAGGAAGGAAAATAACCCACAGCCTATAATTCTGTGGCCAGTAGTTGCTTGATTTCGGATTTCTGTTTTATCAGTTAAAGACAAAAGTTTAAAAGGCACAGACAGCTGCAACTAGTCTGCATCTTTGTCTTCTGTTTGCCTCTGATTGTAGTGGTCATCTTTCTTAATAGATGAGTGTTCTTATCTCTGTAGGGAAGAATGTGGTGAGTCTGTGAGTTTCTGTATCAGTTATCTGAGAGTGACTAATTTGAGAGTTGAACTGTACCACATTATAATTCACTGAAACCAGCCAAAGTTAATCACCCACTAGTATTCTTTGACTAACCTCTTCTGCCAGAAGCAGGGAGAGCAGGAAAAAGGAAGCAGGAGAGGTTATAATTTAACAAATAAGTACATTTTCAGCACTTTAGATAACATTGAAAAGAGTGTTCGCTTTCATAGTTTTTATGATGCATTTTGCCTCTGGGGTCAGATTTGCACATCAGCAGAACTTTGGACGGAACCAGTTCTCTTTCTTCTGTTGATGTCACTAATGTGGGGGAATTGCACATACTTGGGATGTGTTTCCCTGACTCTGAGCAGGAAGTGGATAATATCAAATCTATTATTCTCTGTGAATAAGCCAGGTAAATAAGTAAATACTTGTGGTTTTAATCATGCAGAAAGAATTCAGATGAACAGGGAAGTTATGCCTTAGGAAAAAGTAGGGAAACTTCCAAAGTGCTTTACTGACAAGGGACTTGAATGATTGGAGAAATAGATGTTAATGGCCATATTTGAAAAGTACCAAGAACCGCTGTTTGAGGTCGAATTCTGCTGCAGCTTTTAATTGTCAGATCAGCAGATTGCTGTACTCATGCCAGTACAGTTGGAATATGGCCAGCTGAAAGTCACACAGCGATAAGATATTGACACTTGGCACAGGGAAAACGCTGTGCTGGGGAGGAGTTATGATAAAAAGATGCAAATTCCTCTTTCAGCTGCTTGAAGAGCTGCATATATATATAAATGTAACACACTTTCTTTTTCTGTGTAAAGACAAAGTTGAATGACTGTCAGATCTCAACAAAATGAGGCTTTACAGGCTGAGTGGGTAATTATGGAGAACTAGCCATAGGGCGACTATATTCCCTTCTCTTGCAGGTAGTGTGTTAATCATGGTCTTGTGTTAATCGTGGAGAAAGGTACTGAAGAAAAGACAAATTCTGATTTCTGTTATATTAGTGCAAAACCTGGGATAACTTTTGTCGCTATCTAAAGTGTTTGACCTAGGAGTGTTCCTGAAGAGCTGGTTAGGACATAGATATACATATACAAGCTCAGGAGTGTTGTGTCCTGACTAGAAGGAAGTGCGGCAGGAGGGCCAGGAGACCTCCATGGATGGATAAGAAGCTGCTGAGGAAACTTAGAGGGAAAAAAGAAGCTTATAAAAGGTGGAAGCGAGGACAGGCAGCCTGGGAAGAATACAGGGGTATTGTTCGGGAAGCTAGGGGCCAGGTTAGGAAAGATAAGGCCCAGTCAGAATTAAATCTGGCAAGGGATGTGAAAGATAACAGGAAAGACTTCTATAGGTACGTAGCAAATAAAGACAGACCAGGGACAACGTGGGCCCTCTCCGGAAGCTATTGGGAGAACTGGCTACCCTGGATTTGGAGAAGGCTGAGGTTCTTAATGACTTCTTTGCCTCAGTCTTCACTAGCAAATGCTCTGACCACACTGCTCAAGTCTTGGAAGGCAGATGCAGGGACTGTGACAATGAAGACCTTAGGCCCACCATAGGAGAGGATCAGGTTCAAGACCATCTTAAGAACCTGAATGTGCACAAGTCCATGGGACCTGATGAAATCCATCCACGGGTCCTGAAGGAGCTGGCGAATGAAGTTGCTAAGCCACCGTCCATCATATTTGAAAAATCATGGCAGTCAGGTGAAGTTCCTGATGACTGGAAAAAGAGTAATATAACTCTCATTTTCAGGATGGGGAAAATGGAAGACCCAGGGAACTACAGACCAGTCAGTCTCACCTCTGTGCCTGGAAAAATCTTGGAGCATATTCTCCTGGAAAGCATGTTAAGGCACGTGCAAAACAATGAGGCGGTTGGGGACAGCCAGCATGGTTTCCCTAAGGGGAAATCGTGCCTCACCAATTTGGTGGCCTTCTATGATGGGGCTACGGAACTGATGAACAGGGGCAGAGCAGTTGACGTCATCTACCTGGAGTTGTACAAAGCATTTGACACTGTCCTTTACGACATCCTTGTTTCTAAATTGAAGAGATATCAATTTGATAGATGGACCACTCGGTGGATAAAGAACTGGCTCAATGGCTGCATGCAGAGTTGTGGTAAACGGCTCAATGTCCAGTTGGAAAGAGGTAATGAGTGGTGTCCCTCACGGATCGGCGTTGGGACCGATCCTGTTCAACATCTTTGTCGGCGACATGGATAGTGGGATTGAGTGCGCCCTCAGCAAGTTTGCCGACGACACTAAGCTGTGTGGTTCGGTTGATACGCTGGAAGGAAGGGATGCCATCCAGAGGGACCTTGACATGCTTGTGAGGTGGGCCAATGCCAACCTTATGAAGTTTAACCAAGCCAAGTGTAAGGTCCTACACCTGGATCGGGGCAATCCCAGGCACTGCTGCAGGTTGGGCAGAGAAGAGATTCAGAGCAGACCTGCAGAGAAGGACTTGGGGGTGCTGGTTGATGAGAAACTGAATGTGAGCCGGCTTCAGTGTGCGCTTGCAGCCCAGAAAGCCAACCGTATCCTGGGCAGCATCAAAAGAAGCGTGACCAGCAGGTCGAAAGAGGTGATCCTGCCCCTCTACTCTGCTCTTGTGAGACCTCACTTGGAGTACTGTGTACAGTTCTGGTGTCCTCAACATAAAAAGGTCATGGAGCTGTTGGAGCAAGTCCAGAGGAGGGCCACGAGGATGATAAGAGGGCTGGAGCACCTCCCGTATGAAGACAGGCTGAGAGAGTTGGGGCTGTTCAGACTGCAGAAGAGAAGGCTGTGTGGAGACCTCATAGCAGCCTTCCAGTATCTGAAGTGGGCCTATAAGGATGCTGGGGAGAGACTCTTCATTAGGGGCTGTAGTGATAGCACAAGGGGGAATGACTTCAAACTTAAACAGGGAAAGTTTAGATTAGCTATAAGGAAGAAGTTCTTTACAGTGAGAGTGGTGAGGCACTGGAATGGGTTGCCCAAGGAAGTTGTGAATGCTCCATCCCTGGGGGTGTTCAAGACCAGGCAGGACAGAGCCTTGGGCGACATGGTTTAGTGCGAGGTGTCCCTGCCCATGGCAGGGGGGTTGGAACTAGGTGGTCCTTTCCAACCCTAACTATTCTATGATTCTGTGATTCTACATACACCCGGATCTCATTCCAGCCTCAAATAGGGATGTGCAGTGAACCTGTTTCCATGGAAAGGAAACCTGTATGCATATGCCAGAAAGGACCATGGTTCACTTTCACTCAGTCCCTAGTCTGGACATCTGGGAATAACGATCTCACAGGACTTTGCAACATATACCAATGCTTAGCTTCAACAAGGACTCTATTTTTTTCATTGTCAGCTCTTCCTATTAGGGAAATGTGAACTCAACAATTTGCTGAGATCCTTATGAGAATTTAAATAGCAAGATCGGTTTGATTGCAAGAATTCTCTTTTTGTGAAATTTACTCTTTGTAAAACCATCTTCCTATTCTTTGATTTAACCACCAGGGCCTCAGGTTCAACCTGTACACTATACATTCTATGGAAAAATGTATCATATTGTAGAGTTCAGATAGAATGTTAAAAAAACCAAACCAAGCAACCAAAAAAACCACCCAAAACCCACCCACCTGATCCTCAGCTTCATCTAATTAAATCTCATCTAGTCAAAGTAAATGAAAAACCCTGAACAGTGACTGTTTTAAACCAGCTGAAAATTTGGATTTATGCAGCTTTTTACAATTACAAACTTATACTGCTTTCTCAAAAGAATTCTTTTTGTATCCTCTCTCAGATACCTGCTTTTAATAAAGCTGTGCATTTTTTTTTGTTATTTTTTCAGGTTGCGTTTAGTGCATTTTTAGTGCATGGTGCACTGTGATGCTGTGACTCCCACACTGTGTTAAACTGATGAATTAGATTATGTTTTACCTTCTTGTTCTTTTCCTTTTAATTGGTATCTGCTAATCCTTTCTAGGCTTGGCTGTTTCCTCTGAGACATCCACTTCTGCTGTGTATTCTTGCTTTTGGCTTAGTTTGCAGCTCCTTCACTGGGCACTCTTGCTTTTCAAGTAGGGCAGCATGACACCTACAACAGGTTTCAACACTGCCATGACTTCAGTTTTCTGCCTAATTTGGTTATGAGCTGGCTTTGCATCAACATGCAGGGATCACATCCCCCACTGTCAGTGGGAGTTAAGCAGTGCTTGTATTTTTAGCTCTGAACATGGCAATTGATTAAGGAGAGTTAAACAAGGTTCTCTCAGTGGCTCTGGTCTGTTTGTAATTGTTTATGTCTACAAGTCTAATACCTTAATTAAACTTTCAGCACATAATTCTATCTTTCATGGACTTGCTGTTTCAATAGCTTGGCTACTAATTAACCAGTATTTTACCCATCTTCTACTTAATGCTAAATTATATGTGCTTTTCCCAGGTTAGATTTTATCTACAAGGCTACAATATCACTAAGCCTTTGAATTTAGTTTGTCTTCCTGACCTCACCGGCTGGGTTTGTGGATTTTTGTTCCTTCTCTTTGGCATATATAGTGGTACAAAGCCTCAGTGGATTCTTTCTGATGGCCTCATCAGCTCATATTACTATGACTTGTTAAACATTTGCAAGTTTCTAGATTTTATAACATTTCACAACCTATTAATTGGACTGTTTCTTAGCTTCTCACTATTTTTAAATCTCTAGGAAGCATAGTTTGGAAGATATTAAGGTATTTTACTACTACTAAAGATATTTTTTGGCATAATAATTGCAGTAAAACTTTAACCAGTAATGAAACCGGTTAGCTTCCTTGTATTATTACGCCTTCATAGCTTGGATGTAAAAAATTGCCTGTAATAATAAATATCTCCTTCTATTTTTCTCCCACAAAATTCTAAAGTAATTTCAGTCAAAACTTCAAATAAGCCCCCAGTAATTGTTCTAGAGGCAGTCTCCACCTTTTGCCACCCAGGCTTTTATTGCATTCATCAGAAAACATTGTCCATTTGACTCACTTTTTTCAGTTCAATATTACCTTCCTAGAAATATAAATTTCTACATATATATGCATAAATATTGATATAAAAACTACTCTAAAGGATAATCTGTATGAGAAATAATTGAATAGGAGCAAAAGCAAAGGGAATTTAAGAAGAACAGATTTATTCAGTTCATGGATGTTCTTCATTTTTTCCATCATATTAATTTCATTCTGATAAATCTGAAAGTTCTCTAAGAATTAAATGTGTCCAGTCAATCAGAGCTCAGAAATAGTGTTCTTTAGGTTCAACTTACTATTTCTAAGTCACCTTTTGAAGTTGTTCTTTATAATATAATCATACGTTCTGTAAGTCTTTTTTCTCCTTTCAAAAAACAAACAATAAATTAATCCACTCTAGTTAGTTGAAAGCCGTGGATGCACTCATTGAAACTCCTTGTGAAGTACTTCACAGCTTAGCATGAGGAGGAATTACAAAATAGCTTTGGATGTTTTTCTTGACTGTTGCATTTTAACTGAACGGAACCGTCTTGTGACTTGGTGTTTTGCACAGTCTTTGAGGCAGGAAAAATTGGTTTTGAATGCTTTCAGTCAGATGAAATAATTTATCTAGCAGAGACCAGAAATGGTCTTCCATATTCTAGCTAATGGTTCTAACTATGCTGCTATTGTAGCAAAAGGGGATTTTAATTCCTTATGTTGTGTTTTAAGAGAATTTGATAAGCACAGCCCTGGTTTTTGAGATAAAATGTATAGGTGCCTGCTTTCGGCAGATGGTTCACTCAAATGAGGGGAGAAGCCTCCGAATAAAAGGTCAAAGAGCAGAGAATTTTAAAACATGACTGCTTAGATACCAGTGCTTAGTGGGCTGGTTCTAAGCGTCAGTACATTGCTTGTAGAGGGCCAGCTCAGTGACTGATGGAAATGGTGACTCTTTTGAACCTCTTTCTGAGATCTCCAACTCATGCCATGGGCTCTGTTGAGGGTGTGACTCTGCAACGCATGTTTTGGCTTTCAGTGCTGGGAACATCTACCTTTTAGGTGCATAAATATTTCTTTGGATCTGGCCTCCAATATTTAGTTTGAAGTAGAGATTTCTTAAGTTGGTGTTATTCAACAAGAACATCTGGTCAGTTCCTTATTGATTTATTGCTGGAACAGCTGTAGGAGCTATCAGTGATTTTTGAGCATACTCTGTAAGAGCCAGAAATGAGGAGAGTTACTTAGGTGCTGGAATCAATAAAAGAGAAGGAAGATGGTATGGAACAGGTGAAGAGAAAGTTTGTTTTCAAAAACTTTCAAGTGTTAAGGTTAAGGTCTGTCATTCACTGAAACAGTTGTATAATATTAGATTCAGGTTTAAAAAGTAATTTTTTATTTGCCTCAGGTCAAAACAAAACAAGAACACCCAAGAATACAAATATTTTTTTCTTTATATAATATGAAGTGTTCTAGAAATAGGAAATCCATTAATTCAGTTGTGCTTTGATTTCTATAATGCATGTAAAGAATACCCAGCACCATAAGTCAGAGAAATGGAAAGGAAATTTAAGGTTCGCTGAGCTAAGAGTTTGCTGAGAAAGCACCATTGCTTAACTCTCTGTCCAGATTGCATATAAACTTCTAGAAGTTTCACAACTTTTCTTGCTGCAATTAAAACTCACTAGTATTTCTGTAGGAAGTTATCTAACAGGACTGAGAGGACCATAATTAAATGATCAGAAAGCCTTTGTTTAACATTTGTGAGAAAACAGGAGGTGTTAGTTAATACAAAAAGAACAGAAAATTCCCTGGGTAAAATAGAATTTGAGGCATTTAGAAATAACTGAAAATAACAATTGCAATTTCAGTTCATTTTATTAAAGAGTTGGTAAATTTAAAGGCTGTCTAATGATTTTTTGTAATGTAGTTACAGCTGCTGGATAATAGTTGTGTTGTTATGATTAGCCTGAATTGAAAGAATGGAAACACTAATACCACTGATTGGAAAATACCTTGATTGTTTAGGTTTCTTGCTATTCACAAGTTTTGAAAGAGCAGTTTTTCCCAGGAATGCTTTGTTTAAGAGTTAAAAGCCTTTTCAAGCTTTTCCTGGGTGGTGGAAACCAGAGATTCTTCCGAATCCCTCAGCCCTGGAGTGAGGTTCAGCACTCCAGCTTGAGGATGAGATGTAGACCTGCACAAATCCTTCTGCAAACTTTTTGCTTCATGGTTTCTCTAGAAGGAAAGTTGAATGTCTGCTTCATGGGTATGCTCCATCAGGCATCTGACCTGAAGTATTAAGGGAGCGGGAGTCTGGGGCAAGTGGGTCTCCATACAGTTACTCTTTCTCCAGGCCACAGAGCAACTCCACTGTGCCCCATTGAAGTGCCAGCCAATGCAATTATACGTATAAGGAAACTTAAACACGTAACACAAAAGCAGCAATTAGGTGTAAAATTGAGATGTCTTTATGCTAGTTTGATCTGTTGGGATCAAATACAGTTTTATGGTTAATTTAGATTGCACTTTGTGCCATTTTTGACATCCTTCTTCAGCAATTATTTTATTTTCTTCATGAAAGTGTGCCTTGATTTGCAAAAAGCTACATAGAAATTTGTGTTTGTAGATAGCAACCACAATCAAAACATTTTTTCCTGATACATTATCAACATTGTTATAATGAATTATTATTTTCTTAGCCAAAAATAATAATGTTAACATCCTGAAAATGAAATTGCTTTTGCCAGCAGCTCAGGAAATTAAGGGGAAAGAGCTTTGTTGGTTGTATGTTCTCATGGGCTGGAAAGATCCTATTCTGATATGCTAAGGTAAAAATCTAGAACACATTTGGCACAATTTGAGAGAATTAGAGTCAGGAAGTAAATAGCTCTGTGGAATTGAATAGAAGTGAAAGGAAGTAAAACAAATCAGCTGTATTTGAGAGACTGTGGGTTTTCTACTGCTGCTAGATTAGCTTGTTAAAAAAACATGTTCTCTATTATATATGGTACTTGGTTCAGATGTAGTACAAATGATGTGAACCAGGATTTAAAGGAGCAATGGCTTTGAGTTCCACAACTCCATCTGCTTTTCCTCCACAGCCAGGGATGGATAAAATCTGATGATCGTATGTGCACATGTATTTCTCTCTCTCTCTCTCCATGAGTATATAAAGGTTCTCTTTCCTCTTTCCTCTTCAGCACCTTTCCCTATTTACACATGGTGTTTCTTTACCTATTATCCAAAATACCAATGCCTCAAAAGGAAATATTTCTGGCTTCAACATAACAGAAATGTCATGTGACTCTATTCTGTCTACAATATATCTTTGAGAAATAGGTAATTTTTTCCTGCCATTTGACATTCTAGATGTCCTATTTTTACAGTTTTTCAGAAGCAGAACTTATACTGATACATCAGTATTTTGATCTCTGAAAGTCAAAGAATGTTTTGAGCTTTCTTACTTGCGACTGGCGGCTGATCAAATATTGCTGCTAGCTCAAAGACAATATAGTACTGAATTTCTCACTCCTATTTTGGCTGGTTGTGAGAACATCTTGGGAATACTCTCACCTTTGTTCAGAAGTAAGTAACTTTGTGGCAGAGGCTAAATAGATTTGGATACCCTCTGAGTGCAGAGAGCTCTGGTACTGTACCTTCCTATGTGACGTTTCCAGCAGTAAGAAATTATGCAAGAAATGACACTGATCTCTGGCTCCTTTAGCCTGGTGTTGACTGTGTCTGGCAGTTAAGTGCTGCTAGGGCATGTTAGCCATTCTCAGAACATGCTTCCAGGACTGGATGCCTGTGGCAACCTAGGTGTGAAGAGACTGTGGAGGTTGCAAACAGCTTTAGTCGCCTACATGTTCATCACTGTCTAGGTGGTGACAACTTTAGTTGAAGTCAGTAGTAAAACTGAAGGTCTGTAAAAAGTTTTCAGCTTGAACCTAGCTCCTTTGTCAGACAGACAATCTGTACTCAAATGCTTAATTCCACCCAAGGTGCAAAGCAGCAAAGGTCTCATTTAGACCTCACTTAGCACCTACTTGGTGGCTGATAACTCCATTGGTGTTAGTTACAGTCACTGCATGTAGCAAGGGGAAGATGTTATAGCCATAGTCAGCCTGAGATGTTGGCTCTGAGATGCTCTTCAAAACCCACACCAAAATACAGGGCCCTTCTGCCCCTTCTGTTCCTGACTTTGCTCCAAGTCACAAGGAAGAGAAGAAAGTGTTCTTCTTGCTTTTATCCAGCTCCAGAATCAGCTTAATTAAAGGATGAGGCTGTAATTGAACAGGATTTTGTCTTCAGTTGTGATACTATTATCTTCACAGCCTGTCCTGCTGTTCTTTATGCTTGCTCTCATCCACATACCAAAGTGCCCTCCCCTAAGTGGTACTTACAGAAACTGCTGTGAATAGGCTCACAGATCTGTATCAGTGAGTTGGTTTTTAGCGCAGTGATGCAAACAAGTTTAAATAGATATTGCTGCAAAGACCACCATGTCACAACAGAGCATCTGACTACGGCCTAGAGGGACACTTAGGAAAATCTTTCTGGAGCGGTGCTTTGGGTTGTGTGGTACAGATTGCTTCCTAAGCAAACTGCATCCCAGCCCATCAGGTGCAATCCATACCAGTATCTAGGCTGGGGATGCTGTGGCCTCCAGTAAGGATTTTCTGAACTTGAATGGGAGATCACATTGCAAGCACAGAGTTCAATGCTGGGTTTAAATTAGAGTGAAAATACGGCACACCTGTGGGTTACCCATGAGAGAGATGAAGCACTGTTGAACCAAGTTCCTTTTGTCAGCCTGTATCTGCATTTGAAATTGTAATCCACTTCCATGGGGTGGGATCAAGACTTGTCTGCTGAGGCACTTTCCGTGTTGAATGTCGCATACTTAAAAGGTCCTGTGCCTTGCTTTAGAAATAAAGATCTTCCTACAATAAAGTGACTTCAGTCAAATAGAGAGGCAGTGGCAGTTCCACACTGGATATTTAAAATTTTTAAGATTTAAGAGACTGGGGAATATATTTTCACATTCCCATGTTATAAAGCCTTACAGAGGTTGTGGTTACAAATAGACACCTGCTGTCATTTTGGAACAGTGCTTGGTGTCAGACTTTCATTCTTTACATCTATCCCATCCTCCTCAATTTATCAGTTCCACCTTCCTCAAATATTGTGATAACACAAGTAAGTTCTCAGCCCCTGAGCAAGGTACAATCCTCTACTGAACAGAAGGGACTGATTTTCCTTTCCCACTTTCCTCCTTTCCTCTGATTCTAAGGCCATGGTAAGCTGTTGATTCCTAGCTTGCAATCCTCCCCTGGTGCCACTTTCCTTTGCGCATTTCCTTTGTTATATTTTCAAGCATGAACCTACATTTCTCTTCCCCCTCCTTGAGCATTGACAAAAAAACCTCCTTATCATCTCGGATAACTCCCTCAGCAGTTTGTGTTCTTCAGCAAGAAAAACTGTGATGCTTAAAAGCTTGTGAGCAATTGGCTATGAGTGGACTTTTTATCATGTTCATCATTATCTCCCTGTTCCTTGGTACCACGTCATCTGACCTCTCTCTTATCTTCTGTATTTGGCTACAACTGTCAGCCCCTACAGACAGGACACACTGTTCTGTTTTTGCACAGGGTCAAAAAAGCTGATATGAGGAGAAATGTTGTAGAACTGGGACTACACTAGATTACAATTTAAGCAATAAGTACAGGGATGACCTTACTAAATCTGGCACAGCTATTATATGATTGTCATTGAATGCTAGGGCAAGACATTGAGTAATTGGGATTTTTTTTTAGAGACACAGGGTATAGTAATGTACTGCTGAAGGTGAACAATTAATGGGTTTGATGAAAAGTGTAAATTTCCTGCACTGGTGTGCAGGATAAACCTGTGGCTCTGATATTTCAAAGTAATTTACAGCTTTCTGGCAGATACTCCATTATATACTCAATTACACAATATTTTCTCACCTTGTGGCATGTGCACGAAAGAGTGAAATATTTGTGATCTTGATTTTAAAACTATCTGTTTGCATTGTAGTAGGAAACTTTTGAACTTTCAGCTTTAATTTAAAGCCTGAACATAAACTATAACAACATCTCCACCTCCTGTAAGATTAAGTTTGGTGAAGACAAGATAACTAAGGGTTATGAGGTGGGCCACTAAAGCTAGGATCCCTTGAAAAATGTGAAGCATGGAAAATTACTGATTCTGAAGCTCTTGACCTCCTGGCTGGTGCTGTAGCTCTTGCCCCTTTCACTATCATCCGGGGAGAACTGGTCTGATACCTTGTACAGATTTTCTCTCCAAAGTTTAATGTTTTGTTTTCAAAGTGAAATTATCTAATTTTAAATACTGATCACTAATTGTGAGCTATACTGAATATGTGAAATACATGAGTAGTACGACCAGTGACTTATGTTTTAAGTCAGATATAGTACTGGATGAATATGTTGATTACGTAATTAAACAAAAAACCTTTGTCATTCAATGGGAGATTGCTTGTGATAATGTTGACATCTAAACAGGTGTAATTGTTTATTTCCTGAAGCTCCTGAGAAATGCAGATGAGTGCTTGTCAAAGGTGAGAGTGTCCCCACTGTGCAGGCATGTCTGGAATGTGGGATGTCACAGGCAGACCCAGATGCAGCCCTGCCCTTTTCCTGGAAGGAGCAGCTCCCGCAGCAGAGCTACTGAATGGGGTGTGAAGCAGCTCCTGAGCTGCTGCATTTTGCACCCAGCAATGCATACACCGAGGTAGTTCAGCCGTTCCTATACACCTCGTTCAGCTGCTCTCCTAAAACAGCCACGTTACCCAACCGCAACAAGGGGATAGTCCTCGGTTTAGTTGTTTGTTTGTTTGTTTGTTTGTTTTCCTGAGAGCAGAGCAAATCAGAACGTAATAGAGTTATTCCAGATGACTAAAGCTTCCTAGATCCTGCTCCTGTGGAGGTCTGGCATACCATCTTTGAGCTCAAGGTAAGCTTGAGTTTGTAATCCCGAAATCACATAGCTTTCACAAGTTCTTACTAGTTATATACAAAAATGTATTGAATGAACCATTATGCCCCATGGAGCACTATTCACTGAAAAATAAAGATCAGTTGTCTCTTTGTAAATAAGTGTTGTCAATAAAAATAATTTACAAGCATGAAAACCAATGAGATGTGGTTTCTTAGCTAAGGGTTTAGCTGGGTGATGGAAAGAGAAAGACAGCTAAAAGCCAGCTAAAGTCAGCAGAGGGTCAAACATTACCCATAATTTCTTAAAATAAATACCAATGTGATTTTAATAGTAGCAGGAGTGGAATTTTAACACCATTAATATAATCCTGTATTTCTTAAACTGATAGAGTGTAGCCTAGAAGAAAACAAGTATTGCAGTTGAGGTTTTCAGTACAACTGAAAGATGTACTTACCTAAATCATGTTGAAATCCTTTGGGATTTAAACATTTGAATCACTTTAGGAATCTTTGAAAATGGTGGTCTAAGACCTTTTCTTTTGGATTATAATGTCATGGCTGTGACTGTTTTGTTTCTTCCCACAGAGCAGTTAGTAGATAACAAAGGTGACTTACGTAGTCATTTGTATGAAATGCAACGAGCGCGCTGCAGATCTATCATCCCCATGACATTAATTAAGGCCTAAAGACTTTGGCCTGTCACTAAATTCCTCCCCCTCATGAATTTACAACATACAGCAACCTAGAACTCTGACCTAACACACAGGATTACTTGGATTATTTTTGTGCTTTTTTCTTCTACCCACTGCTTTATTCTTTTCATACACAATGTCATTATCAGAATATGCTGTACATTTAAAATTATCACTGTTTATATTGTCTAAATGGGTGAACCTGGTTCCAGCATGTTTTCTTAACTATGTTCAGTGTATGTGTACATACAGACACAGAAACTGCATATGTAAATATATTTGCAAATTAACTGTTTGCTCCAGGCCTAATGTCCCTGTAGGCAGGATTGATGGCTGGCCTTAGAGCCATCAAACTCAAGTCTAACCGAGTTAGTCTCTATCCAGCCTTACTAGGAATTTTACACAGGAGAAAAATAACTGAGGAGGCAGTGGGATAAGATATAGGATTGGAGTTTTGCTGCTTTAAATTTCATTTCTGAACACAGGAGAATTGTCTGTATGGCCAATACTTGTATGGCTGCACCAAATCTCCCATTTTCCTATTAGTGAACACAGTGGGCAAAGCTTGAGAGCAGAAGCCTTGAGGAGAGTGTATTTGCATTCAGGTACAGATTTACAGCATTCTTCTTATAGGAACACTAAGAGATCGTGCAGATTAAAGTCATCTTGGCATCTCTACACTGAATTGTTTCTTGTCTGAATATAGGACCAAAATCTTGGCAGCAATATTTGTAAAGCTCATGATATCGCAAAGTGGTGTGAAGTAATGGGTGAGGTTATAACATGGACATGTTCATGTGCATTAAAGCTAATTTTCATTGTTGTTGGGTTTGATTTCCTTTTGATTTCCTTTCCTTTTCAAATTAATTACCAGCATCCGTTTTCACGTGATAAACTTCTGCTTTTCTTCATGCTAGCCCTTTAAATAGATAGTGGTTACTTGTTAGCATGTAGTAAACATTCTTATTTTAAGTACCAATATTTGTTCTTATCTGTATAAACATATTTTCACGTGCTTGCCAGTCTAATAGATATAGTGTTACTACATGATATACTTAAACGTTTAAGGAAAGATTTAAAAAACTAGTCCAGCTTTCTGGGATGTTAGGACACCTAAAAAAAGAGAAGGCATCAAGGAAATGTAATTGTCATGCTCTCAACATAACTTTGTGTACATTTAGTTTAATATGGCCGAGGAGAAGTGTATCACCGATGGAAGAAAAATTCTTATTTTAGAGCTAATTCCTATTTAAATTAAATCAATAAGAGAGTACCCTTTAAAATACAAATCTGGCCAAGAAAAATTATGTATAAAACCAGTTGAGAACAGCTGCTTTTAAGTAGTAAATTTCCAAGTAATTCCCAAGTGGAAATTCAACGTTATGAATGAATGCATTATTTTTCTTCATTCAACAATCCATATGCAAAATCAATGATTTATGCTGGGAAGAGAATACACATAAACTTAGGTGAGAATCTCAAACAAGATCCATTTATATTTGTGGTGGTAAAAAGAGAGGTGGTTTTTTTTTACTTCCATAGTGCTAAAAGCATAAATCAAAATGACTCTCCTCAGGAAAATTAGGTCCTTGAATTTAAGTGGACCTGCTTGATGTGAGGTGGAAACAAATTTCAGAGTTAAGAATTTTCTGTTTAAGAAGCACATAGGTCCAGGCATTTGTAATTCTGTTTCCTGGGCCTATTATTACTTTTGTCACAAATTCATTTCGTGATCTAGTTTAAACTGTGGTTACTAGTGTGTTTTATCTCTTGCTTGCAAAGATTTTCCACTCCTGTTTGGACACAAACTTACTCTTCTTCCAAGAAAAAGCAGATGTCCTAAGAGATATTGCCTTATAACTTTGGTTGTATTTTCCAGCAGCTCAGCATTACCTGGATTCAGTAGTATGTTTAAGACAAACATTCTACTGAAACTGTGAGCAGTGTTCTGATGACTTCAAGAGTTGATATTTTTACTTATTTCCTTTTGTTCTATTCTTACAGTCTTCTATTCCAATCATTATCTATCAAAGTGTATCAGTGATTCATGATTTGAATTAATAAGAATTTTCAAAGAGACCTTTTTGCCCTTTATTTGTTTAAGCTTGCAAGTGGATTTACCTCTGTTTTGCTTTTGGTTTGCTTTACTGTCTAAATATTTGGAGATGCAACCTCATGCTTGTCTTTAAATTGCTGGAAATTCTTAACTAAAAATTTGCAATTTGTATTTAGAACTTTACCTGATTCTCTTCTTGTTTGTTTTAGCATAACAGGCCAAAGAAACTGGTTCTGTTAATGAAGTAACATCATATTTATGTCAATAGCAATGAATGACTGTTAGCTCACTATATCATATGTATTTTATATGTTGGTTTAACCCCCACCAGCAATTAAGAACCACACAGTCATTGCTCACCATCCTTCCCCCTCCCTGATGCCATGGGAAGGAGAATTGGAAAAAAGGTAAAAACCTGTGGGTTGAGATAAGAACAGTTTAACAATTGAAATAAAGTAACATTATCATCATCATCATCATCATAGGAAGTATGTATAGGGAGAAGAATAAAACCCCACAAATGCACAATACAATCACTCATTGTCCGCTGACCAATACCCATCCCATCCCTGAGCAACGATCAGCACCTTTCAGCCAACTCCCCACGGTTTATGTACCAAGCATGACGTGCTGTGGTATGGAATACCCCTTTGGCTAGTTTGGGTCAGGTGTCCTGTCTCTGGTCCCTCCCGGCTTCTTGTGCCCTTCCACACAGGCAGAGCATGAGACTGAAAAGTCCTTGATCAGGGTAAGTGCTACTTAGCAACAACTAAAACATCAGTGTGTTGTCGCATGTGTGTCATGAGATCTGTTATTCAAAGCAAAATCAAAGTGGCTGTAGTTTCTGATTCAGTTGTAGAGACAGCTTTCTTAAAACACACAAAAAAGTATCTTTCCTCCAAATGCAATACAACTGTGTTCTTATTATAACCCCTTTAAGGCCATAGATTTATGCAGCTCCTCCTGGAAACATTCCTCCCAGGCAAAGCTGTGACACTTTTGCTCTTGCCCTGTGTAAAGGGCAGCTCTGGTGTTCATAATCTCAGGGTGGATTTGCACCATGTCTCTGCTTCTTTCTAGGCTTTGCTGTAGTGCTAGAGGGAAGGTTTTTCTGCTGGGCAGTGCCTATCCATGTGACGGCTCTAACCTTGTCTCCTCTGTACATGATGTTCTCAAGGAGAAAGGTGAAGGAGAGGGACATTTCCTCCCCTGTTCTCCAGCAGTACAAGAAACACAAGTGAAAGAGACCTATTTGTAAACAAGCAGGAGAGCCTATTCCCTGACAACATTACATCAGTCCTTAATTGAATCTTTAGCTAAAAGACTCCAAGGCATTTTTTTTTTATTTTTTTTTTTGTAACTCACAGGAATTATTATTGGAAGGAATGTTTTAAATTGCTTTTCTTTACCTTAATGTGAAATGGTCAGATGCAAGTTTATGTTGATCTGCACTCAGTTTCAAGCCTAATTACATTTGTACAGTCCTATGCCCAGCTTTTTAACCTCATGCTGGAAATCTCTGTAGTATTTTTAATGTAACCTAAAACTAATGGCATATAGTGTCTTAAAAATTAAAAGCATGTAGTTAAAATATACATTTGAAAATGTATTCTCAGGAAATCATAGCAGGTTGTCTTAACTGAATTTTTACATTGCAACAGCAATAAAAACACACTGTGGCTGCAATGAATGCAGAAATGTTCATTTTCTGTTTCCACTAACAAATACACCCTTAAGTGTCCTCTTTTAATGACTGCTCTCTCATTGACCTCTGTGCAATGCCTGTGTCAGTGGAATCAAGTAATCCCAATTCTTCTAAACATAGGAATTCCTAAAATCTTTATCCAATTTTCCTTGAGAAAAACTGGATATAATAGAAAAGGAATGTCAGGAGAGGAATTGACAGTTCTGCAAATGCTGAGGGCCTTTCAGCCCTGTGTCAGGGGATGATTTTGCTCTTTGCAGATATTTAGCCATGTTAATTTAATTTTCATGATTTCCCCTTGTCTTTCCTATATCTGTTTTCTTCCCAGAATTTCTGTGCAGGGTTCCTGAAGTTATTCTCCCCAGCCCCCAAAGCTTTGTTGGTCTATAATGTATTGGCTAGGGATAATGCGGAGTGAGGTCAGCACAATCTCCAGAGAGCTGGCCGTCCCCAGTGACTCTGCCTTCATTACAGTCTTTGATCCCTATGGAGTTGCTTTAAGTTACTAAAGGCTAGTAATGAAAAATGTTGCTGCTTTATTCTCATGCTTACATGCCTGAAATTGCATCTACTCAAAGTCACACTGTGTTGAGTGTTGAAATATATTCCCAATTTGTCTCTGAGTGTGTTGAGCTGTTAAGTCAGAGCAAATGTGAAACATCAGAGGAAGATAACAGATACTAAAAAAGTGCATCAGCAACTGATTTGTAATTGTCCTGAAGTGGCTTTCCCTTATTGCGGAAGAGCTTTTTAAGAGAAAATCACAGCTTGCATAAGAAAGGTAGATATTAACATTATTTTATTCAAGCTGTTGACCTGAGCTAGGAACTTGCTGGGATGTACCTCAGGATATGCTTATCCAGAATAGCCACCACCCAGGGGGTGGCACTTGAAAACTGAAAACTTGCAATTGTGCCATATAATTACAAAATTCTATCATTTCCTTGTGTTGCTGCTCCTCCCCCCTTTCCCCTCCTCCCTTTTTTTTTCCCCTCTAGTCATACGTGGCATAGACTGGCATGATCCTTTAAGAAAGAAAATTGTAATAGCCATGATCTGATGATCTGAAGCTTATCTTTAGTCCCCCATCCTTCCTTATTCTTTTTTATTATCTGAATTCACCACAGCAGTTCTCTCTATTTACAGATAACATCTCTAGCATGTTGCTGTTAGTTCTGTTCACTTATACTGCTTTAATGGGTCTGGAGACACTGCCAGTTTCCTTTTCCTTTTTCCCCTCAGATAAGCATCTAAACCCAGCAATTCCAGAAGACAATTAATCCTGACTATTTGTCACTATTACTATGAAATAAGGTTAAATACCTGATTTTGACTGAGTTTTAGATATCTGAGCCAGGGTGTATACCTGAAAGTGAAGGCCTCAAGCTACATTCTTTTGGCTGGTAAAATACTTCACCAGCAGCTGACTTATATATGTCCTGAAGTGTTTTGCTGCCATTGGTGAAGAGAACTTTCATTTAAAATTACAGAGCCAAATCGTCAGTGAGCAGCAGCCATGTAATGACAAGATGTCAGTTTGTTGCAATTGAGGATACAGCTATGAATGAAATGTATAAATGATTATTATAGTTAAAAAAATATAATCTGTTAACATTTGAGTTGGACCGATGCAAATTCAAAGAAATCATGTAACATCAAATGCTAAATTAATTAAATGGAATGAAAAAATTAGATTCTTCTGATCCATACTCTTAATATGTAGCAAAACAAAATCAGGTTTTTTTCTGCTTTGAATCAGTCTGCTGGGAAAATAAATTTTTGCAGGAAATCAGATTAGAGCGAGAATTAGAAAAAAGGATGTAATCACCCTAGGTCTAATTCGGTAATTCTTTATATGTTGAGCAATTGTACACACCCATGTATATGGAAATGAAATCTTTTCACATCAGGGTGAGGAAGCATTTTGCATAAATTTTGCCTCCATAAATGACAGTGAAATGTAGAAAGCAATGTCAGTCCCTTCAGCAATTTTGACATGTCAGGATGAGTCCTGGAAGGCAAGTAAGCACAGTAGGTCACAGGCCAGATTTGACTTTGTTGCTAACTAGCTTAATAAGGGTAAAATAGATTAAGAAGAGAATATAATCTTTGTTGTTTAATCAGAAGAGAAGCTAAATTACTCTATGCTTTCAGATAACAGCCATGTTTCAAGCTCCAGGTGCAAGTAGAAGCTTGGCAATAAACTGGCAGCTCCCTCATCCCTTGCATGGAGCGTGGTGGGTTAGAGTGTCTTCTGAGTGGACAAGTTTTACCTGTGGATGGGATGCATAACCCTCCTGGCCCCAAGAGAATAGGGCTGTTCTCCTGAGCTGAGAGAAGCTGAATGGAAGCAGTTAGCAGAGTCAGAGTGGTTCTCAAATGAGGCCCATGGGGACACCCCTGCTTCCACTCAGAACCTCATATTGCTGAGGAGGATGCAAGTCTCAGGGAAGGAGAGCTCTTGGTTAAGATCCAGTACCCAGCTGGTGCCATGATGTCTTCCTGTGCTGTGGGCACTCCTGCACTGCGGGGACTTCAGGGCTGGGAGAAGCAGGTGGTGGGAACAGGAGAATTTCTTCATAGGCATGTGGATAGGTGAGTTTTCGTCACTGGAGAGGATCACACAGTATTTTGCCTGTGGGGTGCAAAGGCAGCAGACCTCACAAGGTCTTAGTTTGCTTTGATTAGGTTGGTTTGAGAAGCAGGGAATGAGCTATTGGTCTTGGTCCATGTTGATAACATCTACAGGAGGAAGTGGAAAAGAAACAGCCTTCATGGCATATGCAAGCTGCTGTCTGGGAGACTGGCCTCCATGACCTGTCTGCTTTGAAATACTGCCAATTCCAGTGTAAAGCCCACAGGATGGGCAGAAGTCCAGACTCTCAGGACATGGTTGACTCAAAGGTGTAGAAGAGAGGGATTTGTTTGACTAGAAACTGGTAAGTGTTTTGAGAATGCTCTATCCTAGAAAAATAGGCTTTACTTTAACCAAAAGGCACTGAAAACTAAAATTATTATAGAGGGTTATCTAAACTAAAAGAGGAGGGACAGCAGACAGGCACTGAGGAGCACTTGGTTCAGTCTGATGCAATTCTCATAGAGAATGTGTCTAATGTTCAATGCACCTCCAAAAAAGCCAGGAGGGATATAAATAAAGAATTGCAATAAATGGAGAACACAAATCAGATTCCTTAAGGTGTCAGTTGAGTAGCATGTGCAATACCAAGCAAGGACAGAAATTATAGTTGCTTCTACAACAATAATAGAAACCTAAAATATAAGATGATAGAAAAAAATTTGAATACTTGGCACCAGTGGCAAATTTGACAGAAGAAATATCACAAAGACTGGTTGAAGGGAAGTAAACAAGGTTATTATGGTGCTAGGACATAAATTTTATAGGAAGTACAGAGAGGATATTAGGGTATGGGAGAGGCATAGTACAGGAAGGATGATGCTGAGTTCAAATATGATATAATATTTTGGGAAAAGATGAGCATTGAGGAATCTATGTGAATGAAATCCAGCACTTAGTAAAATAGTAAAACTGTAGCATTTTCTTCAGTGAAACTGAAGAAACTGCAATGAAGATAAATAGAATGATAATATATTTTAACTATCTAGATATATAGCTCAGTGCCTCATCAGGATGAGATGCAGAAATATTTTTTTTTAAATTCAATAAAAAGATCCTTCTTACATCAGCTTGTCTCAGAAACTGGGGAAAAAACATAGACATGACCCTCAACTTGGTCTCAAGGGTTGCACAGGACCTCACTCAAGAGTTAGTAGTGAGTTAGCCGCTGTTAACATGATCACAATATAGTTGAAGTTAATTTTTGTATTGTGACAAAAAAAGACAAATAAATCCATCAGACAGATATTCAGTTTCAAGTAAGAACACTAGGTTAAAAAAAAAAAGAAACAGTAAAAACCAAACAAACAAACAAACCCCTAAGCAATAAAACAATAAAAAATTCAACAAGCTGACCAAAAAATCCTGCAACAGTTCAAAAAGCAAGAGCCTGGAGCATGTACTGGAAGCCCAATCAAACTATGTACTGCAATTCCAGGAGAAGATGAAGTGATCAAATGAAATCTCTTCAAGGCTCAAGGGAAAAGCTATCATAGCAAATGATTGGAAATGGAAAAGGTTACTATCTTAGGGAAAAGAATGGCAGTTAAAAAATTGGAGGCCTTCACAAAGGAGAAGAAAGAAAAGCCTGTAATACATGGCAAGTAGAAAAACAAATAAAAAGATAAAAGGAATAAGAGAATTTGAAGAGTGTCTTATAAAGGTGTGTAGCCTATTGCACCAGAGAAGTGGTGATTTAGCAATCTCATCCTCAAAGATGGGTCTGGATGGGCAGGTCCAGGGACCTACAGTCTGGTGAATTTGCCCTCCACACCTGACAAAGCCATAGAGTCTGTGATAAATAAATAAAAAGTCACTGAGCACACAAATAAAGATGATTTATTGGGCAGGTTCCAAGAAGGTTAAGTCCTGCCTCACTGGCCTGGTGGGGTTCTCGTCATTCTGGTTTGCTGGCTGTGCCAGTGAGTGTGTGGATAAAGGGGATCAAGTAGTCTGAGTACATTTGGATTTTCTAAAAGCTTCTGACAGGGTTTTTAACCAAAGGCTTTGAGGAAACTAAGCTGCTTTAAGGCTGAATAAAAAGTTCTGTTGCAAGTTGAAAGATGTTTAGATAGAAAGCAAATTGTGGGGTTCAATGGTCACTTTTGAAGAGGCTAGGGGTTGCTAAAGAGATCATTAATGAATCTGTACTGGGACCAGTTTTATTCAAGATCTTCATCAGTAATCTGGAAAAGGGAGTAAATTGTGCAATCGACAGTTTCACAGATGATAATAAAGTATTTTCAGAAGTCTAATACCATGCTGGTTATGAGGATAATCACAAAGACCTCAGTGAATGAGTAGGAAAAAAAGCAATGGATAAGCTTCAGAGTAGATAACTGTAGGCAGGAAAAATAATCCGAATCGTGTTTACATGATGCTGAGCTCAGAAATGGCAGGTACAACTCAGGAGAACAATTTCAATCATCATTGGCAGCTGCCTACAATTATCTGTTCAACAAGGAATGACATCATCAGGAAGAGTATAGAGAAAGAAACAAAAGGTAATATTTTGCTACTATGTGAAGTACTGATGTGCCCATATCCTGTATACTGTGTGTATTTCTGGTCTCTGCATCTCAGAAAGGTCCGTGGAGTTAGAGAAAGCACAGAGAAGGGCAACTAAAATGAATAAGGAGGAAAAACAATTACAAGGAGACACTAAGGACTCTGGGACTCATCAGTTTGGAGAGAAGAAAACAAAGGATGACCAAGGCTTGCAAAATCTACAAGGTGATGAATAAGGTATATGTGGAACTGTTATTTACTAAACCCCATCACAGTGGATGAGTGAACAGTAACTGAAGCCAACAAAAGGTAAGTTTAAACCAGACAGTAGAAAATACCTTTTTACACAGTGGATAGAGGACTTCTAAAAACTTTTGCCAGAGGAGGTTATGGAGACAATTAGTATCATCAGGATCATAAATAAATTATAAAGAAAGTTATGGAAATATGGTCTAGAGACAGATACTAAAAGGAATAGGCAGATATGCTCTCTAACTACACCAAAACAAAGATTTTGGATGCTGGACGTCACTTAGAGGAAGGGACTGCAGCTAATCACCATTAATTCCCTAAAGCAGCACCTCTTATTGCCTCTGTTAGAGACAGAGTACTGGCCTGACTGGGCTAATGGTCTGACTCAGTATGGCATTTCTGCCTTATATTTTGTAAATTTACTCCAGTTTGAAGTGAAGGTTCTTTCAAAAAATATTCTTGATCTTTTAAGATTTCTTCCCATTCTTTTCAACAACCACTTCAAGCCTTTAATAATATATCTGAGCCAAGAATAGAGGTTATTTCCACATAATAAAAAAAAAGATAACGAATTTATCTGAAAAGCTGTAGAATGGAATGGGAGGGAAGGAAGAAAGCAAAACCTTCCTGCCTATTGAGGAGCATCAGTCACGCTTTGCTGTTACTTGATCATGCTGTAAATACCTGTGCTATTTAACACAGTCTTCTCACTAGGCTCAGTAAAATGGTACCAAGAGTACCTTTACCCATTAACTATCCTTACTTCCTGCCAAAAGGTTTCCATCCAATCTCCACACATTATGAGACCCTGTGTCTTTGTGGCTGATAGGTTTTAGTAGTTCCTCATTCAGTTGCATTTACAGCAGGAATAATAACAATACAAAGACCCAAAACTGCAAGTAAGCCCGCCACTAGCAAGCTCAAATATATTTTGAGCCAGGTTTGAAAATATTTTAAAAATAATGAGCCAGTTTAAAAGGTCATGAGATGTTTAATGAAAGCAAATATGATGGTTCTTATGTCTTACCATTGGGGGTTTTGAATCTGGTCAGGTTAGGTCTTTACCTTTTCCACAATCCTTGTAGCATTGGACACTTCCTTTTTAAGGAGAATTATTTCTCCAGGAAGTAGGGCTATAAAGAACACGACAAAAACCTAGGCATGTGGCAACAAAGATAGCTGCTACATGACACCTTAAAAGAGTAGGAAGTGTCTCATAAGCACCTGCTCACTGCCAGCCAGAGATGAACTTTGAATTTTTAAATATGATTAGCTCTGTGAATAACCTATCCATAGATCTGCAGGTCAGCAAAAGGAACAGAGGCTGCACAGCCTGCATTTCTAGTTAGCCTTTCTTAGCGGATAAGCATGCTAATACTTTAGTCTGTGCTTGAATGCAAACCTGCAGATTCACTCACAGCCTAAGTGTATTTGCATATGAAAACCTTTAAATTCTTAGCTGTATTTTTGGTTTTTTTACATGCACACATATGCCCAATTCCACTGTTTTATACTGCTTCTGTGCATAGTTTTCTCAAACATTATTAATCATTTAGATTCATACTTTATGGGAAAAGAGCAGGAAACAAGTTTTGGAGTAGGGCAGACTGGTATGACCTTCAGCTGCACAGGTACAATTTTCATTTTTCACAAATATATTAGCATTGAAATGTTGTAATTTCCTTTAATTTTACTGTTTTTGCAGGGATGCCAGTGAAGTAACTCATGATTTACAGCAATGGAAGACAATAATGGCTTTTACTTTTTCCTCTATTTGCACCAAACCGCAGAATAGGATTGAAAAAAAGAAAGCCTTATTTTTTAAACCAACCTGTTCCCACTCCTCCAGGTACATTTATACATGCATAGTCTCCCTCGACAATTATTTGCTACCTTTCTTGCCTTTAATCACACAGAATCTGCAGATTAAAGAGAAGAATGTTTTCCGGAAGTGTACAGTATCATTCCATGGTGACTTAGTGCCATTTCTGTGAAACCTAAAGTTCCCAGGACAAATTAAAGACTGACACTGAAATGAATGACATTTTGTCCTGCTACTAAACTACTGTTTAGGAAAATTGCTTTCATGAACCATTGGAAGAAATAAAACTGTTTAATATCTGCATAAATTTTCGTTCAAATGATACAAAATAAAGAGATGCAAAGTGTACTTTTCATTTGTTTTCTGCTGCTTAGACATTAAAGGGTTGTACAACTGTGAAACACCAAAAAGTGGGAGGAGAATGACAGGTTTCGCCTTCACACACTGTAAGGGAAAAGTATGAGTTACTCTTTACTTTGATATAAAAATATCCTTTGGTTACAGATGACAAACATTGCCCCTTGTTAGGTATGTTGTCTAGACTGGACTAACAGATGCCGAGTCTCGAGAGTCTTGTTAAAGTCAGTGATACTTCTGAGATATGCTCAAGAAATGTCCCTCGTGCTTTGAGTATATACACTCTTCTTTCAGTTCTGATTATTATGAATGGCAGATAAACTCTCTTATCTTGTATATCATTACCTCAGTGTTACACTTTCCTCAATTACATTTTCAAAATGAATTCCATTTGTCAGAAACACACTGCATTATTGTGAGAGAAGATACACACCAGGAAAGAAAGGAGGGACATAAGCATATTTAAGCATGTCTCAGCTATCTTATAATTAGAATTAGAGTAATTCACAGAAAAAAATTCATGATGCTTTTCAATTACTATCACACAAGATGGCTTCCATTCTGGGCTATGTTCCTGGAAATCTCCTAGCCGAAATGCCTGAAAAAGAAATGCAAAAGCAAGTATGTGTATTTAAAGAAGTCATGTATGTTTTTAGGTGGAAACAAGCCATGTGTGCACAAGATGGGTATCATTAACTGACTGCAGTGTTTGACAAGGGAGGAGACAAGCAGTACTAGGGGACAGAAGGGCTAAGTCAAGATAAGAGCTATGCGACATAATACAAGAGCCAGTGGCAGGCTCAAAAACAAGGATAGTGTTCAGGGCCAGGTTGGATGGGGCTTTGAACAACCTAATCTAGTGGAAGATGTCCCTGCCCACAGCAGGGATTTGGAACTAGATGATATTTAAATGTTTCTTCTGACCCAAACCATTCTGTATGATTCTACAATATTCCAAGTCACACGCCAGGACTATTCTAAAAATTGCGAGGGCTGATGTGTATGCTCAGGACACAAGAGAAAGAGAAGTCACGGTAGCATGAGAAAAGACAGCTGGAGAAATAGAGTGGCATGTCACATAGAGTGACACATAAAAATATTCTAGTTGTTTGTTAGAAAGGTTTCAGCAGAAGCCAGTAACACCACATTACATGAGCACCAGCCGAACAATGATCGAATAATATGGATAGTATAGCCAGTTACTGATGTTATGAGAAAAGAAATTAGATAGATCTGAAAAATATCAATAGATTCTGAAATTAACTTTCTAGCTAAATATTACAATAGCTGCGCTGGTCACATTCTTATTTGATAATTTAGGGATGACTAAGTTTGCGTGTATATCTGTAAGTAAAATCACATATTTTCAAAGTACAACTAAGCAAAATATTTGTTTCATGTATATCCTTTTTCTCTTTTTTAGATGTAATCATTTGTAGTAATCATATTTATTGACAAACAGAATTCTATTTTTAACAATGTTTACTGAAGAAATTACCACTCAGTTAAGTGAAGTAACCAGAGCTAGTAGCCAGGAATTTGTATTCTTATTTACACTAGGATGATACTGTTCTTTGTGTTCCCTTAGAAGGTTTTCCACATATGGAATTGATTGCCCATTTAGATCAGCGTATTCAGGAAAGACTTCAGAAAGTCCATGGAGTTACACATTTGTAAGTGAGGAGAGCAAGAGCAAGCCCAGCTGACTCCATGAGTTGCTAGGTTTATGTGAAATAAAAATCTCTAGTCTATGGGGAAACTGCAGCATAACACAATAAAAAGATCATAGTACTTTTGACTGAAACTCTTCTGAAAAATCCAACAACTATTGTTCCAGTACAAGCAGCTGCAAGTTGAAAACTTGAGAATCTGGCCCCTGTTTTGATACCCTGATAAGGAGTAAGAGTTTTGGAGAAATCTGGCCTACGTTGTTGTTCTGAATACTAAAAATACAGTTTCATACGTGCAATCCACGTCACTTCTGTATTTAACAGTACCCAGTGCAGCAATGCCACCATATGGTGTAGTCCTCTTAGTTATATCAGTATTCAAATGACAACACCAACAGGAGCTCATGGAAATACAGTGATCATGAGTCAGTACGTGGGCAAGAGTGCCAACTACAGACATTCTCAGAGGGAAAAATGGGAAATGCTTGAGGAAATTCATTAGCTTCTAACATCCTTCCCCATTACTTTCAAGTTCCTAATTTCTGCCTGTAGAATTCACTAGTAGGTCCCCATGTCCTATATTCTGAACACTGCAGCGTGAGATTTCCGCACACACATCTTGGAATAAAACTGGCCACATGCAATTGAATAGGCAAGAAAAATGTTAACCGAATGCAGTTTGCACTGAGCTTTTTCCCCAGGCATCCTACCTACAAAGAGAGAGTAATCCTCAGTGCAAAGGAATGCTATTGTGCTGGGATCCTTATCAGAGTGCATCCAAATTTTTTCCGAAATTCTAGTTTTTATAGAGCACACATGAAACATACAGCAATCTTTTGGCAAATTCCAAGAAAAGCCCTAAACCCAAACCTCAAGCAGAATATTTTCTTTCTTTATTTATGTATCTTATCATTTCTAGAAAGACTTGGGATCTGGAGCTACAGTTATTCCATTCTGTTCCTTTAAAACTGCTCTGGCACTACTTGTACATATGTACTTGTACTCTGTGAACTACTTGTTCACAGAAAATGAGCCCAATACTAGATTTTAAAATTTCTTAAAGCTTTGGCCTTCAAAGAGCAGATCAAAACTGCATTAACTAACTCCACTGTTCTGGACAGCTCCAGTTTGACTATCTGCTCTACACTTATTTCCCTCTGCATTTTCAAGTACGTAGTTCATTTTCTATGGTTCTTGTGAAGTGTCATGCACTTTTAGAGTATATTTGAAGGGTACCCACACCTACAGTTTGTCTGCGATATGCTTGGGTGTCCTTTGCACTGAAAGTTCATCTGCTAACTATAGTGTAATGGTTGTCATGGACTTCTTCCAAAGTACATTAATGTTAATGGAAGACTTACAATAAACTCAGTGAAATCCAGATCAGACCCTGTTTCCTTATTATTAGTGTATGGATGGACACAGGTAAATAAGTTGTTCTCACAAATATTTTCTGAGCTCTGTTCTCATAAGTGCCACACCACTTGTTTGTGCTGAGAGGCATACATCAAATAGCATCTTAAAAGCATTTCCACAATGAAATTGTGGAATTTTTTCTCACAGAGAAAAAGACACTATTTGTATCACTGGGTTTTCAATTCTTTCTAAAACCGTACTGGAAGACCAAAGACTGTTAAATGTAGATGAGTAAAACATTTAATAGAAAAGAATTAAACCCTTTGTTTTCACATTTACTCTTCTTGATTTACCTGTTGTCTTTATTTTAAACAAAGGGATACAAGACTGAAAATTTTACTTTTAATAGCATACCACTTTAACCACATATCATGTGAAAAAGCATTTTTATAATAAAAAAAGAAACCTATATCAAGAGCCTAACAACCTAACAAAGACATGGATTGATTTCTAGAGATCCATGTAAAATAAACTTCTAAAAATATTTAATCCTTGCTAATCCCAGTATCAACAGTGAATATTTCTCAAAAATTCCCTTTGTATATATACCAAGGCCTTAAAAGATTGTGTGGTTTTTGATACATAGCATTCACCAGCAGTTGAAGTAAAAACATCATAGAGGGAGAACAAATGCTCTCATGGGCACTTAATATTCATGTCTTTAATATCCAGAATCTAGAATTACTAAATTCTAAACCTTATTTAAAGTTTTCTAAAGTTAATGGAAAGATGCCTATTGACTTCAGAAGTTGTAGGGATAGGGATACTTGTTCCTGAACAAGCAAAAAGGGAAAATAATGGGGAAACAGTATTATCTTCTGCTGCATTTTAATAATTTTGCTCTCTCAAAAAGGTTTTCTCTTCTGACTGGCTTAACCACTGAGACCAAGGAATAGGAACAAGATCAGAGTTCTCCAAGACAGATGTAAATGATCAAGAAAATATTCACTATTAAAAAAAAAAAAGAAAAAAAAAGTGTGCATAAGCCAAAACCAGCATAAAACCAAAAGTCCAAAAGTGAAGCAGTCACTTTAGTTAATGGTGTAATAGCTGGGGATTGCGTGGTCGCATTTGTGCTTTAAAGGTTATCTGAAAATCTCTGGTTATGCCTGGATCTGTGAAGTGCTGGAACATTTGGCAGTACAGTCTTGGATCCAAGGCTTCACCACATTATTTTGGTGTTGTTAAAATAACTAGGGTACAGGATGCATTGATTACATTGACTGTGGGTGGAGATAGTGCTTATTCCAGCTCAGAGTCACAGAAGCAAACTACAGTTGATCCATCGTAAAGCCTACCATAGCAAGGCAACCTGTCTGCAACTTTCAGAGGAGATTTGAAAGTGGACAGTGAGTTTAAAGTCTTGATGGTTGGATTTTATGGGAATTTATGGTCTTTGGAAAGTGAATCTTGTTACAAGAAATGAGGGAAACGTTAAAGATGAAAGCTGGGACTTTCAAGGTGATCTAAAAAGGTTATGCATCCAGATCTCATTAAATTCCTGCTAGTGTTTTCGGGGACTTGAAGATGTGAAAAGAAGTTGTTTTTCTGAATAGTCCCTACTCCGTATTGCAAACTGGACCCCTGAGAGGTCATAGTTCCTCTATCCAATGGTGCTTGCAGGGTCCATTTTCTTCTTTAGTATTTACAATACTGAACTGGTGTTGACTAGGCACTCTAGAGTTCAAAGTCCAAAGAAGATAGATTACATGTTGATGATCATGTATAAAGAGAGTTCCCATGAAAATGTGCATCCAAGATGCTAAATTCTTGGCCAGGAGTGGTTTAAAGCAGAGCTCCAGTTTGTCTGGCCGGAAGTGAGGCTAAACACAGGCTTGCCTGATGTATCCAGGCATGGAAAAGTGCAAGGAGGCTGACTGTTTTTATAAGGGCACCCTGTGCCAGGGTATTCACCACGTATCTCAGTAACAAAAACAATGCAAGTGCCTCAATAATAAGAGAAATGCAAAAGGCATGGCAGAAAGTCTTTGCTAGGCTATTGAAATTGTGGAAAACTGATTACTTGTATTCAGTTATCAATAATTTGATTAAGATGATACATGTCTGATGCCTTGAAACTCCATTTTTGCAGTAAGTAGTGGTTGCAAGAAAGGTCCAATACGGACCACAGAACTATGAAATAAAACTGGGTGGACCTAGGCAGCCTGTGAATGAGAGCATTAAAATTCAAATGGCATTTCCCTGGGAGCAACAGAGGGTTCAGATAAAGTTTATTTTTCTGAATGTCTTGGCTTTCTTAAGATGGCTTAACTGCTAATGTTAAAAGTGGTGACTGAAGGCAGTTAGGCTCAGCTGGTGTCACACAGCTATGTATAAAACAATTACTTAAAGCTGTGCTTTAGTTCATATAATTGATCCCAATAATTTATATTGCAATACCCTAGATGCTGTATAATCGTTATGGATAGGCAATTTTCAAAGAGCTCTGAATGTTTGCATCTGGCAGTGGTACACCATTACCTCATAGCACATTCATATCTTAAGACTATCAGTGAGAGTACCATGACTATCTTGAACCAAGTATCTAGTGACTATCGAGGAAACAGAACTGCTTATTTGTGTCATTTCAGCATTTTTCTATGTTTAAGGGGTTAATAATATAAGTCAGAAGTCTAATGTGATTTTGAACGATTATTAAAAAATATTTGCTTGATTTTATTGCATATTAATATCTTATGAGTTTTGGGAAGATTTTATCCCAAATTTTTTATGTCCAGAGTTTATCAATATCATAAACTCAATGTTTATTCAGCCTTCAGTCAGCCCTGCCTTAGAGGATTATAAAGCTGAATAAACCAAGCTATTACACCTTTCATTATTACAGCTTTGAACCCAGTGAGCTTGTTGCTATTGAAAAAAAGCGTAGACACTCCTTAGAAAGATTAAGCAGAGCTTGGATAGGACACCTAGTTTGAAGATAGTCCTAAAACATTGATTTAAAATATTAAGTTCATCTTCACGATGAAAAGAAGAAAACAAAATTTATGGTTTCATGTCTGGAAACAGACCAGCAAGCTTCAGTTATTTGAGAATAGCTTTTATAACTTCCTAAGCCAAATAAACTGGATTAGCAAAATTAACAAAGACAGACAGAGAGATGTCACTGTAAATATCAGAAACAGTTAACGCAAAACAACTCTTGTTTTCAAGAACTCACTGCAGTCAAGGAGGAGTGATGGAGCTGCTGCGAATGACCTTCTGGTGTATCATGATGTTTGGTGCTTTATGATACTTGGGCTTTGAGTCCAAAGTCTTGAGTATTTGCTGGTCCTTAAATACATACATTGTGAAATTAAGAACAAGGCTGAAATTTCAATATAGAGAGCTGAAATTTTTCAACATGACCCTCATGAGGTCAGGTACTGGCTATTTCTCCAGCTAGAGTAATAGTAGACTCTTGAAATAATGCAACTAGTTTTGTGTTGTTACTTTAAAGAAGATAGTGTTTATTATAAACTAGCCATTTATTACACATTTAGAAAGGTAGACGATGTATATAAAACCCCCCCATATATATAAAATTTGAGTGATATTATGACAGCACTGAAGCAGGACTTAAGATTTATATATGTTAATTCAAAGACCTCTACTGCTAAGATAAAAAGCATGTGTTTATTGCCATGCTGTTAACAGAGTCATCAACCTCTAAATATGATCTACCTATCATTTTGGAAAGGTAATGTATGGTACTGAATAATTCAAACTTATTCTTCATTCTAAGATACATAAAACTCAAATTCCTGAATACACTGTCACTTGCAAAAATGTTTTGGACCAGATTCAAAGAGCTTTCTTAAATGAATATTCCAAGATGACCTTTGACTGTGTGTTCAGTGTCACAGAAAAGTGTGGTGTTTGTTAACTACAAAGCCATTTTAAGGTTTTTTTGAATTATTTTTATGTGTAATTCCCCATTAAATATTCTGTGTCCTTTTTTTTTTTTTTCCTCTGGTCATTTTTGTGGCAAAAATAGACTGCTTCTTTTTGCTAACTTCTATGATGGAGTATTGAGGAGTTTTAACAAGCTACACAGTTGAAGAAGCCATTATTAAAATACACAAGATAACAATGGCATATTCCAAAATGTACCCTTATTATCATAGGTTAAGTGATCAGAAAGCCTAATATTTTCCTTGGAACGTTGCTGGTATTATGTACTTTGCAACTGTGATAAGGTTCTTTAGTTATTGTATGCCCTGAAAACTATTGTAAAAAATCACTTCTGGGTTGATTTTACAAACACAAACACAAAGGATGTAATGATTTTAACCATACCTTTCATTTGCCTATTGAAATTAAGTTCTGATGTACCTTGTATTATTGACCAGGAATAACTATGCACATCTAAAATAACATTACTTACTTCCCGTGGTTGGGGTTTTTTGTTTTGTTTTGTTTTGTTTTTTGATTTTTTGTTTTTGTTTTTGTTTTTTTTTTTTTTGAAAATATCTGTGGGCTTCTGAAGTATTTAACACAGAAATAAATCCAGTAGGCTAGTCTGTGAGTAGTCTAATTTTTTTCAGAATATTTGCCGTCTACAATGGATAGAAAAACAATCTCCTCATCCCTAAAACAGTACAAAATAAACATAATGGAGTAAATAAGTTATGACACCTATCACATGTGCTATAGGGCTAATAATAATGGGTTTGTGCCTAAAAAATTTTGTTAATCTTAATTAAAAAATATTATTTCTATTTTTTAAAGGAAAGGAAGAAAAGTGCAAAGTGATAATATTTAATTACAAATTAGGAAAATATTTATTAATTTGTTTTTACTGAAGAAAAAAATCAAAGATTAAAGAGTTCCAATATTTTTCAAGATTTGTGTGTAGTTTCTGCATTTCATTAGGAATATATGCATTATGTCAGTTGAAATAAAAGTGTGAAGAAAGATTCAGAGGAGGAAATCTCTGCTTGAAAACAAGCAAAAGTAAAGAAATTAAAAGAATTGGGGAGTAAGTTGTAGCTTTGGTGCAGAGGTGAACTGTTTGCAGGAGAGAAAACAGAAAGAGGTCATAAACCAGAGCAGAAACTGTGCTTCCTGCTGTGTGGGTATGGTGGCAAAGGGAGTAAGTTCCCTGATTACAGCTCCTCGGTGTTGTGGCAGTTCAGATAATAATGTAAGTATGTCACTGTTGTGGTGTCAGTCTTGCAGTAGAGAACAAGGGACTGAAGTTGGTATAAAAACAAAGAGATGCCAGTGAAAGAGGTAGGAAGAAGATTAAATAGCTGGAACAGCACAAAAGAGAATTTTATCCTCTTTAGCACTAGAAGTCCTGGTTGCATGTAGCTGTTGGCAGCCAGAATGGCTGCCATTATCTTTGCCTGGCACTTCAGCAAAAGGAAGGGAGTAATGCTGAGGTGGCCGAGGTTGCACACAAATTGCAGCCTCCATACTTCCTATATGGAATATTTCTATTTCTGAAAAGATGGATGATCTTTTTAAACAGAGTATATGCTAGCTTCCAACTGCACTATTTCCTCAGCATCAGACGGTCTGCCTTGTGATATTTCCTTGAGAATAAATACAGACTGTAACCATCTGTGTCTGGACTCTTCTCCCATGCCTTCCCACACTTATTTCTTCTATGACTTCTTTTAGCTTTTTTTTCTTTTGTACATCCATGTGTATTCATATATAGCCTATATAGTTACAGCTGGAAAAATTTTCTTTCTTTTTAAAAAACTGTCTAATCCAATTTACTATTAATCACACGAATGTTCAGTCCCAATTTCTGACAGCTGATACTTGAATGCTTATATTCTCTCTGATAGGTTGTAATTATTCAGTTCCTTTGTACAGTGTAAAGGTGTTATCAGAGTATTTGCATTGTCTAAGCATGCTAGGTGGGGTAAGAGCAACTGTCATTTTATGGATAATAAATGTACAGATTCTGTTTTTATAAATATGCCATAAAAATAAGGGAAAAATTTTTCTAAGAGCAATAATATGAATATCTAACTTGATCTTTGATTTATTTAAGAGATGATCTGTGCTAGACACCAGTTCCTGAAGCCAGTTCTCACCAATTTCTATAAAGGTGGTCTAGCTTTGGAGGAAGTTTTGCCCAATATTTCAGAATATTTTGAAAAATACTTTGTATTAATTGATAAACAGTTTTTGAGAAAAACTATTAATTCCATCATAGGTTTGTTTTTTTCTTTTTCTATTAAAGTCTGCAGGAAAGATTGCTGCCACATTGGTATGAGGAGCTTTAGGCTTATGCTTTCACCAGAATCTGCATTACTGAATGGAACTTCTTGACCCATGTAATGTAAATTATTAACTACTGACTTAAATATTTGAGAGCTAACTATGTACCGTGTCTTCCAGTTAATTTCCTCAGTAATCACTTTTCACACACAGCAATTTTGTCTTCCACACACAGAGAAAAAAAGAACTGAACAAACCCGTATAGCTTAAACTGTGTCTCTTGTAGGCTGGAAAAAAAAGGAGTGACTGTTATTGGTAACATGATTATTACTATCTTTATGGTATCAAACTTAGATGTCACTAGATACTGCTGCACTTGTGAAGGCAAGTTAGGAGGAAATGAAGGTTCACATCTATCTCTGGCATATCCTACTTCAAGTCAAAGGACTTTTAAAACTGATTAAGTTCGAACTCGTTGTACCAGGTTACAGGAGTGGTGAAATTATCCCAAGAACTTTCTGGAGGTTTTTGAATAACATGGTGTTAGCCTTTTAAATTTTACGCTCCTGAGAGCTTGGGAAAAGGTGACAATAATGGTGGTGTAATTTGACATAGATTCATCTTGCAATCTCAGAATAGGATAATTTACAAGAAAAGTGTATAGTTTGCAAAATAGTACTGCAATTGTTATTTTCATTGTCAACCATTTTAACATACTTATAATAAAGAAATATAGCAAATAATTGATATATAATATATGTACATATATGTAATCTTTAAACTAGATGTGTTGGGAGAGGGGAGCGTTGATCCATCCCAACACTCCTGGTTAGTTGCCAGCACCTGTAATAAGTGCTTGGAGCGATGTAGAGATGTTCCAGCTGCCCCAGCCATTGAGTCGGCTGCATTTGGAGCTCGGCTAAGGTGCCTCTATACAAACGCCTGTAGTATGGGGAACAAGCAAGAGGAATTAGAGATGTGTGCAAGGCTATGGGAATATGATGTCATTGGTATCACAGAAACATGCTGGGATGGCTCCTATGACTGGAGTGTCGGAATGGAATGTTACAGGCTGTTTAGAAAAGACAGGCCAGGCAGACGGGGAGGGGGTGTTGCTATCTATGTCAGTGATAGGCTAGAGAGTATGGAACTCTGTCTGGGGACGGGTGATGAGGTAACAGAGTGTTTGTGGGTCAGGATCAAAGGGAAAACAGCAATGGGGGACATTACGGTGGGGATCTGTTACAGGCTGCCTGATTGACAGGACTCTGTGGATGAAGCGCTCTGCAGACAGATAGGAGCAGCCTCACGCTCGCAGGCCCTTGTCCTCATGGGGGACTTCAACCATCCTGACATCTGTTGGAGGGACGGTACAGGCCCGGCAGAAGCAATCCAGGAGGTTCCTCGATTGTGTGGAAGACAACTTCCTCTTTCAAGCAATAGAGGAGCCAACGAGGGGAGGTGCCATGCTTGACCTCGTGCTCACCAACAGGGAGGGACTGGTTGGAAATGTGACGCTCCAGGGCAGCCTTGGCTGTAGTGATCACGAGATGGTTGAGTTTGAGATCCTCAGGACAGTGAGAAGAGCGTGCAGCAAGCTCACTGCCCTGGACGTCAAGAAAGCAGACTTTGGCCTCTTCAGGAACCTCCTTAGTAAGGTTTCATGGGATACAGTCCTAGAGGGCAGGGGGGCCCAAGACTGCTGGTCGGTATTCAAGGATCACCTGCTATGTGCTCAAGAGTGTTGCATCCCGACTCGAAGAAAGTGCAGCAGGAGGGCCAGGAGACCTCCATGGATGGACAAGGAGCTGCTGAGGAAACTTAGAAGGAAAAAAGAAGCTTATAGAAGGTGGAAGCGAGGACAGGTGGCCTGGGAAGAATATAGGAGCATTGCCTGGGAAGCTAGGGACCAGGTTAGGAAAGATAAGGCCCAGTCAGAATTAAGTTTGGCAAGGGATGTAAAAGAGAACAGGAAAGGATTCTATAGATACGTAGCAAATAAAAGACAGACTAGGGACAATGTGGGCCCTCTCCGGAAGCTATCAGGGGAACTGGCTACCCTGGATTTGGAAAAGGCTGAGGTTCTTAATGACTTCTTTGCCTCAGTCTTCACCAGCAAATGCTCTGACCACACCACGAATGTCTTGGAAAGCAAATGCAGGGACTGTGAAAATGAAGACCTTAGGCCCACTGTAGGAGAGGATCAGGTTCGAGACCATCTTAAGAACCTGAACGTGCACAAGTCCATGGGACCTGATGAAATCCATCCACGGGTCCTGAAGGAGCTGGCGAATGAAGTTGCTAAACCACTGTCCATCTTATTCGAAAAATCCTGGCAGTCAGGTGAAGTTCCCGATGACTGGAAGAAGGGTAATATAACCCCCATTTTCAAGAAGGGGAAGATGGAAGGGAACTACAGGCCAGTCAGTCTCACCTCTGTGCCTGGCAAAATCTTAGAACAGTTTCTCCTGGAAAACATGCTAAGGCACATGAAAAACAATGAGGTGGTTGGTGACAGCCAAGATGGCTTCACTAAGGGGAAATCCTGCCTGACCAATTTGGTGGCCTTCTATGGTGGAGCCACGGAACTCATGGACAGGGGCAGAGCACTTGATGTCATCTACCTGGACTTGTGCAAAGTGTTCGACACTGTCCTGCATGACATCCTTGTCTCTAAATTGGAGAGACATCAATTTGATAGATGGACCACTCGGTGGATAAAAAACTGGCTCAATGGCCGCATGCAAAGAGTTGTGGTAAATGGCTCGATGTCCAGTTGGAAACGTGTAATGAGTGGTGTCCGTCAGGGATCAGTGTTGGGACCGGTCCTGTTCAACATCTTTGTCGGCGACATGGACAGTGGGATTGAGTGCCCCCTCAGCAAGTTTGCCGACGACACCAAGCTGTGTGGTTCGGTTGATATGCTGGAGGGAAGGGATGCCATCCAGAGGGACCTTGACACGCTTGTGAGGTGGGCCAATGCCAACCTTATGAAGTTTAACCAAGCCAAGTGTAAGGTCCTACGCCTGGGTTGGGGTAATCCCAGGCACTGCTACAGGTTGGGCAGAGAAGAGATTCAGAGCAGCCCTGCAGAAAAGGACTTGGGGGTGCTGGTTGATGAGAAACTGAATGTGAGCCGGCTTCAGTGTTCCCCCACAGTCCAGAAAGCCAACCGTATCCTGGGCAGCATCAAAAGAAGCATGACCAGCAGCTCCAAGGAGGTGATCCTGCCCCTCTACTCTGCTCTTGTGAGACCTCACTTGGAGTACTGCGTACAGTTCTGGTGTCCTCAACATAAAAAAGACATGGAGCTGTTGGAGCGAGTCCAGAGGAGGGCCACGAGGATGATAAGAGGGCTGGAGCACGTCCCGTATGAAGACAGGCTGAGAGAGTTGGGACTGTTCAGCCTGCAGAAGAGAAGGCTGTGTGGAGACCTCATAGCAGCCTTCCAGTATCTGAAGGGGGTCTATGAGGATGCTGGGGAGGGACTCTTCCTTAGGGACTGTAGTGGTAGGACAAGGGGTAATGGGTTCAAACTTAAACAGGGGAAGTTTAGATTAGATATAAGGAAGAAGTTCTTTACAGTGAGGGTGGTGAAGCACTGGAATGGATTGCCCAGGGAGGTTGTGGATGCTCCATCCCTGGCGGTGTTCAAGGCCAGGTTGGACAGAGCCTTGGACCACGTGGTTTCGGGCAAGGTGTCCCTGCCCATGGCAGGGGGGTTGGAACTAGATGATCTTAAGGTCCTTTCCAACCCTTACTATTCTATGATTCTATGATTCTATGTAATGTATGTGTTAACACGGAAGAAAACTCTTATGTATTAATGCTGTCTTAACAGTTGTAAGAGGTTTCATACATCCTCATGCATGAGGAATGGCTGAGGGAACTGGGGTTGTTTAGTTTGGAGAAGAAAAAGCTCAGAGAGGACCTTATCTCTCTCTACAACTACATGAAAGGAGGTCGTAGTGAGGCAGGTGTTGGTCTCTTCCCACAAGTAACAAGCTGCACTAGGGGTTTAGGCTGGATACTAGGAAAAATTTCTTCACAGACAGGGTAATCAGGCATTTGAACAGGCTTCCCAGGAAAGTGGTGGAAACACATCCCACCTTCAGGTGGAAATATTCAAAAGCTATGTAGATGAGGTCCTCCATGATATGGTTTAGTGATGGTCTTGGCAATCCTGGAGAAATGGTTGGACTTGATGATCTTAAAGGTCTTTTCCAACCTATCTGACTATGATTCTATGATTCTGTGATTCTGTAATTCTGTGATTCTATTCTATGTTTTCTATAGTAAACTCCTGGAGGGAAGGATCGTTGCCAAAAGCCTTTTATCAGGACCAGTCAAAGCTAGAACTTATAACAGTTTCCCAATACCTAGAGGGACCTACAGGAAAACTGGAGAGGGACATTTTACAAGAGCATATAGTGACAGGACAAGAGGGAATGGCTTTAAGAAGGCAGAGGGGAGATTTAGATTAGACATTAGGAAAAAAGTCTTCATTATGAGGGTGGTGAGATACTGGCACAGGTTGCCCAGAGAAGTTGTGAATGCCCCATCCCTGGCAGCGTTCAAGGCCGGGTTGTATGAGGCTTTGAGCAACCTGATTTAGTGGAAAGTGTCACTGCACATGGCAGGGAGGTTGGAACTAGATGATCTTTAATGTCATTCACAACCCAAATCATTCTATGATTCTGTGATTGTGTGGATTTGGTTTAATGGGAAGTCTATTAAGTACTTCTGCAATATATGTAGTAAAATATAGTGCAGTACTGTTCACATTTGGAAAATTCTTTGTACGTACAAATAGGGTGGATGAACAGTTTAAAAGCCCTATTTTTAATGTACACCATATCATCCACAAACTTATTAGAAAATAAGATGCTGAGCTGAAATAAAGTTGATATGGTTGTTACAGTGCACTAAATTCTACATTTTGATATTCTAAAATAAATTAATTAAGAAAGCAGAGCTTTTGACAACTGCTTTTTGTAAAAGGTATTAAAAACCTACAAAAGAAGAGCAAAATTACTTACATGCATGTTTCTGTGGATAAATTCAGAAATAAAATCTAGCAGAATCTTGTTTCACAAAACAATTTCATCTTCACTATCTTCCTGTAAATGTCTGTTATGTTCTTACCTTTCAATCTCAAAGAGTTATGCCCATTATTTTTTTCTAGAAAAGTTTGGTAATTGCCCTTTATATTTTGCGCAATGGAAGTGCTATAGCCCTGAAGTAGCCATTTTCCAGTTAACTTTCACTTTCTGTATTTCTTCAGCTAGTTCATGAGTGTTATTAACGTTTGACATTCTTTTCTTTTCTTTCCCTGTCTTTTTAAGAAAGAGAAGTGGAACATTTATATAGACTCACCTTGACTCAGTAATACTCATGATTTTGAACTGTGTTTTTCATGTTTACAATGAGAAAAAAGCCATCTACATGAAACTATTGAATTTTAGTGTAAAGTTCTTGAAAGGTAATTCTTTTTGATTAAAAATAAGACTTTCTGGCAGGAAGCCCATTTGTAAGAACATCTGAAACCTCTACAGAACTTTCCTCTTCCTCCTGTATATTTAGACAACACATTAGTCAGCCGGAAAGGCTGAGTGTAGTCATCTTACCTGCTTACTCATCAGCTCTCACTAATGCAGCTCTAAACATCCCAGACATATGGGGCAGATCAAGGGCTGTTCCTATCTATGGTGTGCTTTATAGTGCTGGTAGGGTACCCAGGTACCAGCCATTCCTGTTGGTCTTGCTGTTCAGAGCAAACACCTTCTTCATCAGGCCTAAAGCTACCTGTGGAAATGGATCAAGCCCTCCATTGTGTCTGCACATTGTCTAATAGTGTCTACAGTACTCTACAATAGTAACAATCCCAGATAAGCACTATTTAAGAAATAACGGCTAGTAGAGTTCTGGGTGGGAGAGAAGATTTTCATATTTCTTGATTAACTATATCTGCACAGAAACTGAACAATGTTATATTATGAAAAATGTTTTGTACAATGTTCTTATGTTTCTGTGGTTTAGACTCAGCAGGTAACTCAGCACCATTCAGCTGTTTGCTCACCTCCACCCCCCTTCTCCACTTCCCAAGGGCAGGATGGAGAGAAGAATTGAAAGAATGTAAATCTAAGGGGTTGAGGTAAGAACAGTTTAATAATTAAAATAAAGGAAAAACCAGAGATAATAGAAAGAATACCAACAATAACAGTAGTAATAATAATAGGAAACAACAAGAGAAGAAATGAAAGCCCAGAAAACACAAGTGATGCACAATACAATTGCTCACCACCCGCTGACCAATGCCCAGCCTGACTCGAGCAGTGACTAGTCTCTTCCAGGTAACTCCCTCCAGTTTATATACAGGGCATGATGTGCTGTGGTATGGAATACCCCTTTGGCTAGTGTTGGTCAGGTCCCCTGCCTCTGCTCCTTCCCAGATTCTTGTGCCCCTTCTCACTGGCAGAGCATGGAAAACTGAAGAGTCCTTGATCAGGGTAAGCATTACTTAGTAACAACTAAAACATCGGTGTGTTATCAGCATTGTTCTCAGACTGAAGCTAAAACACAGCACTGCACTAGCTACTAGGAAGAAAAATAACTGTTACAACTGAAACCAGGACACATGTACTTGCAGACAATGTCTTGAGAAGGAAAATGACCACTTGCAAAGAAACTCAGTAGTTAATATTTGGAACAAATATTTTGCAGCCATCCTTTGCAATTTTTTGCTATAAGTAATTATAAACATAGTTCAAGAGAAAAGAAAATACAACAGAAATATACTCACCTAAATCCCTCAGAAGCTGCAAAAAACCCCCACCAACACCATTGTTTAAGAATTACGTTGTGAAGTATTGGCATCTGTAAATCTGTGCAAAATTTCCTGTTGAATATTTTATGTGCCAGTTTTATATCCCAGTGATAGACAATGTGGATCTATTTGCAAATATGAGCTGAATTATCTTGTATAACTTTGTTTTAATGTGGTTTTTTTTTTTAAAGTCCAGTGGTTAGAAATTGCAATTGAAAGCTACATATATAAGTTAAAATCTACTCCTTTTGCAATTTAGTACAAGTATGTGAGTTGAATTCACTTCGCAAGCACTTGTTATTATTGTAAGGCTTTGTGAGTTGATCACTTTCAGACTCCTCAGCTGATGGAAGTTCTCACTAAATGAAGTGTTTACCTGATTCTTAAGATATAGTGTGTGAAAATCTAACTGATCAAGAGTCTAGTTATTCAGAGACTGAATACAAAGGGTGTGATACTTTGTTTTCAAACCACACATCAATACTTAAGCACTTTTGACACTGCAAAAGCATCTTACCTCAAAGTATATCTAGCCTAATTATTTGACCACGGTCCTGAGGCACCTGAAGCAAAGAGCAATGAAAGACAAGCCTCACCATATTTCTGCAGGATGTGATAGTCCTCAAAAATGATACTTCTATGTCCCTCCAAGGTTAAGTAGGTGTTTTCTGAAGTAATATTATTGCAGAACCAGATGTCACTGAATTGAAATAAATTGAGATCCTTCTTTTATTCAGTGAGTGACAATAAACTAACAAGCTAATAAATTTCTTAAATTCAAATGCAGCAGAAAAGAAGCAATTAAAATGAGTATCAGAACAAGCCCACATCTGATATCTTAACTTCAGTTTTATCTTAGTCATCATATAAATGTTTGGTGCTGGTTGGAATTTTTACATTCGGGATCACTGTCTTCATATGCCTAAATTTTGACTGGAGCAGAAGAAACCTTTTATTGGACAAGAATCCTAAGTATGTGGTTAAAAGGCTTAAAATATCTCCCTCGTAGTCATGAGCCTCATGCCCCTACTTCACTCAACTTCTGAAGTCAAAAGCAGTCTACTGAAAACAAGCGTCACTAATAGTTCAGATGCTCTGTTGTTAAATTTTCATGCAAGGATCTCATGCTAGGATAGTTAGCAAAGTTAAAGACATCCTGTTTTTAAATTTTACTGCTTAAATTTAGTGAAAATATTTCTGTGTTTATTTTACAGCAGTAAAAGTATTTGCTCTGAGTTTAACAAATAAGAAAGCCAAAAATATAGCAGACCCATGTTTTCTCTGGACAACATCAGACTGCTTTTACACATGAATAAATTTTGCTTTGGTATGGCTGAGGTTCCTTTTTTAACAAAACTGTATTGCTGACAGCAATGAGCAAGATTTTACAGCCTGAAGCCAGTGGGAGTTCTGCCTTGACCAGATTCAAAAGTGTATCAGAGCAGAGGTTATATTCACTCGTATGAGATACTGTCAGACCTGAGGTACAGTCCTTGTTTGGGAATCTTTCGGTCCAAATCTTCTTTTGGTTTAACAAAATTAGAAATCTTTGACTAGAATGCCTTAAACAATAGTTTGCTGAAGACAGGCTAGGCATGTGGCTCTGATGTACTTCCTGACTTCCAGCTAAATTTTGTTTCAAAAATTACATTCCAAACCAGTAGTGACACTATAGATTCAATACATTTGAAGAGTAAATGGAGACATATATAAGGATGATTATGTATTTATGAACTGGAGAGGAGGTTATTCTGCAGTTGAGATTAAAAAAGACATGACTCATTAAAACCTACTAGCAAAGGCTGCACTGTAAATTTCTGTGAAACCTGGTTATATTGAATAGTAACAATCCACTATACTGGATGCATACAGCCTAAATCATAAACCTTCTGTTTCTGACCCTAACACTGAGATTTTTCAAAATCCTTTTCAAGGGCAACATCTTTTTGACCAGAGTGAACATACCTTTTTTTTTTAAGTATTTCTTTGAAAATTTATGTCGAGAATGATCAGAGAACTCACATATTTTGTCATCTTCAGTTCCCATTCAGTGTTTATGTGAATGGGACTTTGTCATGCAAAGTCCTGCAGGCTGGAAATATGGCAAATATAATTGATGAAGCACTAATTTTTGTGCATTTGTCAGCAATTCAAACTCATTTGTGCAGTGAAGAGCATTTCAATGCAGCTTTCTATTAAACGGTAGAGAAAATTGTTCACTGTGCTCATCAGAGAGCACATCTTTCATCCAGGCTTTTCAAAGGGCTTCCCAAATTAAGCTTTCTGACCCTTTTTTTAGTTAAATATCAAATAGGTGAACTGAATGTTTTATTTCAACACTTTTGTGTGAAACCTATGCACACAAAAGTGCTGATCCTGAATGGTGCTCCATGGGATTCATGGAACTCGATCGGACCTGGGTCCTGAGGACAAATGGGGCTTTGGAAGTAAGTGGCTGCAATCAAACATTGCACATCATCTTCTACACTTCTGGGTGCTGGTGTCAGCCTCACACTGCCTGTGGCCACTCATGAGACCTATTTTGCTGCTCCTATTGTCTCTCAAACACCTATGTGTACTTTACCCGCTGTTTGATTGCTTTTCTATCAATCATCTTAAAATCTAGGCAAGATTTTGCCCTATATCACTGATGTTGGTTTTAGATGTTTTAAATGTTGTAATATACCTGACATTATAACATTTGTCTTGCAAAGATGTACATATGTATACATACATATACATATGTAGTCTGATTTTCTGTTTGCTGTGAAAAGGTATTAGATATCATTTTTTAAAAAAATCTTTTGGCTATACCTGGGGAAAGCATGCTGGGTTTTGCCAGATGTGCAGTTAGAGTCAGAGTAATTGAAGCAGATGGGTTTGCAGGTGGTAGCGGGGGAATATTTGTTCGCCAAAATTGGAATTATAAAACTCAAACACATTTTTATCTTGAGGGCTTGAGCCAAAGTCCAGGGCCATCCAGTTGAGTAAGAGGAGAAACACAGTTGCTTTTGTTTGTCAAGACTGTAGTAAACCTGCTTTACTTTTTACAGGAGATTTCTAACAGGAAAGTTTATTTTTTTTCATAGTTCCCAGGTCCTTTTCAGATACTGCTCAGCTCAGAAATTCGCTCCCAGATTTTCTCAAGGTAATTTTCCAGTATTTGATCAGACTTGATTTTCTGCTGGTTTCCTCTCAGCATTCCAGTTGTTTGTCTTCTTTTTCTTTGAGGTGTTAAGTTTTTATCACCAAACAGTGCTTTTAGTGAGTCCCTGCCAAGCCGACTTATGAAGGTCTGGCAAAGCTTACAAGCCTTTCATCTCCTTGGTTCTTTACGAAAGTCCAGTCACTTTTATTTTTGGAGGGGCAAGTATAAGAAGCTGTTTCACAAAAGCATTACAGAAAAAAAGTTCAGCCCAAATGACAACATTTGAAATAGTTATGGTAATGTAGAATGTGATGTATACCACAAACTAAGTCACTTGGTTTTAAGATAAACATTTTACGTGCTCTGGTTTAAGACAACTTGTGATGGTGAATTAATGCAGCCAGATCAAGCTCATGCTAATAAAACCTTTAACCTGAGCTGTACATGTACATATATACCTTATGCAGACTTTTCGCATAGAAAGGCTCTAGTAAGAGTGATTCACATGGCAGAAGGAAAAGAGTAGAAATGACACATCAGTTACAATTTCAGTGTTCATGGCAATCCATGAAATATCCCTGGCATACAGCAAACACAGACTACTGGACCACATGTCAGGAATGTTAATGTGTGTCTTTAAGGTCATATTTCATTTTCTTTCTTTTTGAAAATAATTGATTTTTGTTTATAGCTTTTTTTCTTTGAGGGAATAAAGAGATTTTCATTACCCAGTAATAACCACTGTAAATGCAAGAAGCGTATTTTTAAGGACTTACAGTTGTTGCTGTAGCTGCCTCTACACAGTTCAGTCTGTAATAGTTAATCACTATAAAACTTTTAAGAGTATAAACCAGATCAATTTTTCAGTAATTTCATTCAAGTTTGCAAAGGATGAAGTTATTTAATACCTCCATTCCTGTTCCTGAATTTTCTAAAGAGAGAAAGTTTTAGGATTATTTTGTTGAATACAGTTGTTCTATTCAGAAGCTATGTAGAATTCATCCATCGATTTACACTGGTGAAGTATTTTAAAATTCATAAAGAATATACGATATGTCTTTCTAAATAAGGAATGTTCCCCTTTGTAAAACATACATGTTTTAAAAAATGCCTCTCTTCATACTCTGCTTATCACGTTAGACAGAATTCATTCTGTCACAAGAGCAGATGGCTTGTTTTGATGGAATGTGCTTCATTAAAGGGAGAGGATTGAAGAGTTTGACAAAATGCATTTTGTGGATGGATTAGGCACACGAAAGTGAATTGTGGTGTGTTGTCTATGGAAAACACCGATGAATTGATTTTAAAACGTTGAGTATAGATCGAATTGGAGTGGTTTAAAACATGCACTTTATTGATCAAACAGATTGAGAGGCCTGACAAAAAGTAAAATGTGCCCACAAAACTCATTCTGTCAATGGGGATGTTTTTCATCTACCTGCATTCTCAAAAAATTGTATTTTCTTATATACTTCACATGCTCTTATCACCATAATGCCACTTTCTCCCACTTTCTCTTTCCTCTGACAATAAAAAATGTTTGGTGAAATTTCTTGCTGTGACAGATTTCATAGGCAGTGCATAGCTCAGATGCTCCTGTTTGGCACATGCTTCTCTTACCTAAAGAAGTGTCAGTGGTACAACTCAGACAACTGGGCATTTGGGTTCAAACCCCTCTGCTAGAGTTTCATTCATTGAATTGGATGAGTAATGCACAGGTAGAAACCCAGCAAGGTGTGTGTTCTGTGTTGAAATGCCTGGCTCAGTGGTGCAGTGCAACTCACAACCCTGGAATGCCTGATGTTAATTAGAGACCTAGTAATGGTCTTCACAAAATCCCAAATACTGAGAGAAAAGGAAAGATAGCTAGAGCATAATCAGAGCATTTGGAGGCTGGGACACAGCTCCTATCCACAGAGCTGTGTTTATTGATGCTTAGATGCCTGTGTCAGACCAGCTCTTTCCTCTCTGGGGAAAGGTAGTCTGGCAGCTCAGGTGTTTAATGCTTAGTTGTAGGAAAATTCAGTTCATACCCACAGCATGTGTACCTGCTTTATGAGTCACCTTAAAGACCTTTGCCCTTGTTCTCTAAACAGGACTAATCATGTTTGTCTCTTGCAGGTGCTGAGGAGGTAACTATAACATGAGCATAAGGGACATGGATACCAGTTTATCAGAAAACCATACAAAGAGTTTCCAAAGGCTGAATGGGTTGTGCTTGCAAACTCTATGCAGACCTAATGTAAAAGAAGAATAAATGCTCTTCTTTTTTTTTTTTTTCTTCTAAATTTATTCCTTTAGCAAGGGGCACTTTTACAAGGCAAATCCCAACTCAATTTTACCAAGAAAACTCCAAGGCCATTAAGTGATATGCAGAAAATTACTTTGTTCAAAATGAAAGAATGAACATAATTGAACCACAATCCAGATTGTATTTTACAGTGGGACTGGTTTAGGTGAGTTCAGTAATTCCAACGGGATTGTTTCTAGATAGAGATAGTAGCACTGTCTAGGGTCTGAAGTTTGACATGACTAGATCCATGCAGATTCACTTGAATAGTATCTATGAGCCTGTTGAAAGTTTAATTTGAGAAAAGTGTGTTACTGGCATATACAGAAGCTTTTGAACTAGCAGACAGTCTAAGGATTTTTTTTTTTGTTCCTTATTTCAAAATTGCTATCGTGCCTGTTTTGTATCAAATGCTCTCATAAGAGTTCATAATGCTACATAATAGGGCTAGGTTGAAACATTTATAAATTGTTAATGAATAATGTTAACTGACCAAAGTTAATAAAGATTCATTAAAATTCATAAAATTGTTCATGTATATTTCATTGCAAACATAAAATGAGATGCTTTTCCAAACATGGATGTTTCCTGAAACTTAGAATTAGGAATTTTCAGAAGCATTAATTAGTGGAAAGCTGAAGGAAAAGATTATGATGAATGTACAGTTTGAGCTATTTTGAATAATTCGTCTGTATAAGTTCATAAATTATTCAGTACAAACCACTTATGTAATATTTCTTAAAGGTAAAAGAAGTGTCCTTTCAGGCTTTGTTGCCCTTTTCTTAAAGCAAAATAACTCTGCTACTTTACTGGAACCAAGTAACAGAAATAAATTGATTTTTTTTTCCCCCTAGGGCAGGCATCTGTTACTTCCTAAAGTAAAGAAATACTCAAGGAACATATGGTTGAAAGGATCTGGCAGGGTACTGTTTTAGAAGAAGAGATGTATATGAGACTGAAGCAGGAAATAGGAAAATATTAGATTCAGCCAATAGACTGACAGCATGTCTTTATCTAAAATTAAGTGAGCTTTTGAGTAAAGCACTGGCTGAATGAAACTAGAGTTAAGAGCAATTCAGCTTCTGAACACAGACGAAAGTCAGGCCTTATTAGCTGGGTAGCAAAATTTGCTTAGACTTAATTCTGCATAGTTGGCCAGCATAGATGGTCTTATTCAGATGTTCATTTTCATTAAATGAATGCCTTGGGCATGAGAGGCTAAAGATTACTCACAAGAATAAAATTTTCATAACTTAACACATCAGATCCAGAAAGGCTACTAAAATAGCATGTAAAAGCCAGTAAAAACTAGATATGTGGCTCAGCATTTGAAGTCCTTGATTAATTTTGAAAGAAAGTCACCAACATTAATAAAATGAGGATTTATATTCCTCAAAAACTGAATGTGATCAGAATTCATAAGTACTAATGACAACGTTGTGCATTTTGTATAGGCTGGAGCCTTCCTGGTTTAGATTATTTCCAATTATTGTTCGTTTCTAAGCCCTAGGAATAAGCATGGGGAGAACGTCTTAGTCATGTTGCCCAGAACACTTAATAGAGGCTGGGATTCATGGCGAGACTTTACTGGAATGGTTGCTCTTGCAAAAAAGAGTGGTTATGTTACATTTCTCTGGAGCTGTCAAGTCAGGTCAGGAGAACTACAGTTTCTGCTCTCGTTCATTTGTACACTTTGTGGTGTTATGAAATGTGCAGCTTCCGCCCCTTTTTAGATGCCTTGCTAATTGCCTTTGAATGAAGAAGAGAGGAGTCAAAGAACTGCTCTTTCCTTTGCTTTTTCTCTCATGTGCATCTTGGTGGACAAATCTATTTTGAAACAGTGAGATGCTAAACTTTCATATTCATTTGCCGGACTGAATGATTATCAGGAAAACAATTATGAGGAAAAAAGCTAGACTTCAGTGGAATGAAGATGCTATTTCCAAGCAGGTGTTAGTGAGGTGTAGTCTATACTGCTTTTCTGCACCCATCTTGCTGCTTAGAAGTATAGATCTCTTTAATAATGCAAGGAATCCTGTGTTTTCAACCCAAGGAATATTAATAACAACGTCTGAATGTTATGGCTGGCAGGGGCCCACCCAAAATTGCCTTTTTTCCCTGTGTGGAATTGACTACATGATGACTTGTGCACTTGTTTTCATGCAGTATTGAATGTTTGAGCAGTATCTTCACTCTTCTGAGCTGCAAGGGAAGGGGGCTGGCAAGCATTAGAATGGCTCGCATCAGGCTGTGTCCTCAAGAGAATGGGCGTGCTACAATGAGAGGAGTCAAGATTTACTGGCAGCTGAGAGCAAAGAAGTTGTCAGTCAAGGGAAGCTGCAAGATACATGTGAGGCAAAGGTTTCAGTTAAAATAATAATACTGTGTTTTTTTAAAACACTTTTAATCAGCATATTTCAAAGGTACTCAATGTCTTTATTTTACTGAAGGCACAGACATGTATCTGAAGTCAGTTAAATGATTCAAAAACAAAACCAGAATGAGAGCATGAGGCCCTCAAATCTCAACTTGCACTTTTACCTCCTAACCACGTCGCCTTTCTTTGTCTCAGGGTAAGCTTAAAGAAGTGTAGACAATAGACTGGAAATATTTTCTGCCTTCCTGTGCTGGATCAGCTGTACCCTGGAATGACTTCAGGTTGTTTTCTTGTGGACAGTTTGGGGATCTCCTTCCCCAGCCACAGTAAATGTTTTTTATTTTCGTTCCTTGGAGCATACATTTCTTTTCTTATGTTCACATGGCAAAATTTCAGCCACTGGCTGTCAATAGGTTTTGCTATTTGTTTGTTGTTTCCATATATGTATATTATCTGTATTTTTATAAAGATTTAATTCACCTTGTTGATTTACCATTGTTAAAAGATTTTTTTTTAGTAGTATTTGACCTACCACTGAGACAATTGCCCTCATTTGTATATCAAATGGCTTGTCAATGTCTAGAAGAAGAACTGTGTGTGCTGTGAGACATTCGGACAGGTATCTAACACTTTCAAGTGCTGTGACATTTGGTGTGGTCAGCAAGACAGAACTTAAGGGGATGTTTGGGCTATCCAGTCTAACTGCAGTGGCAAGAATCATGTCCTCTGATGACACAAACTGTTGATTTGACATCAGCAATGAAAACAATAGCATGAGAGATTTTATCTGACTTATCTAGACAGCTTGGCATTTTCTGTATTTCTACTAATATTCTTTCCAGTACAGCAGAGTAAAGCTTGATGACATTTGTGAATTTGAACTTTACACAGCATAATACAGTGAGTGTAAGGCATACCTTTTCAGTTAGCAAGTTAGCAGTTAAGGGTGTGGTTTTGTGTAAATTGTCATCTTCTATTGAGGTTTATCATATGAGAAACTCTCTATACTGCTACAAAGGCCTCCCCAGAAGCTGTTTTCCTAAAGCAAAATGGCATGGCCAGCACAAGAAAGCTGTCCTTGCATATCTGATTGAATGTCTAAGCATTCAGGTTTCATTCTGTTTGAAGTAAGTAGATAATTTCTAAGATTTTAAATTTACAAGCTAAGACCCACCCCCTATCTGACTGCTTTGAAGAGAAGCCTCTAGCTACTGAAGACTTAAATTATGATGTCTTATCACTGCAAAAATTATTTTCTTTAACTAGGAGCTGATCAGCATTCAGAACCACATTCTGGTGATTGCTGCAGGCTCCTATACTTGTAGAAGCAGGAGAGAGTGAACAGTAATGCAGTATTTCCAACTTGTGATTTCTCAAGTCATAATTCTGTGCGTTTACTCCAATTATCTTCTTATATTACAAGAAAAGAGCTTTTATCTGCAGCACATCAGACCTCTCCAAGTGTTTGCATTAATGCATGGAACAGCACAGTATTTAATGGGACCATCAAAAGTTGAGAGTGGAGAATGATGAAAATCCTGCATTTTTCCTATGAAAATTGTAGGAGAATCATCAGATCTGTTTGATTTTGCACTGCTTTTAACATGATAATTGAACATCCCTGAAAGAAGTCAGGTGATCAAGATTATTAAGAGACGTATGTTTATAGGTGAAATGTAATTACTTGTTATTAGTGAGAAGCCCTGACATATGAAAAAAGTAGAGGCCTGCTTTAGCTTTGGTACGAAACAAGATACGAGAAAGTAAGGTGAATTGTAAAGGCTGCAGAAACCAAGGGAAAATCAATGAGCTGTGGAGGAAAGATCTTTGGATGCCACCAGGCCAAAGGATCACAATGTGAGGGAAATGTTGAAGAGGGTCTTACAGATTTCTTTGCGTTAAGAAGTTGCATACAGCAGCGTATGAATCCTGTGAGGAGCTGACAATCTGTACCTACACACTCTTCACAAAAAAATAAATTATCCACAAGAAGCTCCTGCATTCAGTATTGAGCTGTGGAGAAAGGTGAGTTGAACCCATTGGAAGGTTTCAGAAGGGAGAGTGAGAACAAAATGAGGTCTAGAGACCTAAACTGTGGTCTCAAATTTAATGAACTACACCATTATTATATGAGGAAATACAGTACGAAATAAAATAGTACTGAAGCCAACTAAGACACAGAGAAAGACAGTTCATGTCTCAAAGAATTTGTGTGATACATTTTGCTGAGTAGTCAGAGATGCTTGATGCAAACTTTACTGTCATCCCTCATGACCTGACTGAGCATGTGTGCGAGTACTATTAACTAATATCCAAGTTTTCCTGCAAGAAGAAACTATTAATACTGGCATGTTACTGCTTTTATTGTGTTCTTTCAGCTACCACAAAGATTTGGATTAGATTTCTGCTTTACATAGTTTGTTATGAGAATAGCATTAAAAGATCATATCTGCCTGAATGTCTTCTGTACATTTCTTTTCACTTTACACACCTACAGTTTGGTAGCATTTGAGTAATTTTATATGTATGACAATACGAGATGGAGCACTACAGTTAGTTGTACAGGAAAATAGAAAAAGCATTATTTTTCTCTTACTATTGCTGCATCTCCAACAAACTGAACACTTTTGAGTCATGCCTGTGATTCCTCATGTGTTTCACCCTTAGATCTTTTCCAAAGTGTTTTCCATTGTGTTCAGTTTTAGATGATACTTAAAAGTGCAAAGTTATAAGCAGTCCCATTAAATTCTCTGAAGGATATAGGTGTCTCTTTTGTTCTTAATTCTTAATCACTAGTAATTTTTAATGTTTCTTCTTTTGCACTGGCTTTTACTTGTCTCTTCAATTTTGTGTCGTTACAAAAATAACGATTTAAAATGAGTAGATATACCATTTAGCTGAAATTAGCTGAAAGGCCTGAGCACAATAAGTACCTCCTTACCTGCAGTGTAAGCCATTTCTTTCTTTTGTTAAAAAGAAAAAATCCATCTCTCTGCTTTTTCCATTTTCTAATTTGTTTCAATATTTTCCTTATCACACTAAAATAATCCTTTGTAAAAAAGTTTTCTAATTTCTAAAAAAAAGACCTTCAAGTGAATCTCTGTCATCTTTGGCTCGCTGTTCACTATTGCTATTTTGGTTTAACCTGGGATAGGCTGGTCCAAGATTATACTCTTTAAGTCAGAGACACAACCCATCCTTTGCCAAATAATACATTTGTAAGTGTTACATAGTATTCATCCCACATGAGTGCTTTCAGCATCCAGTTGACAGTTGGAATCACACTTCTTCTTTTGATCCTTCTTAAACTTTTGAACTAGATTAGGCATCCACCATTCCTCTTGTGCTTGCTCGTCTGCAATGAGCTATCCATAAGGTTTGCCAAAGGCTTTCCTGCCTCCCCTGCTACTTACTTTATAATGATGGGATATTATTCCTCTAGATCTGCTGTCTTGTCATCTTTTATTACATCTAGCTGACAGACTTTATACCATCTTGTAATCATAAAATCTTAGAGTATTTTACACTTTTCCTCAGAAAACTCTGCTCCAGTCTCCAGTGTATGATCGTCCTCCCCTTATTTTCCAGCACTAAGGCAAAGCTGCATTTACAATCACAACAATATGTATACTTTGTTGTTCTTATGAATTCCTGAGTCACTTTATCCCAAACCTTCATCTCAAGATTAAGGGTATTTGAAAATTAGGTAGTGACATTGCTTAAGTTAGAGGTTTTATTTATTTGTTTCCATTTGAGGAAAAAAGAAAGGTGTCTTCAGTAGGGTTACTGCTGTTGAAAAGATGACATCTTATTGAAAAAAATCCCAGGGAACCTCAGTGCTAGAAAATCTCATCTCATAGGAAAGGGACTGTTTAGAAAGAAGATTCTGTCTCAGAAGTGAACATGTAAACTGAAAATCAGATTTATCATTAAAACATTCATATTATGGACCTGCCTTGCTGCAGGACTGGGAGAACAAGTCCATCTTGCCTCCTATGGGAAGGATGAATCTTCATATTGACTCTAAATACCAAGAAGAAAAAAAGTGCTGCCAGCATCACAGCCATTGCAGCATCAATGCTTTTCCGTAGTATTTGGAGGACTGAAGATACCTACAGGGAACAGTAAATTTTTACCAGGTAGTTATCCACGTTGAAGTGGATGAAAGTCAAAATGCTGAGGATGATGCAGATACGAAATCAGAAAATATTAGTACAGGCAAATTAATGCCAATCTATTCGTAATTTAAAGCAGAAGCTTTCTAGTGCATCCCGAAATTTGTTCATTGACCAACTAATCAAATATATATGTTCTTGATCCTGATACAAACTTGTCACACTAAAACAGGATTTGCATTTACAGGTGGGTATCCATCATCCATGGTTTGTGCTGAAAACTAATATTAAAAATATGAATTAAATGTAAAAACTTCAGTTGCAGTTTGAATTTATTTTGGACTACTAAGCTATTAATAGTTTTCATTATATTATAGTATAAAGGAGAAACAAAGATAAATTATATTTAGTAGAATTTAACATTGTTAATGAGGCTTTACATTTCCAAACCCCAACCAAGTAATATTTTTTTTTTAAACCTCTCCCTCCTTCTTCTTTTGTTATTGACCAGGAATGAACACTGTACACCTGACTAAAACAGATGAACCTAAGGCAAAACTTCAAATATCTGCAAAACTTATACATCTAAACTACACATGCAGGAACATGCCTGAATGCATTGGTGCAGGAAGTAAAACATTTTCATTCTTATCACAACTTTTCAGAATATCTTTATGTACTTTCAGGATGTTTACATTCACTGTTTTAAATGCTGTTCTTGTTCTCACTGAAGAAAATTTTTAGACTGATAAGCCACTAGCAAATGTAATTGTTAAAAATGGTGTTAGGCAATTCTGGGAAATAACAGATGACACATGAACATTTTAATGGGCTAGTTCTGTAATTAAAGTGAGTCCAGATGTGACCTATAATTTCCTAAGAAGTTGCTGCAGTCCCTGGAAGAATTCAATAATAGCAGATTTCCTACCTTTAAAACCACTTCTTCTAGTATAGATGGAAACCAATAAGAAAAAGAATCAGGAAACAGTGCAAAGGTCTTCAGGTTCTATTAATATTTGTTTTATCCTGGGAAAGTATGATTGCTGTTTTCTTTTTAGATATATGTATTTATTATGTAATGGCCCTTGAAAGTCTTTTTCTTCATTTCATTGGAAGTTTTCTGGCATATATCCTGCAAGAATGTTTGTATGGTTATATGATGAACATTCTATCTGCCCCTTGTCAATCATTTACCATGTACCTTATTTGCCATCTTTGTTATTATTAAGTCCTCTTGATTAAACTGTCTTCTTTTGTCTCACCTTTGGTCACATGAAAGTCTGAATCTCTGTAATTGTTTCTCTAAGCTGCTGACTAAGCCTCTTTCAATCAGAAGAATAAAGCATAGTTGAGTTTAGGAGGTGCCTTAGCTGAAGACAGCCTGCTGCTGCTGAAGCATCCAGTTTTCTACTGATTCCTCAGCCCATATAGCTGGACTTTCATTCATAGGTGAGGTGACAGAGAAAATTCTTCAGAAGCATCTCAGTCTTCAGAGTCATGCTAAAATACACAAAGCCACTACATTCAAAAATGCCTGAGGCATCTAGAACAGGAGTTGAATGTCAGATTCCAACACAGTGATTAAGCAAGCAAATTCTGGCTGGATGCCATGTAGATTTTCTAGCTCTATGACTCCTTATTTGATGGGAAACTCCAGTAGTTACCTGACTTGTTTCGCTGAAGAATAACACATTCCTGAAACTCTGACGAGTGTTCTCTGAGCATACTGAATATGTGCTAAAAGCTGGTCCCTAACCACCAGCAGTGGAAGGTTTTGGGCTCCTTTCTATATTTTTAAGGCTTTCAGTCGCCATAGAGGCACCACTCAATTTACTATGTGAAGGAAATGGTCTAGACCCAGAGAGTGGTATAGAGCTGATATCTTCTTTTCTTTCTCAGCCTTAGCCCTGCGCAAGTCCACAAGTACCCATCTTTTCAAGGGAATGTTTTCTTGTTAGGCTAGTGCTAGAGTATGGGAAAGGAAAGGGAACCTCCCCTGTCTTTCTGGTGGAGTTGTGTCATTGTGCAGGAAAGAATACCAGATCTGGGAGGTCAGGAGGAGAGAGAGTGGAAGGGAAAGCTTGGGTGTGTACCAGAAGTTAGGAAATTCGTTTCACAGGAGGAAATCTGGTCTCTGTTCTCACACCCACATCTGTCTTACACAGAAAGTTCACAGTGAGATAGAAATCTAGGACCCATCTCCTAGGACCCTGACTGCTGTACCAGAGCTGTGTACTCTCTCTGGGTCTTTCTTCTTTTGGTTTAGTGAATAGTTGCAAATAGTGCTGCTGTTGCAGGAGGAAGAGAGGAATAGCTCCAGTCTCTAAACTGGTGCTGTTAGTGGTTAGAGTCAGGGTTTTCCTGCTTCTTGGAGGAGTGTACCAGCTACTAGGCAATAAAATAAAATTTAAAAGAAAGGAAAGGAAAGTAAAATTTAAAAGAAAGGAAAATAAGGGAAATTAACAGAAAGGAAAATGCTTTCTGCTGGCTGTAATTAAACAAAAAACCTAGAAATAAGAATAAAATATGTCTATTATTTGTCACTGTTCTCATTTAACAACGTCATTAAAAAGTTAACTAAAACAAAACTGCCACTAAGATCCTTTATTTTTCTTGGTGTTGTGCCAGTTTGTCCATTTTGTCACACCACATATTCCTCTAAGAATTTTATAAGCACTGCTTTTCATTTCCTTGTCACCCATTTTATCTCATACAAAAGTGAATTTCATGGCCAGCAACATAAAGAATATCCCAAGGACCTTTCTAAAGATGTTGAACATACTATTTGTCCTGTAATGCAGCAGTTGGCTTTCATGAAGCTATATATTTTTGTCATATAAACATTGTTTTGCTGTAAATATATTCAGTAGTATAGAGCCGTTAAAGTGCTTCGAAAAACTTTTCGTACAATTAGATTGATTCTGAATCTTGTGAATATAATGATAATTGTAATGGCACTCTTACTAGGAGAAAGTTCTTTGGGATTGATAACTTGGAGGTAATTTCAAAATAGAAACTGTTTATCATTACGATATCATTGTATTTTTATGTGAAGTAAAAACTACAAGACAAGACTTGAAGTTTGCTCAGAATGGGCTTATTTTATTACTGGAGGAGAACGTGATTCAAGAAATTCATCTTACTCTATGCAGGTGACATTTCTAATGGTTCTGCTATTGATTCCAGTTTGACATAACCTTTTCTTTTCATTGCCAGCACAACACTGGTTTTGTACCATTCTATACGTGGTCACTGCACACTTGTGGAAGAGAGGAGTGACAAAGCAGGTGACATGGGGAGATGCAGCAACAGGACAAAAGACTGTGACAAGGTGATAGGGCTTCTGTTTCTAGGACTGCATACATGCTCTCGTTGTTCAGCTGGGGTCTGTAGAGTCATTCTTTTATCTCAAGGCAATTCAAGTACAAGTGGAAATAAAGTCGTTTTGGTTCTGGGTGACCAAAAAACGTCCAGGGTCTTTGGCGCTCCTGATGATTCATGTTTAAGCACTTTTTATAAGTTAAAGGAGTGATTCTGGGCTACAAGAGACAAGATCTTTGTTGGAGAGGCCAGAAAGTGACAGGGAACAGAAAAGAGAGAATAAGAATAGGGGTAAAATACTGTCCTTTTATAAGAATTTTTTTGCTACTAACTTTTTTTGCTACAAAATATTGAAAAGAGAGAAACTTTTCCTATTCAAATTAACTTATTAATAAAACTTAAGATCGTATCACTTACTGAGCTATTTCCTAAAATCATTATTCTTATCTATTAGGAAGAAAGCTGTAATTATTGTATTGACAAAAATTCCTTGAAATGTAATTTTCAGAAGCTGTCTATAAAGTCAAGAAAATAAATGGGCATGTTAATTACACCTTGGAATTTAGCACTGGAAAAAGATAGTGCCTCATCTTGGCCCTGTAAATGGCTATTCTTTGAGTAAATTAAGGTTGTGGGTTCCTCTTGGGTTTAAGACAGCAAGAGAGATGAAAATTTCTGTGCTAAAACAGAAAATGTTTGCAGTAGCAATGCTTTACAAGGTTGATGTAGAGCTCTTCACAAGATGCTTGTTAGTATTGAAAATTGCACATTTTCTTTCCTGCAGAAATTTCTGACTTCTGACTGAAACGAAGCCCCAGAATCTTCAGCTCAGCTCTCATAACTTTTCAGCACCTCATGGTAACTAGGGGTTGCACGACCTAGAGTTGCGTTACCTGGAGTATTGCATTCAGCTATGGGGCCCCAGACATAAGAACGACATGAATCTGTTGGCACGAGTCCAGAGGAGAGCCACAAAGGTGATCAGTGGGCTGGAGCACACCTCCTGTGTGTCCTTCACTCCTCTGAAGACAGGCTGAGAGAGCTGGGCACAAGCTGTTGTGAAGTTTGTGCCTCTCCACCAAGTGCCATATTCAAGTAAGAAATATACTTTAATTCAGATAAGTTGAGGTGCCTTTGTCTTGCCTCCTTCAAAAGTCCCACTGTAAAAGTCTGTCAACCCACTTTCCCCTGGACTCTGTTCTGTGGCCCATAGCAGAACACACAAAAGGAAACCAAGACAAACATCCCTCAGAACAATAATTTCCTCCAGTTGGTTTCCTGCATGTTGATTTGCACAGTCACTGTGAGTCCAGGTCAGCAGAAATCTTTGTCATGTATAAAAGTTAATGTGAAGCTAATTTAGGGCACAGCAGGGACCTCATTTTAACAAAATAAAAAACAAGGAAAACATAGAACAGTAATCCAAGTAGTCTTTTTGTTTTGTGACAGAGAGATGTAAAAATATTTACTGTAACTGTCTAGGAGGTTTTGATGAAACATCTCTTTCCCTGGAAAACAGAGAAATCATCTTCCCAAAGTCAATGTTAGCCTGGTGGTAGTGCAATCAGCTTTACGAGAGCAATACTCGAGGCTCTGAGCTGAGCCAAATAGAGCAGCAACATGCACCTTGCTTTCCAATGTCAGCATCCAATCAAATAGGCTACTGGCTATTTTGGATTATAGACTTTTTTTTATTTGTTTGGGTTTTTTTAGGACTTGGTTTTTTTTTTTTTTTTATTCTGAAGACTTTCATTTGATCCTATAGCATTAAAAAGAAAATGCAAAAACATTTTTTGAAATCTTGAAACATCTCTTTAAGTGGGAAAATGACCTAATGTAATTGCAATTAGTCTATAGCCCTGTGGAATACAAAAATTGAGATTTTGGGATCTATTTAGATCTAATGATTGGAGAATGTAGAGACAGATTTTTACATGAGTCTATGTGATATTAGACAAAGACTTAGATTCATTTTTCCTTATCGATTCATCTTTCTATCTGGAAACATTTATGGATTCCTTATTAGACTGCAGAATTGTACAGTATAAGTCAAGTTGACTACTATAACATATAAAATATTGTGTCATTACTTGCAATCAAATGTAATGTGTATATAAAGTACAGACTTTTTTTGATTTGTACTCTGTTAATTTATCTGTAAGTATTGAAAATTCACGCTTGTTATAGGTTTCACATTTCTGGAGAACATTGCCCTACACCCACCAATCCCACTAGGATTTAGTTTATAGATACTTCGTTTTTGAAACCCAAGCAGTGACAAATGTAAAATAGTGTGGCATTCAACAGGATTGTTGCTTTGTTCAAAGCTTAGACATGGTATTAAATACAAGTCTGAAGGAATGTTAACTTCTGTGAACAACACAGTAGATTAATTAATTTAGTATTTCAAATTGACATGTTGGTTACATGCAAAAAATTTTGCAACTCTGAAGGATGAAGTCTATTTGTCTATAGAGAAAATGTAACACACCATAAAAATCTCAGCACCTTCTTGATAATTTTGAATTAATACTTACCTGGATAGGTACTCTCTAGACGATAGTTCTTTAGGATCTTTGGCTTCTGCCGAAAATGGTGATAGCACTGTTAGCCTTCTGAGTAGGACAAGATATACGTAGGTGTGCTGACCCCCTGAAGTCAAAGTGAGAACACCCTGCTGTTGTGCATAATGGTCTACACTTGGAGAAAAGTTTAATGTATGAACTGTGTGAAAAAACATGTTCTATTGGAACTTGGCATTATTCTCCGTGGTAGGAGGTCTCTAGTTCAGGTTCTGCAGTGAAGAAGTTATTGCTAAAATAGCTGTGGCAACTCATGCAACTGTGACTACCATCTCTGTTGTTACTAAACTTCAGCCGAAGACCAAAGCCAGGGCAAAACAAAATAAGCAATGGAAAGAAAAGCAAAGCAAATGATCAGCTTCTTTAAAATTTGCAGACCATTACAGGAATATACAAGCAGTTGCGACAGGCTGGCAGGTGACAGTGTGGCTGGAGGGAAAGCCATGAGAGGCCACTGCCACTTAGACTGTGACTATGTCTGCAACCACTAGTGGTTTCATAGTCTCTTCCTTTAGCACAACAAACTGCGTAAATCTCTGTGTCTCATGCTTGAAGTCAGAATGTTGCATATTGTGATTTGATGTCATTTAGTGCTCTATCGTGTGACCCTCTGATCCCTAATTGCACAGCTATGTGAAACTAGAATACTCCTGTACAGCCCCTATAATGGCTGTGCAGCTCTCATGCTAAGTCAGCATTTAAACATTTAGGCCAGTGACTCTTAACCAGGCCTTTCTGACCCAGCAGTTTGTTGTCACATTTACTGCAGACACTAACACTGCCAAAGGATGACTATTCAAAATAGGCATTTATGAGTTAAGGCTCTATAGTTCAGTGAAAAATGCAAGTCTGAATAGTAAAAAATGGGACTTTAATTATTGATATTTCTCCTTGGTTTCAAGTATATGTTTTTAAAGCCAATAACTGATTTAGCTTTTTAAGTCTGAAGACAATAGTTCTCAGAAGAGTAAAAATTCTGTAACATTAGTAATTTGTCAGCTGAGCTATGCAGCAAGTTCACATAGTGCTGCAGGCAACATCTTGGAACAGGTTTTCCTGTAGTGAAATCTGAAGTTTTGGAAGAATGCCGTGTGAAAACAACACCTACAGTTTCATTGGGTTGGAAATGTCAGCATATCACAGATAAGACAACCACTCAGTACTTTCAGTGTTGGGCCATGGAGGAGAGTTAAAGATGGAATAGCATGCAGGGGCTGTAGTGTGGTATGAATCCTTCTTCATATTTCTAGAGAAAGGTCGTATGGCTATAAACCCAGTGCCATTCTTATGGGCAATTATTTTTGTTGAAATTTAAATCTATATTTACATTAAATACAATATAGACTTTTGTCTTTGTCTCTCTTTAATGCAAGACAATAAAATTGCTAGTCCTATACTGCAGACCTAATTCTATATTAAAGATTGATTAAATTTATAAACAGAGTTTGTGTATCAGGATAAGCGTCTCTGACTCTATGTCTGTGGGACAGAAACTTACTCTGGTGATAAAAAGAGCTGCATAAGCACCTAGGAAATGCATGTTTTGGTCCTGGTCCTGCCTCAGACTTCCTGTATTATCTTTCTTTGATAACTTTTAGTCTGTGTTTTTAAGAGTATGACTGGGATGAGATGATTTCCTCCAAAACATTCTTCAGTTCATAAACTTTTTCAGTGAGGGACACTCGCATATGTGTGTCCTGCATCAACCTTAGCAGTTCCATGTATAAATGAAGGTCCTAAGACATGCTGTAACAAAGATAAACACTGCAGAAATGAAGAAGGTGCCATTTCGTATAGATCTACATCAGCTGTTTTGACAAAACCAACAATTTTTTGGAGCTTGGTTAAGATGTTCATGACATTTCAACATTGGATTTTTCTTATTTGGTGAATAGTTTTCAAGGAATGTTCTCATAAGACATACATAGATTTTCAAGAAGAAATATTTAAAATTTACTTTTTAGGAGAAGTTTAGAATGAATTTTTTTTCTGAATAAAACAACAAAAATACTAAAATGTCTCACTATAAGTAAACTGGAGAAAACTAGCAGTTACAGGCTGAAAATACTCCTCCAAATTCTCGAAATTAATGGCCTTGTTTAGCACTATTAATATTCATGCCATTTATTATGAAATTCAAGAAATTTTATGACTTACTGGTATCTTCAATCAAGAGACAGAGAGAGTAGAAAATAGAACCCATTTGGCTATGTCCAACCTTCTGGAAATAAAAAAAGTTTCTAAGAGTCTTAGAGTCTGTGTTTTAATTTATAGTGGAAAAACTCTCAAAATCGTAAGCTGATGCATTCTTTGTGAAAAATCTTCTCACTGAAATGTTTGATTTCACTGAAAATTCACCTAAAATTTCTTTTGTGCTGCAAAAGATTAATGCTAAAATGTTTTCGATATTTTGTCTTCATTATCTTTTTTTTTGCTTTAATGTTGCTCTAATGTTGATGCTTTTTCAGTAATTTTCTATTTTTTTCAGTGTGCATGCTTTCTAGTAGCCACTTGGAAATTTAGAGGTATTTACAAAAATATGAGTGCAAGTCTGAATAGGAATCTTATTGCAGAATTATCTTTATAATACAGAGTTTTGCCTGCTTTAACAATGCATTTTCACTGTGATTTATGAGCACTGTACACACAGTAGTTGCTGTTGAAGTTGTATGAAGGGAAATCAAGTCCGTAAGGATATCCGCTGTGGTAAATCACAGGTAATCCAAAGATAATATGTCCTGTTTCCTTTTTATTACCTTCTTCAACCTCATATCTAGGATGATTCTTTTATCTGTAGTAATACCTATTTGGTTTGCCTCATTCTATATGAACAGTTTTGAGACACTCTTAGCTTTAAAAATGGTACTGAAATTTTATTTGCTTTGCTTTTGGAATTTAAAATTTTAGAATGCAGGGATTGAAAAGACACCAATGTCTTACATATGATTCCTTCTTCTAACAAGGAAGCAATGATAAGTAAGTAATAATTTAAGTGACTGCTCCTTCTGAACCTTAACAGCTCTAAATCTGGCAAACTCAGAGAAAGGAGAGGAATGTGTTGTTCAACACAGTCTTTGGACTGGAGAATATGTTTCCAAAGGACAGTATTTTTCAAAAGATTTTTCCTTTGGGGTTGATAATCACTGGCAATGAGCAAGAAACTGGAAAAAGTCACAGTTTTGAGCAATATTTCAGAGTGTTTTGGAACTGTTATGAGCTGTTGATAGCTTTTGCCAGGAAAAAAGGGAAGGACAGGAAACTATGACAAAAAAGGTTGTTGAAACGCAACAAGCAAATCATTAATCCTTATGTTAGTTCATGTCCAGGCAAATAGAAAAGCATTTGGCACTTCTGTGGTTTGGGTTTTGTTTTTTGTTTTTTGGGTTTTTTTTATATGTTTCTTGATTGGTTGGGTTTGTTTCGTTTGGGGTTTTCTTGGGGGGCTGGGGTTTGCCTACTTGTTTTTAAGATCAAGACTTGGATTCAAAAAAACAACCTCTTAATACTTTCACTGGTATTTCACTGGTATTTTTTTAATTCCACCTCCCACAGACGTCTTTAGTTATAAGGTCTTAAGCATGTAGGATCTTAATCCACCTTCAGTGGTTAGAACAGAAATAAAGGGGCTCTCCTTACTTGAGCGAAACAGCTTTGTGGGACTTTGTTTGCCTTTGTTTCTGATGAACTAAATGGAAGTCAAGGATGACTCTTACATTTAAATCTGAAAGTGGCAGTAATCATAACAATGGTTTCCTGTAGAAGAAAACCCTGTAGCTTAAATACAGTTCTTGTGACAGGTGTGTCACCTACAATTATCTGTCTTCCTCTTCTGAAATAATGACAATAAGAACATTCTTTAGAAGATTTATCAGTAAGGAGCTAAACTTACTTACAGATGCTCAGTGGAAATTTGATGTAAAGAGAGAAAAGCTCCAGTATTTCAGATTTCTTATAAAGGAAAATATTTAAGTCAAATATGTAAGAGGTCGTAGTGTTCCGATATCATGAAAACCACAGTCTTTGCCTAGTGAGACTGCTAATTTATAATTCTGAAGTGAAATTTTTCTTCAGTAATCTGGTGAGAATGATGCCTGAATAGATAAAATTAATTTTAATCTAATATTATGCTGGTACAAATGTGTTAACAGTGAAATATGTTTTCCATATTCAACTATGCTGGGCAAATGGTTTCTAAAGTAGCAAACATTTATACTGTTATGTTTATATCAGTACTTACTTGGTGCACAAGGAAGCACTCTTATTGAACAAAATGGGTTTACTTATGTGAATGATATTAAATGATGTAGGAGAGTTTGTGCTGACCTGAACAAAGTGTGGAATTGGTAGACAGCAAAATCTTCTCATACATCTAAATTCTATGGAGTAGAAGAACAGGACCAAGGATTTAATAGAAAATCAAGTGTGAAGAGTTAAATTAAATTCCACTGAGTCAACAGCAACTTCTCTATTTATTTCAGTGGAGACTGAGCTTTGCCACAGGACTTTTCTGATACATTTCAGCATAATATCTAAATATAGTCCATTGTCTGGTTTTGTTTTTCTTTTTGGAGGTGCTTACACATCTCTCCAATGGAGCTTGAAACTTGTGAATGAAAATGTCTCAGTACTTGGCTGCTCTTGTAGAAGTACTTTTTCTTCTTGTATACTTTTCATAGAAGTATTTTTCTTCTACGTAGTAATATATGCTTTAAGTAACTACCATTTTTTCCTCTTTCTTCTTACAGTACTGCATATTACACTGCACTTTCACACGATAGATTTTTACGTTCTTAATCTGTGAAACCTGTATCAGCAAATACAAAAAAAAGAGAAGGAAAAAACCCCAAAACTTCATGACCTGACGAGAAACAGACCAATAAGGATTATTGCAATATTGTTGAGAAAGCAGTATTTTTGCATTTGTTTTTCTTCTAGCTGCCAGTACATGAACCCTGAAGGTCTCAATCTTTATGACCTGTCAGAGAAAACACAACTTCACTTTCTGTAGCTGATCTATCAGAGACAAAAGCAGCACTAGAAATGCAGTTTTAGTGAGATGCCACTAATTGTACATTATATGCTATTTCTTCTTCTTCAGATCTTCTGATGCTTGCAAAACCTCAGTCCAACCAACTGCAAGTAAGTCAGGCTTCTTCCAGAGCACCTTCATATAGAATCACAGAATAGTAAGGGTTGGAAAGGACCTTAAGATCATCTAGTTCCAACCCCCCTGCCATGGGCAGGGACACCTTGCCCTAAACCACATGGTTCAAGGCTCTGTCCAACCTGGCCTTGAACACCACCAGGGATGGAGCATCCACAACCTCCCTGGGCAATCCATTCCAGTGCTTCACCACCCTCACTGTAAAGAACTTCTTCCTTATATCTAATCTAAACTTCCCCTGTTAAAGTTTGAACTCATTACCCCTTGTCCTACCACTACAGTCCCTAAGGAAGAGTCCCTCCCCAGCATCCTCATAGACCCCCTTCAGATACTGGAAGGCTGCTATGAGGCCTCCACACAGCCTTCTCTTCTGCAGGCTGAACAGTCCCAACTCTCTCAGCCTGTCTTCATACGGGACGTGCTCCAGCCCTCTTATCATCCTCGTGGCCCTCCTCTGGACTCACTCCAACAGCTCCATGACCTTTTTATGTTGAGGACACCAGAACTGTACACAGTACTCCAAGTGAGGTCTCACAAGAGCAGAGTAGAGGGGCAGGATCACCTCCTTGGAGCTGCTGGTCACGCTTCTTTTGATGCAGCCCAGGATACGGTTGGCTTTCTGGACTGTGAGGGCACACTGAAGCCGGCTCACGTTCAGTTTCTCATCAACCAGCACCCCCAAGTCCTTTTCTGCAGGGCTGCTCTGAATCTCTTCTCTGCCCAACCTGTAGCAGTGCCTGGGATTGCCCCAACCCAGGCGTAGGACCTTACACTTGGCTTGGTTAAACTTCATAAGGTTGGCATCGGCCCACCTCACAAGCCTGTCAAGGTCCCTCTGGATGGCATCCCTTCCCTCCAGCATATCAACCAAACCACAGAGCTTGGTGTCGTTGGCAAACTTGCTGAGGGGGCACTCAATCCCACTGTCCATGTTGCCGACAAAGATGTTGACCAGGACCGGTCCCAACACCGATCCCTGAGGGACACCACTCGTTACAGGTTTCCAACTGGACATCGAGCCATTTACCACGACTTTTTGCATGCGGCCATCGAGCCAGTTTTTTATCCACCAAGTGGTCCATCTATCAAATTGATGTCTCTCCAATTTAGAGACAAGGATGTCATACGGGACAGTGTTGAACATATCGCTGTAACTTTTTACCTCCTTCCTCACACTGACTTGCACTCACTTCCTCCCCACCTGATTGTAATCTCACCACCGGTTTCAAAACACAGGATTTCTTCCACTCTCTTGGAAGAGGTGAGGTGTGGGATAACACTACTCTGTAAGAGAAGGGGAATGTGGAAGCTAAGCCATTTGCTGCATTTTCTTGCTGACTAATAATAGAGTTTTCAGGCTTTGCCTTGCCAAATGTCACAGGATCAGGAATCTGGAGAAAACAGAATTGGGGAGAAGGAGGCTTAAAAATATCACTTAAATAAATATGTGCTAGTTTCCTTTTATTTCTCTTCCTGCTAGTCCTGCTGCACTTTGTAAATCTAGGGGTCAGATTTACAGGCATTTTGGACAGAAAGACCTAAAAAAAGGTAATTTATTTTCTTTTTTCTTCAATACAAATTAAGATTTCTGGAGATTCTCCTGAGATTCTGAGGGCTTTGAGAAAAATGTAGAATATCTTGCTACTCAGGACAAAATTCTAATAGCACTGGAATAATGATATTTCCTAATTCCATTAATTTAAGATGCGTTTTGTTTGTTAAATGTTTGTTAAAACCCTTGTGGTTTAAAGGGTTTTTTCCTTTAAAATATCATTAATTGGAAATTATTTTTCCAAATCATCCTTTTTTTCTGTTCGGTGACGTGGTATAATATGCTTCTGTGGCAGATGATGTAGCGAAAGACTTCACATTTACCTTTGCAGGAAGTTTTAGTTTTTCCTACTTTATTACAATGTGGTTTTTTTTAAGACAGCTTGATACAAAGAGGTTTCCAACAGGTTGGGATCCTTTCCCCTGATGGAAGAGGGATGTGAGCATTGGGGTCAAGGAAGTAAGGCAGGACACCCTTTGGGGCTCCACTCTGTGGTGGGTGGTAGGTTGCTGAGCAAAGATGCACATTCTATAGTCAGGCACGAGGCATAAATACAAGCCATAATCCTACATAACTATATGTGACATTAGTAAACCAGGATGTGACCAACCATATAAATCCCAGCCCACTCATTGAACTAAACATATAAACTGTTACCTTATAGTTACTCAATATGGGGTAGAAACCAAGTCCTCATGGTGGTGATGTCAGCACGCAGCAGTAGGATAAATACTTTTTATGCTTCACTGCTTAAAATTGGTTGGTAATCTAGAAACTGTGGCCTGATTGATAGTGCAAAAATTTGTGCTTGTGAGTAACCATAGCGCCATGAGCAGGGATGTTGTAAACTATGTAGCAGTTTGCCGTTGAGTTTCCTTAGATTTGCAGGCTTAGGGGCTTAGTAATTTTTGTAAGACCATATGATTCATGGTTTTCAGTGTTTATTTGTAACATTTCTATTCCAGCTGAGTGTAGAAACTGTTAATTTATTCCTTTCCTCTGTCTCTCAGCTCTTGAGAAACCATATCCACAGCTCTTCACAGCTGTAACACATGCTTAATGCTGCTGGGGGGATCTCTGGCCCTGAATAATTGCAGTTTCCATGTTGTTGTCACTTTCCTGTCTCTGGCACTGAGAAGCTTTCAGTGTTTTGACACCTTTGCTGTGCTTTCTCCAGCTTGAAGTTTCCTTGTCTGTCTCCTGCATGTGAATTTCAGGGTGTGTAACTGCTAATGCATTATTGCAGTTGGCATTGAAGCTCTGAGAAAGCAAACTGGGTAGAACTGGGAAAGAGTTTGGAAAACAGAACCGATTTATTTAGTGTATGAGTTCTGGCCATTCTATCTTAAAAAGGAAGGCAAGAAAATGATCAAAGTATGAAAAGCTTCTCTACAACTAGAACTTTTTAATTTTAAATAAAGCCAGGGTGTATGGTAAAGGTCTGTAACACACATGAATAGCATAAAGAAGTGGTTGTTCTGTGCCACAGTCAGGAACAAGGAGGCCTAGTGAAATAATAAAAGCAGCACTTTAAATGTATGAAAGCTCTTTTTTTCCCTTCATATGTAATTTAAATGATGATTCTCAATTTGTGAGGAGGTCAAAGTTATAAATTGGTGCAAAAAGGTATTAGGAAAATTCATGAATAATAGCTGTATGAAATACAATGGCCTAGAGGTAACCTCCAGCTTGAGGAGTCTCTAAGCTACTGATTGCTGTCATCTGTCAAGGGAAGGGTTATACTACATGTACTTTACTCTTCCACAAGCATCAGCTACTGCCAACTATTGGAAAAAGGGACAGTAAAAATATGCTCATTGCTTTTGTTTAAGATTGAAGATTGATGACCAAGCATAGATGAAGTGGGAATGCAACTACAAATATATTAATATCAAGAAGTATGAAGATATTTTTACAATGCTAAAATGAATCATAAGTAGGAACAATAGATTAGACTGAAAACTCAGCTTAGGTGAAATTCTGAACAAAAAAATGTATTTAGATTAGGAAGACTTTCTTCCTAGAGCTACTGGAAACAAAAATCACTTCAAAATGTACACTTTTTGAGTGGGAATCCAGAACTGACATCTAGATCATATAAGTTACATGGAACAAAAGATGAGCTTGCTTCAGTGGATGCTGGGTCTATCGCAATACATGCATCTGGTCTGTAGCTTTAAATTTGTGCATTGCACCATAATAGCATACTTTAAAAAGTATGGGTCAAGTATGCTCTGAATTGCACCCAATGTGACATCACAGAATTGATGACAGATTTCTTTCAATCAAACAAATCTTTTTTTGGTAATGGTGTAAACTTGAAGTAAGCTAACCTCAGGGATTTTTCCTGGCATTACTGAGATTTGAAAGACATCTCCAGGAAAAGCTTGTTTCAGTTTTAGAACGTTGGAGATAGATGGTAAATAAACAGTATTTACTTTAAAGGTCTCTCAGAAGTCTTAAAAAGTTATGCAAAGCTTTTAATGACTATCAGCATTTCCATAAAGGGGAACGTTATCTAGCAGAACATTGTGTCTTAAAACTTGTCTATCTATCTCAGGCAATGCCATTATCTTCATTTCTCCCTGGAAAGCAGAATTGCTGGGAGGCTGAAGGGCAAACAGATCAGGCAGAAGAGACTATTGTGAGAGGCAGCTAAACTCATCTTCATTTTGTCTCACATGGCAAATAAAGATATTTATACAACCACAAGATCTTTCCCCAAGTTTTGCCAATGCTGGTGAGAAACTGAAAAGTAACATACATTTTTTGTCCATCAATGAGATTGAAATACCTGCAGGTTGACCTTATTTCTAACTGTGTGTTCAGGAGTGGAATATTCTTCTTTCACCACACATCTGTTTTCAACAACATGGATACTTATGAGCGTATAGATGATTCTATATGCAGTGATTTAGAAACTAAATTGGAGTGTATTTGAAATACTACCTTATGAATTTCTTACCTATTTTCTCAATTCCTTTTTCTAGTGACTTTTTTTTTTAGGTGTGTGAAGGAGGTGATGTATAATTCCTGTTGTCTTCTAGTATCTGTTTTGTCTCTACAGAGCACATTTAAAGCTCTTTCCATTAGTATTACATCAAATATAAGATGATACTATTTTTATAAAAATTGCAATCTTTTAACAGAAGATGCTTTGAATTTTTAATGCTGCTTGCAATTCTTGAAGACTGGGCAGACAGAAAGTCCAGCTCATTAAACCTAATAGCATTTGGAAGCTCTAAAGAAAACATGAACCCTAAAACTAAGAAGTATATCATAAATGTAATAGCATAATTGCTTGGTTAATAGATACTTTCTAACCAATGATGTGTGTTGAGTTTAATAAAATACGCTTGCATAAACCAGACTTTACAGAGATTTAAGACTGAAGTGTAAGAATGATGAGCATTTAAACAGAAAATATCCCAGAACACTATGATGCATAATGGATTTAAATTAATATATCTGTGAAGGATTTCAGATATAAAAAGAGATAACTCCAAAAAGAAATGCATCCAGAAAACAGCTTCTGCCTGCTCTTATGGGATTTACAAACATTTCAAAAGGTTCACTTAATTTTTACTTCATTCATCTTCATTCATCTTCATTCTAGCTAGTGAAGTTGCGGATAGCTTTTCCCTGAATTTGCATTGTATAACTAAGAGATGATTATTATAGATATTAAATTTACTGCGAAGAAAATTCCCAAATGCTAGCTAAGACTTAGGTATATTTTAGAAAACTGTGCAAGCTTATATGTGCATATCTGCCTTTTCTTTTTCCTTATTCTCTACATACCAGCATGAGAGATGGCTCCTTTACGCTGGCTGCTATTCAGACCATGGAATTGAAATAGCAGCTAGAAATAATATACCAGATGGAGAAATCTCATAACCTTTCTTGCTTTCTTCCAGCCATGCATCCCATGCTATTCAGATGCTAAAGAGTGACAGAAGTCACGCAGTAAAGTCTGCACTACCAGAAAAGGTATAAATAGGAGTATAGCTTGTTAGCCTGGAAAAGGGCTGTAACCTATTAGGGAAGTGACATGAATCACTGACTGAATGGACAACATGTAAACCAAAAATCTAAGTGTCCCTTATTAGGTAGTCAGTTCTGATTTCTTACAAAACCTGGATCAAACAGATTAACCATAGCTACTTCTTTTTGAAGTCAGATTAAGAGATCTGACAATGAGAGATAAGAAAATACCCCTAAAAAAGAGACACAGGAGACAGCTTTTCCCATGTCATTGTAGTTTGGCTGTCTAATTCTGAGTTTTTATCTTCTAGCTGAGTAAGAAGTAGGGAGTGGGTGCATTCCTTTTTCCTTAGACCATTTTACTCTCTATAATCTTCACATTTTTATAAATATTGAATATTTTTTGGAACTTTGATTTCCCACATTTTAGTACTCTGTGAAACCTTTCTTGGTTTTGAACAGAATTGAAACCTGGAAATTGCCAGACTAATCAGATCACCTTCTACAACAAATTAACGTTTTCTGTTGACATGGGGAAAGCAGTAGATATTGTTTGCCTGGACTTCAGTAAAGCATTCGACACTGCTTCCCACATCCTTCTCCTGGACAAACCCATACAATACAGATTGGATGGGTGGTCTGCAAGATGGGTAGGAAATTGGCTCACAGGCTGTACGCAGAGAGTGGTAATCAATGTTTTTTACTCAGGCTGGCAGCCAGTCACAAATGGGATCCTCCAGGGTCCCATAGTGGGCCCCACAGTGTTCAATGCCTTCATAAATGATCTGAATGATGGGATTGAAAGCACCCTCATCAGGTTTGCTGGTGACACGAAATGGGTGGTGAAGAAAACATGTTAGAAGGGAGAACCATCTTACAGAGAGACCTGGACAGGTGCGAAGAGTGGGCTAGCAAGAACAGTATGAACAAAGGCAAGTCCAAAGTCCATAGCTAGGACAACATAACCAAAGAGCCCAGTACCGGCTAGGCTGCTGCAGCAATGAAGGGAAATTGGATCCTGGGCTGCATCCACAGGGGCATCATTCTCAGATATAAAGAAGTGATTATCACAGTCTGCTCAGCACTTGTCAGGTTGCACCTGGAGAATTTTGTCCCTGCAATTCAAGGAAGATGTAGACAGATGGGAGAGGGTCCAAAGGAGGGCCACAAAGATGATCAAACAGCTGGAGAATAGATGCTTTAGCAAAAGATAGGATTTTAAAGCAGCTTGACTAGTTTTTAACAATACAATCAAATACTAAAAATTTTAATTTCTTGGTGAAATGAAGTTGAGAAAAAAGTATTTTGAGGTATGTGTTACCTTTTCAGCTACTTTTTTCCCCCTAATTTCTATCCCATTTCTAATTATTGAGTTTTAAATATGTCAGTTGCTAGCAGCACTAATAAAAGGTCTCCCAGCATATGGGACTGATAATCATGATTTTCTTAAACTTACCACATTATGGGATTCCGTGCCCCTGTATCTATCCAGCAGTACACAGTGTTCATCTGAGCAACCCAGCTGACATAATGAAATATAATTATTCTTTTCAATTGTTCATTTTAAATGTAATTGTATTTTTAAATTACTGTGCAATTTAATAAAATCATGGACTATAATTGCCTTCTTTCAACTTGTATATGTTAAAGAATATCATCATTTTCTAAACTTCCATGCATTCCTCTGTCTTTAAAATTAGGGTTAGCATAATTTGAATGAATATCTAGTTATTGTTGATTCTGAGTCATCTTGCTAATTTACTGACTGTTCTGAGAATAACCTGTAGTCTTTAAATTTGACATCATTTCTGAAGTAAGTCTGCTTGAAGTCATGCAGACCTCAATATTATCAGTTTCCTAAATCTTCACAGATTAAACATAGATTCTTACTTGATCATGACTGACAGTGCTCCCCAAAAGACAGCACAGAGCTGCGCCATAAATGGAGAGCATTGAAGAAACTGAGAGAAGAGTCACAAGCGTTTTCTGGATCAAAATATTTCTATAGATGAGAAACAGATTTCTTAGCTCCTGGGCTGGCCTGTCTCCAGTGGATGGCAGTTTTAACTATGGAGCTTAAACTGAGTGTCAGTTTCTGTTCATATTTGCCTTTGGCTGTAGAGATGGTGAAGTCAGTTCAGGTGAAGTCTGCAGATTTACCAAAATACCCATGGAGAGAAGCAAGGGCAACCCTTGGATTCTCCAATTTCTTTTTTTTATACAGTGAAGCAGGATCAGATTTGCTTTATCACCAAGTTACTGTTCTCAATGCATTGTTCTCAAAGTGAGCAAAAAACCCCATAAATCCACAGCAATTCCTGGTTCAGAGTCTTTACAATGGAGGAATCGGATTTGCTGCTATGGAACTGAACTTGTATATTTCCCATTCAATAAAAATAAAAATTTATGTCTTGAAACTCAACTAGTCAAGAACCGACATCCAGAAAGGGGAATTTTTGAAAGAACAAGTGCTTTGTTTTGTTTCCAAGATGACTTTAAGAATATAATCTTGGAGATATTTCCCATGGATGGGAGTGGAGTCAGATTCTTCTCTCCACAGCCCCATCTCCTGGCAGTAGGACTAAATCCCTGAATATTTCAGATTTCCTGAATGGTTCTGTCCTCTGTGTAATTTGTAAGAAACAAGTAGTCCACTTTCTGTGAAATGGGAAGAATCACAAATGCGATGCTTCTGCACCAGCTCAAGCAATGTCCATCTGGCTCGACTTTTAAGACTTTCATCTCTGTAGTGCGTAAGTCCTTTTTGAAGATCAATTAATTCATCTTCATCATACTTCAGGTGTTTTATCTTCTATACTTTACTCAGGTCCTAGGAAAATGATAACGATCAGACAAAAACGATTTATGTGTTGAACCACATTTTAGAGGTCTGTGCTAATGATTTAACCAAGTTATCTATCTCCCTGTATTCTCTCAATTTCTGATTTATTAAAAGAAAAACAAAAAAGCAATCTTGTGATCTTTCTACAAATGTCAAGTATCAAACACTTAATAAAATCTTTTTAGAGAGAGGGAGAGAATCAGAGAACTTCAGAAATTACTTTTTTAAATAACATGCTTTTACAGTCCCTGTTTCATACTATAGTTGCTGACTCCAAGGAGTTACATGAAAATAAACTGCTAAAGGATAAACCAAACAATTAGGAATAGACGCAAGTCTTGAAAGACAGGAAGGCTCCCTGTGGGGAAATATGCTCCATCTCTATCAGGCTGGGAGTTTACTTTTACCAAGTTTTAGCATGAGGCTAAATGGTATCTTCAGGAGCGTGGAGGGATGGGTTCTCAGTGATCAGAAATGCAGCGCAGAAGAAATATGCTGTGAGCAAGACAGGTGACATCCTCTCCCAGAAGCAGCTGGGGATATGGTAGGCATTAACTGAAGTTTGAATTTGGGCTCAGAACTATGAGTCTGTCTTTTGTACTATGAGCCTATTTTTGCAAATACTTGAGAGAAGACACATCTGAATAAGGCATTGTTCTGAAGGTGCTCTTGCTGTGCCTTTTGAATATATGAAACAGCAAATCATGAAGGAAAGCTCTTAAACAGTAATCTCTGCTTTCATTGTTAACATGATTAAAAACCAGGGTACTACAAAGAAGTAACATAGTCTTAAGAGTTTGCCCATATATTTCTTCTTACAGTCAAGTATAGAAATCCATGCATGAATTCTGGAAAGCTGAGAGCTGAGCTGTCAGCCTGATGTTTCCTACCCCTGGCAGCAAGATCATTTTCTGAAATAAATATTGGCACAATTTATATCAGCAAGTTCTAGAATTCAAAGAAGATTCATTTCGCTGAAGGGGTGCCAACCCATAGACCCTTTACTTCATCCAACCCTGATGCAGTTCAGACATGGCTTTCTTGGGAGGGGAACGTCCCACAACAAGGCTCTGTGGTGCAGGCACTCTGAGGCCCCAGGCATAAGCAGCCCCACATCACAGGGGAAAATATATCCAGGCGCCCTCCCTGCCCTTGATAAGATAAACTTTGGGTGTGTTAGTGCAATTGGCCTTATGAAGACTTAGCACCCAGCTTGGGAAGGCTGAAGAGTTAGCTTCTGCTGATGCATCATGATCCCCCTTATCCATACCACCTTTTCATTATATTTTCACCTAGGAACTTCTATAATGAATCCAAAGCTACTGGGTGGTTGGCCTAAATAATGTAAAGTTCAGCCACCAGGAGAGTTAAGTGTTGTGTCCCACTGGCAAAGACACAAGAAAGACTAAGGTGTGAGCAGTGTTTGAGGCCTCTGCAATGGCAGGGAACTCATTAGGAGAGATACGCCCAGATGATCAGAGCAGGAAATTCATGACCCATGCTGTGTAGAAAGATAAAAAAGTCCCTCCTCCCCTTGAAATTACTTTTGTAAGTGGACAAGAACTTCTTGCCACAGCTTTGTTCTGTGAACTCATGTTGAGGCAATTAACTATGATTCCCTCTAAGTCCCTTTCTGAATTACTTCCTTCCAAGACAGAAACTTCTGCAACCTGCGCTCTGAGTTCCCAGATATCTTATGTTACATTTGACTGTATGAAATGTACTTTTATTGCTTTGTGATCATTTACCAGGTGGTTCAAGTCTCCCTGTAACAGTAACCTGACTATTAAGTATACTCTTTGATCTTATCAGTTACTGTGCCAGTAAAAGTCCTGTAGCTTTAGCTCAGTTACTGATAAAAATAGGGGTCAAGAATCCATTCCCTGTGGCCTTATGGCTAAAACCAAACTATTTTCTCAGAATGAACTGCATTTTGAGATCCATCAGGGGACCAAATTTTAATTCATTGTACTTTCTCTTGGATCCAAGATCTTGAGATCTAAAATCAGAAACTGAATGGTACTGAGTCTAGGAAAAATCCAAATATATAACAATATAAATTGACTACTACAAGTAGACCTAAAATCCTGACATAAGCTTTATTTGAAAAGACCTGCTTTCCATGAAATCGGGCTGACTGATACTGAACATATCCATAGTCTCTAAATTGGTTCCATATTTTTTCCAGGAATTGATATCAAAGTCCTCCACAATTCCCACAGCTCCCAATTTTATTGTTTTTTAATCCTGGCACCTCTCCAGCCCTTTGAAATTTCCACAGTTTTCAAATGTTTATTAATTATGAAAAGTAGTAATAGATATGCTCAGAGAGAGAGTTTCTCAGCAGTTTCCTCTAAGACAATTGGATTTTGGTTATTCTCTCCTGCTCAATTTGATTGGCAAAGCTTTCATTTTACTGCAGTTGTCTTCCATTTTTATATTGTAATAGGAGGTGAATGTTCTGTGCCCTTCACAGCTCTATTAAGGGATGGATTTCCCTTGCTTGTTAATAAGAAAATTTACCAACCATTGCGATTCCTTTAGTATTCCTTACTGATGTTTCTTAATTTCTTGCTTCTATGAACCTTGTTATTTAGTTTTCTCCTTACATGTACTTTAAACACAGGTTATATTATATGGCTGCTTTTATATGTATTTTTAAAACATCAGGACTAGAGTCTTTTGCTTTGCTTGGGCATAGATACCTGCACAGCCATTTGACTTTTATAAACCTGGGAGATAGGTCGTACCAGAGCAGGAAATAGTGCACCTCAGTGAACCTGTAACAAAACTGATCCTATCCAGGTACAGACTGAATATTTTTCGTCAAGCACAAGTTTTTACTTGTTTCTATTGATTATGCAATCCAGGTCATTACACATTTCTTGTTTAACACATCCCACCTGGTTTACCAGTCAATTATCCTAGCAGAGTTTTAAGACCCTCTTTTTAAAAGTCTTCTAAAAACATATATTAATGGTCAATTGTATATTCCTTATCTCTTATGTAAAGCAGGTATCCAGGTCATCCAGCTAATAGTTTGGAAACTGCTAATTTTGGGTCCAATTTGAGTGACAAATTAAAAAATAAAAAATCTTAGGTTTAGAATCTAAGGAAAACTTGGTCCTGACTCTTTCAAAGATGAGGAAACATCTTTGGGTCTTTCTATTTATTTATTTATTTATAGGAAATAATCTTGGAATAGTTTGACTCTATTGTTGTTTGAGATCGCAAATCTTAAATTCACTTAAAGCTTCAGTCAATATTGCTAGGCCTTTGCATTAATCAAATAGCAGGCTTGGAAAACACACAATAAAAATTTTAACCATAATCTCTTGGTGCCAGTGGGTCAGAAGCACCCACTGTTAAGTGCTGCCGCATTTGGCATCACTGCTGAGGAGTGAACCTCCAGGTGCCACAAAAACTTATTAACTTTTAAAATATCTTTCTGCTCTCTTTCTCAGGTGCAGTTCTGCAGCTTTTAAGGTAGTCACAATGGACTTATCATAAAGCTAAATTTGCTGGTTCAGAGAAGAATTTGTTGTCATAGCAGATTGCTTTTCTGTTGCTGCTGGACTTTTGCCTTCCTCAAACCCTTAACTTCACTCTTTATATATCTAGCAGGGAATAAGGAAAATACAGGACCTTCCCTACATGGATGTGCTGCTATGTTTTCTTGTTTTCTCTTAGTTGAAGCGGCTTCAGGCCTAATGCTTATTTATCATCCTTTCTCCATTTTTCGTTTTCACTTTGTCCCTTTTATTGCTCTCCTCAGCAAGACAAACCCAAAATTACAGATCACTCTGCTGTCTCTACAAGGCACTTACAAGAGGCGTTAATATTGCATCAAATAAAAACAGTGGAGCATCTAGGTGTCAATCACAGTCTGAGATTCTTCTGATATCAAACTCACTGATACTGTTGTACCTGGAAAACCTGAGGCAGGTTTGACTCAAGCCCCAGCATGAAATGCAGCAGATCCTGCGGGATGAGGGGCTGACCAGCCCTGCATATGGGCTTACTGCTACATCCCCACCTGGGGAAAATGGGCTTGCACCCTTGGCAGCACAGTCTTTGCCTCCAGGCCAAGCCTTTAGACTTCACTTTTTCAGGCAGTTAATTCCTTTTTTGCTTCTCAGTACAGAAGCAGATTTCACTGTGAAATCTGGACTTTGTCCAGCTGTACAGCATGAACCACCCAGGTCTGCATTTGTCTCCTGTACATGAAAAATAAAAGACTGGGTCTTAGTAAAGGCTGGAGAACAGATGAAGGGAAGACACTTTAAATACTGAATAAGTGACTGAGTATCCAGAAGTCCAGTGTTCAGTTCTTTGGAGATATTTGGATCCTTAAATTTACAAGCATAGCTGACACTGCATAAAGGTGACTTTACAATGACAGGTAAAGAGTGGTCTCAGCTGATAGCAACAAAATAAACTGCAGTGGGGATGTGTGTGGTGCCACAGGCATCGCACAGCCTGGCTGAGCTCCTTGGTTCTCCATTGAGCTCCTCTATTTCTCATCAGTCTTGAAGTAGCTACTATCAAAATCCATGAGGTCGGTGAGAAGGTATTCTTGCTCTCAGTAAGGTAATAAGAGGTTTTTTATGATTAATATTTAATGGAAGTGTGTTTGGAATCTCCAGGAAGTCATTAATAGTTGATCTACTTAAAGGGGGGTTATCTGGGTTCATCCCATCTACAATAATTATGATATGTGTAAGCTTGTGGGCAGCAACCACAAAGAATACTGGGATTTGAGCCCTGAGGGGAGCAAAAGCCTATCTGAATGAGAAACAGGTTTCTGTGATTCATACAGGATGGGAAATGTACTATCTGAGAATAAGTGCAGTGTATAAATTCATACCTAAAGCTATTAATCTTTGTGTTTAAACTTTTTAAAAGGAAACTTATTTTGAACAAAGTCTTCATTTAGATGTTCTTTCATTGCTGCTTTCTGAAGTATAAATAAGGTACAAAACTCAAGCAAAACTTGCTCACAGTACAGATCAGGAGACTCCAAAGCAATTCCAGGAGTTGATATCACAGGTGACATCATAACTAAAAAGCAAAACAAATAAATACACTTCCCCCACTCTAACCCTCAGGCTTAAGCAATCAGTAGAGAACAGAAATGGGTACTTTAAAACAAAAAAACAGATAGCTATTTATCCAAAATTGCATTCTTTGATTGAATGCAGCTATTTGTGATGTTATTCCAAGTTTGGCAAATAGCTCCACCTCACTATAAATATTATTTTCTAAAAGGAAATATTTCATTTTGACAGTTTTTAAACCAGGTATTTTGAATTTTTTTGTTTTGCATCAACATTCTGTAATTAAATATATCTATCATAAATGTTTATGGACTTTGTTTAGAAGATATTGAAGATAAAGCGTTTCACTTAAGGTGGAATAAAATAGAATTTATTATTCTTTTTTATGAAGAGAACAAATGGCGCTTCAGTTGTATTTTTTCCAACAATCCGAAAATTCACGCATTCATACACCAAGATGACAAGGTACTCTGATGGACCAGCAAAAATTCACCCTAGATACAGAAAAAATGGGTATCCTACAGCTTATATCCCAGGTGATATAAGGAAGAAGTTCTTTACCGTGATGCTGGGCACTGGAACAGGTTGCCCAAAGAAGTGGTAAATGCTCCATCCCTGGCAGTGTTCAAGGCCAGGTTAGACAGAGCTTTGGGTGACATGGTCTAGTGTGACGTGTCCCTGTCCATGGCAGGGGGGCTGGAACTAGATGATCTTAAGGTCCTTTCCAACCCAAGCCATTCTATGATTCTATGATATTGATGCTTATGAGAGTGAAAACAGAATATTTGAAACTTTCACTGAATTTCTACATGGGAAGTACTTCAGAATTTTCAGCGACTTAAGGATGGGAACATAAAGCTTAAATCTATGAAAAGCCCCAAACTTTTTCTGCCTTTTTGCAGTGTTCTTAGCAAGCTTGGCTGCTACTGGGAACATATGGTGTCATTGAATTTATCACTGCTTACTGATTTAGGTAGACTCTGGGTACTGACCTCTTTGCATGCAAGCTCTGATCCTCAGTGAGGAGATGGAAGGCACTCGTCTGGGCTTCAGTCACCCTAAATTTTATCTCAGAGTGATGCTGTTAATATTGCTAGCTCCTACTAGGTTCCAGCTTTTTCTCTAAAGGAACTAAAAAGAGGGAGGGAGGGAGACTCAAGGGTCAGGCTCTAATCCTGGACCAACAGGTTTCCTAGAACAGGGCACTGATCTCTTCTGGTTCTTGTGGTTGATTTCATATCTTGTACCACTAGAACAGCTCAGAAAAGATGTATTTCAATAATGAAATATGTATTTCAATAATGAAATATAGCTTTTTATTGTCAAGAGAAACCAGTATTAAAAAAAAACAATAAATCCTTTCTCTGTATTAGATGTAGACTCATTAAGAAACATAGTTCAAACTTATGCCCAGAAAGCCAAATCATAAATTAATCTAATGACAGAGAGATGCAGACTAAGAATTGTGATTTTTTTTTATTATTTTTTAATAAATTTAGCCAGCTCTAAAGATCCCAGTATTTTGCTTTCTTATCACTATACTGTCTCTTGATATGTTGTTTTTGCAGCTTAAATTTCACTGTTACAGCTTCACAACTTGGAATTTGTGGACCTGGTCTCATTTCACCACTAAGTCATGACATTTTTGCAGTGTGTATTGTTAGTTACCTTTGCCACTATTTGCTGAACTGGAGCACCTGCTTTTGTGTTTCAAAGGAGGAAATGTGTGAAAGTATAGTTGTTGATAGAAACTGAGCTTTGCATCTTCAGGTCCTTTCCAACCCTAGCCATTCTATGATTCTATGATTCTATGATTCTATGTAGTTTCTGAAGTGCTCCAGTCTTGAAGCTGCTGGTGTGCTCAGAGAACACAAGGAACCTCAGGCTGAAGTTTCATCTGGATTGCAAGAAAATCTGATGACCTGTGTCAGTATACAACATATGACAAGTGTCAGAAAATGGCAGGAACTGCTGCGAATGACACAGATATTTAATGAAAAACTAATGAAACAGAAGAAAAATGACTGTAGGTGGTCCTAGTAAGTACTATGGCATTATAGTCAATACATGCTTTTAAGAGTTCTGTCTGTACCTGGTAAATGTAACAGAAATGAAGTCTGTAATTGAAAAAAACAACAACGTGACCCTGAATTCATTAGAATTGAGCATTTTCCTGGGTTTAGTCATACCTGTAGGTATGTTAAGTAAAGTCCTGATGCAGTGACACACTTCACATTTGTATGATCTTTCAGTGTGACCTTGTAGAATTTTGAACAGGAAAAAGTGAAATCAGAGATGGTATTGACTGGTGTTACATGGCCTCCAAAGCACTTTTCCATAAAGTTGGAAGCTTTATTTCCATGGCAGAGCTGCTTCAATGCTGAAGGCAGGAACCTCAGAATTTCCTGTGGTACAAGCCATGTTTTAACCACTGTGCTCCTGCTTGCCACCTGGATCTTGCTCTACATTCTAGGGAAACGTGTTTTTGAAGAGAAATGGTTTACTGCTCTTCTGAGACTAGAACTGTGGGTTTGAACGCCCTTTCTGGGCTTCAGATGAAGGCAAGGAGGCCTGATTTCTTCTTTACTCTAACTTGACATTAAGTCAGAGATAGATTCAGCAACACCACCCATTTTATAGGCTTTGTTTCAAAAACTGTTTCTGAGGACCCTGTGTCTGGAGATGAATCCTCAGGGTAATTAGAACATGTCCACAGCATTGACCCCTCTCCAGGTTTCTCTGATGCAGCCTCCAGGGACAGGGCAGGATCAGGCCATGCTGCTCTTTAGCCAAGGATTTTTCTTGGAGGCAATAGTGTGCTCTGGGTGTGTAGTTAATTTTTCATCCAGAAAAGAGAGTACACTTAGGCCGAGAGTTCTCTAGCTTGTGAGCTTAGATTTCCCTTTCTTGTTTTCTGTAAGCCTTTGGACACCAAGAGGGCTGATATCTCACAACTCTCTGCTCTTGGGCACGCACTGCAGTGCTGTCCCTCAGCCTCTCATACCTGCCCTTCCACTGCCAGCCCGGTCTAGGTGGGTGTGAACAAACCTTTTTAGGTCATCATTTTGGATGTGGTATTCCTAGTGTCCTTCTAAATCCTGTTTTGTTATTCCCATGTCCTTAGAATCATAGAATCATAGAATCGTAAGGGTTGGAAAGGACCTTAAGATCATCTAGTTCCAAAGCCCCTGCCATGGGCAGGGACACCTTGCCCTAAACCACGTGGTCCAAGGCTCTGTCCAACCTGGCCTTGGACACCGCCAGGGATGGAGCATTTACAACCTCCCTGGGCAACCCATTCCAGTGCTTCACCACCCTCACTGTAAAGAACTTCTTCCTTATATCTAATCTAAACTTCCCCTGTTTAAGTTTGAACCCATTACCCGTTGTCCTACCACTACAGTCCCTGAGGAAGAGTCCCTCCCCAGCATCCTCATAGACCCCCTTCAGATACTGGAAGGCTGCTATGAGGTCTCCACACAGCCTTCTCTTCTGCAGGCTGAACAGCCCCAACTCTCTCAGCCTGTCTTCATACGGGAGGTGCTCCAGCCCTCTTATCATCCTTGTGGCCCTCCTCTGGACTTGCTCCAACAGCTCCATGTCCTTTTTATGTTGAGGACACCAGAACTGTACACAGTACTCCAAGTGAGGTCTCACGAGAGCAGAGTAGAGGGGCAGGATCACCTCCTTGGAGCTGCTGGTCACGCTTCTTTTGATGCAGCCCAGGATACGGTTGGCTTTCTGGGCTGCAAGCGCACACTGCTGGCTCACGTTAAGCTTCTCATCAACCAACACCCCCAAGTCCTTCTCTGCAGGGCTGCTCTGAATCTCTTCTCTGCCCAACCTGTAGCAGTGCCTGGGATTGCCCCTACCCAGGTGTAGGACCTTACACTTGGCTTGGTTAAACTTCATAAGGTTGGCATCGGCCCACCTCACAAGCATGTCAAGGTCCCTCTGGATGGCATCCCTTCCCTCCAGCATATCAACCGAACCACACAGCTTGGTGTCGTTGGCAAACTTGCTGAGGGCGCACTCAATCCCACTGTCCATGTCGCCGACAAAGATGTTGACCAGGACCGGTCCCAACACCGATCCCTGAGGGACACCACTCGTTACAGGTTTCCAACTGGACATCGAGCCGTTTACCACAACTCTTTGCATGCGGCCATCGAGCCAGTTTTTTATCCACCAAGTGGTCCATCTATCAAATTGATGTCTCTCCAATTTAGAGACAAGGATGTCGTGCGGGACAGCGTCGAACACTTTGCACAAGTCCAGGTAACTCTAAATCAAAAAATGGTATATATTTGAGCCTTAAAGGTTAAAGAATCTGATTCCTTTGACAGCGAACAGTGTCTTTAGGCTATATGCAAATCATATTTAAGTGCTTCTTATTTAAGAGGGTAATCTTTCTTTTTCCATTGGTTTTAATGATTATTTGTACATTTATATGTTAATTTTTCCTCAGTTCCACAGGCTTATAAATATTTCTTCCACAGGACCAAATGAGGAAGCAACTGAGGGGTATGTGAAGTAGAGACCGAATTTAGGAGGAAGGTTTATTTTGAAGTAAGACTCTGTCTTTGCCCCAGTGATCACATAAAATATAAGTGTTGAGGCTTTAAAAATTTAATTTGCTGGTAGGTCAGTAATTGTGAAAACCTGATCTCCACATTTGTAATGCAAGTTTTGCACACTGGCGAAAAGGCTTGTGACCTTGCTCTCGTCTTTTGCAGTTTGTTGTGAGGGAAGGGTGGTGTTTACAACATGATGTAATGCTATGAAAAGAAATACTCTTTCCTACAGACAATTATTTAGAGTAACTGGCTGAGAACAATTGATAGCAGTTGTAATTTGAGAGATGCCAATAGATACCATGGACTTTCCTATCTATATGTGTTAAATTAACATTATGTGAAAAACACAGTTTTGAAGATGATCAGTATTACTTGGATAACTTGCCATTTTGTTTTATCCTTTGTTTTCCACACAATTTTTCATGGTACTGGAGCGCTTCTCTAGAGATTTCATCCACTGTTCTATAATGGCATTAAAAAGCAAAAGATAAAATAGTGTAAGAATTTGACCAACAGAGAAAAACAGCACTCAGTGCACTACTACCATTGGTTTTAGATTTCTGGTTTACACGGCTAAGTAAATTTGACTTTCTGTATTAATAGCTGAAGTTATCTGGCCTGTTCCTTACATCTTTTTGTGCTTGAAATAGGCCTTACAAGTGGAAAAAATTGTTTTAATTTTCCTCCCCCAGATATATCTTTATCCATTTCTGTTTCGATTATCTCGCTAAAGAGATGCCAGAAGGCAAGTGCAGAACCTTTTCTCATCTGTTGCCTTAGTATGGGGAGGCTGAATTGGTCATAGGGTGGTCTGTGCTGTCTTAAGCAGGCTCCTGTAGCTGTCTCCCTGCTGCTTTCCCTGGCTTCCTGTGCCCAGTGTCTCTAAGGATCCCAATGTGCAAATGCAAAGGTGAGAGGAATTTTTACATGAACACTTTCCTACCTCCTCTGGAAACAAGTCATGCTGCAGTGCTAGTGCCACTGTTTTATTTTTGCTGTTTTTTCATTTTTCTGTTATTATTTTTATTTCTTGTTCTTTTAGGTTGACAACAAACCTGGTGTATCTCAAATCAAGGCTCCTCTGTCTATTAAACTCAGTGAAAAGGAGGAGCCAATCCCAACTGCAAAAGAGTGGAGATTTTTATTGCTGACATCTGTAATCACTGAGGTTGTCCATTTCTTTTCCTCCTTACTCCATTTTATTTGTGAGCATTTGGTTTTAGCTTTATTTTCTTTCGATGTTATTTTCCCTCTTAAAGTACCAGGACACTCTGAAGGGTCAATAAACCCCTCTGAAGATCAATAAATGATTTACAAAAATGACTCAGTTTTTAAGAAATTAACAACACAGAAAATTAGAGATGCCTCTGCAGAATATTAAAAAGGCTTGATGGAAAGAAATGGAGGCAGATTTGTTCAGGGAATTAATAGCTGAATCTGCCTGTACGTCGTTCCCATAATTTATAATATAAGCATTTAGTGAAAACACAATGTAACAGTATCTGTTCGAAGATTGAATAAATACTGGGCAGTCTTATATGACAGAATGACAACCTTTTGTACCAATGACCTCTGTAACAGAACTGATGCAAGGAAAGTGGTAATACCTTTTACCAGTCTTTTATCACACCCATATCATATGCTCACTTGTGATCATAGAGGGAGTTTCTACAGAGTGAAAATATTGTTTTATTTGCTTATCTTATGCTTATCTTGGGGTTTATTTGAACATTTAAAGAAACAGATTTCCATCACTGGGATTGCAGACAAAAATATGTGTGCCAAAGACAGGGAACTGTAACAAAAATAAAATGGGGGGAGAAGGGGGAGGAGAGATGATAGGGCCATGAAAAGTGTTGCTGGCTTATTTGCATAGCTAACTGAATTCCCGAAGTAAAATAGCCAGCAACAAAAACCTTTCAGCTACCCAGCAGTGATAGCTGCAATTTTTTTTAAAATTATTATATGCATAAATATAAAATTAATAAAATGGTTTTGTTGTGTTTCTTTTTTTTTTCTTTTATTTTCCATTTTTCAGTAATAGGCTTTAATGCTTCATTAACTCTGATGATATAATCTAGCTTTGATTAGGTGGGATATGAAGCATCTGCTTTCAAATGTTACCGTTCTTCAAAAAATGCTCTTATGAACCACAGAAGTACCACCTGAATGCAGCAAATATCTCAACTGTTAAAGGTAGTCCAGAAGAATTGGGATTTAACACATCAAGGACTTTACAATTTTATTTCTTTGTATACCATGAACACTGCTGGAAAAATGGACAGGCAAATGAAAACACTTTTGTTTGTTTAGGTAAAGAGAGTATTATGCATGTGTTCTGGTCTTGGCAGGGGTAGGGTTAATTTTCTTCCTAGTACCTGATACAGTACTGTGCTTTGGATTTAGTATGAGAAAAATGTTGACAGCACACCAATGTTTTAGTTGCTGCTAAGTAATGCTTATCCCGATCGAGGACTTTTCAGTCTCTCATGCTCTGCCAGTGAGGAGGGGCACAAGAAGCCAGGAGAAAGCAGAGACAGTAAACCTGACCCAAACTAGCCAAAGGGGTATTCCATATCACAGCACGACATGCCCAGTATATAAACTGGGGTGAGTTACCCAGAAGGGACTGATCGCTGATCAGGTCGGGCTGGGCATCAGTCAGCTGGTGGTGAGCAATTGTATTGTGCATCACTTGGGGTTTGGGTTTTTTTGGGGGTGTTTATTCTCTCTCTCTTTTTGTTGTCTCCCTTGTCACTATTACTACTACTACTATCATTATTATTATTATGAATATTATTATTAGATTTTAATTATTAAACTGTTCTTATCTCAACCCAGGGGTTTTACTATTTCTGATTCTCCTCCTCAACTTATGGGAGAGGAGAAAGCAAGGAATAAGTGAATGACTGGGTGCTGCTTAGTTGCCAGATGGGGTTAAACCATGACAGCATGCAAGTGCTCTCTTTAGCCTGAAGAATAGTCATGATGGGCTTCTCAGCTTCCAGAACACCCAGAAGTAAAACGTCAAAGAAATTATACGCTTCTTAAATTAACACAATCGGTTCACACTTCAAGTCCTGCCCAGCCTGCTTGGTTGTTCTGTTTGCTGTAACTGAATTCAGATCATAATTGTTCTGAATTGCCTTTATTGTTATCACAAGCATAAATCTCCCTCCAAGCAGGTTTCTCTAAACAGCATACTCAAGCCACTCAGCTTTTAATAATGAAGACACTTATGTTTGTTCTCTCTTTGTTCTTCTCCTTTTAAGTGTTGTAAGGATGGGGTTTACTATAGCACTTTTTATTGTTTTGCAATTCTGTTGTTGTAAGATTGAGCCATGTCTTCAGTGACTTAGTGGGGAGATTTTATAATATATTTATTACTCTTCTCCAGATGATAGTTTTACTCAGGTCTTGTTCTCACCATTTTTTGTACCCCTCTAAGAACAGAGAACTTAGTTGTTTTTTTCATTTTATTCATTCTCAATGTGACATGGAAAAGAAATGTACTGTTGTGTTCAGAACTTGTTGTAACATTAGAGAAATTCCAGTAATTTACAGTGGCAACATTTAGACTGGGAAGCGCCAGAAGACCACTCTGTGGCTCAGATGGAAAACAGAAAGGTCTGCAGTCAGCTCGTAGGACAAGATATTATGAAAGCAGAAAATACAGGCAGGAGAGAGGATGATACTGACAAAGAAGTGGTTATAAAAAGTAAATGCTTTTTATGACCTACCGCTTACCTAAATGTGAATTTTGGGTTTCCCCTAAGCTGTATAAGAATTCCAAGGAAAGGGCTGGACAGAGACACATTGGCACTTTTGCCTGTCCTGCCCTGCCAAAGGATCCTGCTGACCCTTCATGTACCTTTTTCACTGGATTCTCTGGGCTAAGGCCAAGTGAGGTAAGAGCAGTAGGTGAGACGGGAAGAACTCCTTTAGCAGGTCAAGTCCTTAATGGGAATAAAAGGTAACTGGCATTAAGCTTGTCATAATCAGGGTCCTTGTTTTTAACAATTAACATAACTTTTTATTATTAACTTTGCATTTGAGTAAGAGTATGTGTGAATGCCTTCATGGCAATTACCTTTGTTAAAAACAGCAGGAGCTCAAACTCCAACAAGCTGCGAAATCTTCAGGCACGCTGAAATCTGGTATTTCTAAAACTCTTATATTTTTCTTTGTCTATTTTTAATAGCTAATACTTCTTCAAGCAAGCATAAAGATCATGCACCCTTGGTACAGAACCTAAAAGGTAACATGCAGGTGAAGCACAGAAACCATACAAAAGTGTCTTTATTACAGTATGACTATGCAGTCTTACTATCTGTAGTTGCCCTACATCTTTCATGTGAATTAGAGACGAAACAGGTACAAAAGGGCTGCAAAGACTGTTGATACTCCTTCCTTTCTCTGGGAATTCTAGTCAAAGACCAATATGAGAGCAGAATACATATTTTTAATTAAATCAGTGGGCCTGATCTTGGTGTGGAAGATGCTCTCCTGTGGTTCTGTGAGGTCAGCTTCTGTGTTTTGGAGTGTTTAGCTATATTCTGGGCCTAGGCATGACTTCTCTCACTGTTGAATGTGTTCAGTTACCTTTTCATTAAAAACTTTCTCTATGATTTTGCATTATTTACTGTGGAGCTACTTTTGATGACACAAATATTATGACTTGAGACCTCAGAATTTCCATAAATAAATAAAGACGCTGGAAAAATTGAACTTACTTTTTTTTTTCAAACACAGAGTCAAGAGAGGAAAAGGAAAATTAGGTCAAATGACACAGGCACAGAACACCAGAAGCCGATGGCTACAGTGTATGTCCAACGAGCAGCATAGAACTTGGGCAGTGCATTGCGGAGGCAATGGAGAGAGGGGTTATGACTAACCTAGAGGTGTGTCCTGGGTTCAGCCATAGCAGTCATTTTTCTCCTTCTTAGTAGCTGGTGCAGTGCTGTGTTTTTTAACTTTCAGCCTGGGAACAACGTTGATAACACCGATGGTTTTAGTTGTTGCTAAGTAATGTTTATTCCAACCAAGGACTTTCTCAGTCTCATGCTTTGCCAGGGAGGAGGGGAAGCTGGGTGGAAACAGAGACAGGACACCTGACCCAAACTGGCCAAAGGGGTATTCCATACCACAGCACGTCATGCCCAGTATATAAACCAGGGGGAGTTACCTGGAAGGCCCAGATCACTGCTCGGGTCGGGCTGGGTATCAGTCGGCGGGTGGTGAGCAATTGTATTCTCTCCCCTTGTTATTTCACTAATCATTATTATCACTGGTGGTAGCAGTAGTGGTTTTGTATTATACCTTAGTCACTGGACTGCTCTTATCTCAACCCATGGGAGTTACATTCTTTTGATTCTCCTCCCCATCCCTCCAGGAGCGGGGGGAGGAAGAAGGGGGGGAGTGAGCAAGCAGCTGCGTGGTTCTGAGTTACTGGCTGGGCTCAAACCAGGACAAGGTGTTAAAGCACCACCAGGGTAAAACAGTTATAGAAGTACATACAAATCTGCTTTTCGCATTTCTTGATCTTGGTGTTTCTTCTGGCCCAATGAATTTAGTATCTCCCACCTGATGCTTGCACCAGAGTGCTCTTCTGTTTTCCTGCGGCCTGGAGATGCACACGTACATTGCACACCCTCTTACTGCATGTGCTGTTGAATTGCTAGAGTAGGTCCATCACCAAACTACTTTTGACTGCCCTGTGTTAGATGACACTGGAAGCGAGCTGGGAACAGTGGCTCTTGGTCTTCTGGTGCAGCTGCTGCTAAGAACAGAAGTACATCCACGAGCACAGTGACAAGCAAGTCTTAGCTGGTTCATAACTTTTGATATAAGTAGAACTCTATTTAGGAAAATACATGGCACTGGAATACATTTCATTCAGTTTAATGCAAACATCTACCACTTAATACAGTTATTGTGCAAATGTATATAATCACATCCTTCTCTGAATAAAGCATTTTCCTAAGTTAGATCCTCACCTGACTGAGGACTCAGCTTCCTGTTGGCTCCTGTGTGTTTGGTGACATTTTTTACTTTGTCTTTTGACTTCATGCTCCTCCCCAGCACAATCTCTACCAGCTACACAAGCACACTCAGATTTACTGAGTTTCCCCTTTCTTAGCTTAGTGCTTCCACTAATGCTGCCTCTGACACCTGGAAAAGTTCTGACTTGGCCACGACAGTTTTGGGGTTTTTTTAAGCTTTGTACGTTTACTTCTTTACAACTCCCTTACAGAATTGGTCCTATACTTTTTTGCTTAGAACTAGTATCTCACTATTCTTGTTTATGTCAAAATAGTATGTCTCCTCTTGCTTTTCTGTCTTCTAGTACACGATTTTCAGGAGTAATGCTTTTTTTATAGCTGTGATGGTCCAATGCATGAGAGAGTTTAAGAAGCTTTGGCTGAGGTTTGACAAATGGATATATCTGGGGAGAAAAAAGACACAAAAACAATCTTCAGGTTTATATTTAGCTAAGGAATTTGCTAGTCCTTAAAGAGACATGAAGAAGGACTCATGAGCCCTTGCCTTTTTGTTCTTATTAATTAGTTGAATAAATGGCAATATCCCTCCCTACAATCCTTTACCTTAAGGATGGTCTATGCAGGCATAATGTTATTTCTGTGACCATTAAGAAACTTAAAGACTTAATGGACTCATCCCATCTCACTGTTACTTCTGCCAACAGGTTTTTTGTTTCATTTTAGGATAAATTACCTGTAAATGCTTTATGGCATGTAAAATATTTCTTTGAGAATCTCAGATCAGCATTTAGCTGTATCATTAGGAACGCCGTGAGGACAGCCAAACATTTTGCACATAATTGTTATTCACTAAGAACCAATCCTTTATGAAATCCCAAAACATTTTACAATTGTCAATCTTTTCAGTTTTCATAAATTTATAATAGAATTTTACGCTCTGATAATTTGTGTCTTCTTAACATTTTTACTGATACTTTCTTCAATCAGTCCTTATTGACATGAATTCATACTTTGTTACTTCTTTTTGTAAAAAATATGTAATTAGTTACATGAGAATTCAAAACAGAATGGTAAAGATAGAAGATATAATATTGCTAAAAAATGAGAACTGAAAATATTGTACACCTGAAAAAATTTCTGTGTTGCATTTCAGGGAGCTAAAATTTTTCTTTTATTAGCAGATGAAGTCAAATCTGTAATTAACTGAGAAAGAAAAATATCATATATTTCAAAGTTTTCTGACTGTTTGTTTTTATTGTAAAGCTAACTGAACATGGTTTTGAGTACATTATCTTCGGTTGCAGTTTCCACTAACATTTTATTGTTGAAAAGCTATTGTCAGTGTGCTGAGATAAGGCTAAAAAGAGCTGATGAATATGTTTGTTGGCTGTTCCAGAGACTTAGAAAAGGAAATAATATTTCAAGAGTTTTCTGAGTAAATATACCAGGCAGGATGAGATGTTTCCTGAGTAAGTAGGAATTTGTAGCCCACACCTGCAGGAATTGGCTCTGTACAGCTGAGGACTGAATTTTCCACTTTTCAGACAAAGTTCAGTTTCCCCAGTGAAAGTTCAGTTCCTCCAGTGCTCAGTATGGCAAGTTCCCTGTCTCTGATGGCACGAAGCATCCCTTAATAGAAAAGGGCATATCGTTTCAAGATTATTAGGTGCACGAGCTGCCTGCTAAAACCTATTCTGAAGTCAAAACGCCTGCTGAATCAGCTTCAGAACATTATTTTGCTTCTCCTGTAAGTTTTATGCAGCACTGTGCTTTTCCCTTTTTCTTTTTTCTGTATTCTGCCTGCATTGTTCCCACACGGTTTCTTAAATCCAAGCTAATATCACAGGATTAAAATATTACAATTAATTAAAATGATCACTATTAGTACAGACATAAGAAGTACATTACTGAATTAAAAACAGTAGGCTGATACTTGTTTCAGTGATGCAATACACTCACAAATTAAATGCACTCCAAAGTTTGCCCACTGGCAGCCTTCCCTGAGGAGAAGCTGGCCAAGCAGAGCAAGCACTCACCCCTCAGGCCAGCGCTGTGGGAGCCAGCCCAGCCCAGTACACAGAAAATGCAGAGTAAACTCTGTCGCTGGCTCTGGGACCTGCAGAACTGCAGGACTGGGAAAGATGGACCAAGGATTCTATGGTTTTCTCTTTCTGACTAAGACATCTATAGCAACTTTGGCGTTCTGCATGGTTCAAAAAACCTACAAGCACCAAGTAAATAAAATGGCAAAGCTGGAGTCGTGCTCAACAGACCAAACTGACTGTGAAAGGTGTTCTCACACAGAAACATTGAACTACAGTTAAAAATTTGAGTAGAAGCAGGTAGCATAACTTGGGGGTCACTTTATAAAAATATGATTTCAGGTCATAAAAGGTATTTAGGTCATCCTTTACTTAAATCTTACTTAATGGGGATCTGGCACCTAAACACCACTGAAGGTCTGAGACATGATCAATATTCCCTTAATCGCTCACAAAATCTTTAGCCTGTTTAGAGAAACTATGTCACAGAAAGTCCTCATTCGGGTTCCTGTGCCAGGTCTAATGCCACCATAAAGCTGCAGAGCTTTTTAAATGTCTAAAAGCTTCAGATGTTGAAGCCAAAATTACATTCTATATGACTCACAACCAATACATCACTTTCTTTTTTCAGTGCTGTTATTTCCTGAATAACCCTGCTAAGGCAGAATTGCACTTGGAGGAATGAGATACCAGGCCAGTGGAGAGGTTACATATTGTAAATAAGAAAGATGCTTTTTATTTCAAGAGTAGTCTGATTTTTTTTTTTAATAATCCCTACATACTCAAGTTCAGCATCCTCCTTTTATTGTCTTCACATACTTATTACTGATAACTCCTTTTCTTCTACATTTTAGGTTAAATTCTGGGGAAAGAAGTTGTCTAAGTTGTCTTTTAAAGGTACCTGGAAGTTTAATAGTTTGTGACTTTTAAGCCCCAAACCACTCAGAAATGAAGCAGCAGCTTATTACAAGCACTTGTCGCTTTTCTCTCTTTTCTGAAGTTTCTATTCTCTTGAGTGACTTTTAACAGCATTAAATCAACACCATCTACTCAAGAGTTGCCAGTCTAGTACTTTTTTTGCCAGATGATCTTTCTTTTAATCTGATTCTGTGGAAAGCAGCAGGGTATTCCAGCTCTACAATTCATCTGCAATAACAACAATCAAAGCTGTTATTTTCCTTAATCTGTAACAGAGCTCTGCTTTATTTCATGTTGTGGAATTTTCTTTCCCTAACTGGCAGCAGCATTCCAGGGAAAAAGCTGTGACAATGACAGTAATGCAGAGCAGAATGGCCACTTCTGATGGCATTCATGTGCTGACTGTACCCTCAGAGAAACCTAATAACACTCAATGATAACAAATTTTTGGCCTTATAGTATCTGACATTTTTCAATCTCCTGAGCATCCTGGTCAATCAGAACTCTGTGCCAGTGGCAGAGCTTTGTTTCTTTTACTTAAAATCAGAAAAAGAAAAAATCCTCTAAGCCACAGATTCACTGTAGCAAGCTGAATTTTTATGTGTGATGGCAGCAGAGGCTGTGCACAAGACAGGGCTTGAAGACATCAATAGTCAAGGTAACTATAGCTGTAGTAAATTAAAATACTTTATCTGCAGCTGGCTGTCCTGCCTTTCTGCTCTGGTAACTGGCCCTGAGGTTAGAAGCAGTAAGACAGAGCTTAGATTTGCACCTCACTGCTCCAGTTCCTGTTTCAGGGTATTAGCTTAAGCCATTGATGAGAAGCTATAGAAAACCCCACACTAACATAGTGAAGTGGAGCTGTGATTCTGACACCCTTACACAGGAATAACTGAATTATAGACAAAAGGGAGAGCAGACATCTCAGGGCAGCAGGGTCTTAGGCAGCTACAGCTAGATTTGACATATTCCAGAAGCTGTCTGTTCTGGGCATAAAGGGTGGAAAGAGTTAGACTGCTGGCTGAGATTTACAGCCATGAGCTGGCTTTGTGAAATTTCATCCAAACTATGTAACTGAGGATGCCTCAGCCAGTCAGCTAAGAGGAAAGGCTGAAGGCAGAGAGAAATTCTTACTTCTCTTCCAGCTTTCAGCAGCTCAGAAAACTTCTAAAGCTGGTGTTTGTGAAAGACTGGCATTGGCAACCTGAAACGCTTCAGTGCTCTAGCTGCCACTGTGGGTTTGGATACTGTCTTGTAGTTCTCTCTTAAAACTCAGCTGAAAGGGAAGGTATCAGTGTTGCTTTCCACCTTTTCTTTAACAGAGGACTTACAAAGGAAACACAAAACTGATTTCTCTGCCCTTTTTATCTGGAGAAGTGTCAAACCTACATCTCACATAACCCAGAAGTTGTGCTTTCACTTCCTGTTTTAAGGCAAGGGTGATAAAAGTTTATTCACCACTTCTCTGTTGAAGCTGTGCCACTGGGTAGAAAGAAAAACAAGAGAGGGGGCCAGAGAAGGAGAAGAGAGTAGACAACTGGGAATGTAACTCAGTGTAATGAATCCAGCCCTATAACACGCAGCTTTGTCCAAGAAGAGGTCAGTTCACATACTGCTTCTTTATTTTATTCGTGGATTTTTCAATGCAAAAATGCATAAACAATCCTTGGGGCAGGGAGCAGAACCTAAGGGAAGGACCACATGATATCACTAAAGAACTTCTTTGTGTTCCCTTTGTTTACTGTTTCTATGGCTTATGAATCTTGTGCTCTTTTTACAGCCATTAAGTATATATGGTATATTGGATGTCAAAATCAACATGCCCTGCCTACAGTGTGAGTCAGACAAAAGCTATGGCCCATGAGCTAATTTACTTTTTCTCATCAGTACATACTAAGCTGTCCTCTGGCTTCCGCTTGATTTTAATATTACATGTATCCTTACAGCTTTCCAGAACCCAAGAACTAGCTGTCAGATCAAAATCCATGTTGGGGAATATGCTCCTAGTGTTAAGTCAAAGCTGTTAAGTGTTAAAACTAGCACGAAGTTGTCTTAATAATGTACTACCTCACCTCCTCCTGGATAAGTTTTTACTCAGAGATCTGCATAAACTGTGAGGACTTCCTCATTGCGTAGATGAACTATGTGACAACTATGACTTCAAGGCCAGGAATTTGCAGCACCATAGGACAATAATATCTTTCTTGCCAGGGTCAGGTATTCACCCCAGGAGACCACTGAGGCAGTGACAGAAGTATCTGATAAATCAGGAATAGGCTGTCCGAATCTCACAATTGCAAAGTAGTAACAAGGACAGCCTAGAAACAGCAGTCTTCTCTTGCAAACTAGCCCTAGATTGTGATGTTGGTTACCGAATTGCTGGCTCTGCAAAGTGATACCAGAGTAATCATTGCAGTTAATAATAAGGACACTATACACAAGGTACAAATCACCTCAAGTGCATTCTCTTCAACTATGTCAATGCTGAGCTTAGTGTGGTTGGAGCAAATGTTTAATGCGGCCAGAGCACATTTGCTGCATAGGCCCTTCAAAGTTCCTAAATGCTTGAACTCTCAGATTTTTACACACAGATTGTTTAAGTGTATGATGATTTTGTTTCAGTTGATGCAGTGATGTCTCTCTATGTGATCAACATGTGAACTTTGAGTTAGGTGCCCAACAGGTTTATGTCGCATTTTTAGTTATCATTCACTTTGGCAGAGGTAGTTGCATTCCACTAAACACCCACATCTTCAGCTTAGTCACCCGAGTGAGTTTCACCTCCTCAGGAGCTGATAGCACCTCTTAATGGTGAAATAGCTACCCAAAGCTCTGAATTGCTGAGCTCTTTCCACTAACTGCAGAGATTACCTCACACATCTATTTTTCTAATTTAAATGTCTCACCTAAATGGCTAAAGTTAAGCAGGATGAATCCAGGCCCAAGTGTATTTTTGGTTAATGTCTTAGTCACTACTAACTACAACCTATCAAGTAGTTACTGTTACTAGCCTGGTGACATGTAGTTGAGTTGTCTAATTCTATCTGTACACAAAGATTACAGTATTTAAAACATGATGGCAGTTCTCCTTTGGGCCCTAATGGATGTCTGTGGATTTTCTCCATAATATATTTTCAGCTGTTTAGGTAATATAATTGGCAGTATTGTTGGTTTGAAAGACTGCATGTGTAATCTAGCACAGACAGTGTTATGTAAGTAAACACTTAATGAGTTTTTGAAATTAAGGGAGGAGGAATAATTTAACATAATATTCTTTGAATACAGCAGAATTCTGATTTAGTACGATTTCATAGTAAAAACCAGAGCGCTACATCTCTTGTATTTTGTGTGCTTGAGGAGACATGCCCATGGCAAACTAAAGAACAACATGACCTTTCTATAGAAAATTATAATGAAAGCATGCCTGAGTTTTGCTGTTCTTCAATGATTGTCATTTAGTTCAGTGGCTGACATATAATAAAACATGCTACTGAATTGTCAGCAAGAATGGAGCTCATCACAACCTCAGAACTAGGACAAAATGAAATGTCCACCTTCTGGGTTGGCAGTACATTATCCATGAGGCAAGTTGCTTGGGATTCTCCTGGTATGGTACACCCCTTTTTCAGAAAAGACTATAGAATAACTGTAGAGGAAGGTGTCAGTTGAGCAGAATGAGAACATGTCCCTTCACAGGTGCATTCCCATGCTGAACTTTAGCTGAAGACCACAGAGCATTGAAAAAGGTTGTAATTTTAATGATCTCCAAATAAAGGTGAAGTTTGTTTAAAATCTATCCAAATCATGAAATTGTGGCCTGTGATGAAAGGAATTAATCTCTGAAACCTTAATTTCTGCCTAGGGCAGGATCAGTTCTTAATTTTAACTCTTAAATAAATTTCAAACCTCCTGCTTCCCTTATAGTTGTATCATAGGGCTGTAGTGATATGACCACCATAATTGAATCTTTAAAAAAATGGTTAGGGCAGAAACACTGAGGAAACAAGAATCAAGAATGAAGACCTTAGTGTCCTTACCATTTTCTGCTGGGCAGTATGAAGCATTTATTAGCATGCTGACTCTTTTAAATGCCATTATCAGGGTGTTGTGCTCTCACTAAATTAGGAGTACAGTACACTGAGCCTAGATACCAATGAGAGGGTGCTTTCCAGTTTATTAGCTAGCTATGAAGAATGGTTTCCTAAGTTCTTTATATGACCTATCTCTTATTTAGGAAAATAGTTCAAGGATAATACTTTACATAGACAAATCAGTGCATACAGAGAATTCTTCATTTCAGTTAAGTCCATTTTCTCCTGTTTTCAATTGTTACTTCAAATGCTTATTCTAGATAGGCTTTGGGTGTTTTGCAGGAGAATTTATCATTAATTGCGGTGTTTTTTCAACATCAATTGCAACTAATTCAAGAGAAAATTAAATTTCAACTTTGTGTAATAATAACTTTGTCTCATATTATCCATATCAATATAATCCCCATGAAGTCACCATACTGCAGATTCCATGCAACATGGGCAGTTGCTTCCAAGCTGAATCTTAGATTTCTGTATGCTGTGTTTGTAGCTGGCTTTTTTATAGTGGGAAGCTCTGACGAGTTCTGTAAAGCCAAGGAAGGGAGTGGCAGCTGTTACTGCTTGTTTGCTGCAGCCAGCTTTTATAGCACCCCACTGTTTCAATAGTTTCAAGGAAAGAGGAAAATATGCCTCCTTCAGGCTTCACTGGATTCAAAATTAGCTGGTTTTATTCTTTCATTAGCTCAGTTCTTTCTTGTTAGCAGTTTCACATAGTGAAGAGGGCCTGATATTACATGTGCAGGGTTGTAATTTTTGTCAACTTGGTGATTATACTGCCTTTGTAGTAAAAATTCTCTATATCTTCTAAGTTTTAAACTGTCTTCTGCTTGACTTACCTAATGTCATATTTCTTTGGTTTCAGGAAGCAATAAGGGTTTCAGCAAGCAATGAGTTTCAGCTCTGATTTGAATATCACTTTTTATGAAACTTCTTTGTTTTCAAAGTAGCCTTTCAAACATAATATTTTTAAGAGTGCCCTTAAATTTAAGCAGCCATCCCAAAAGGCACTGCATTCTATTAATAGCTCTAGGAGAGACAACTCTTGTATTTCTGACTTTGGCACAAAAATCGTGTAAGTGCTTTCAGAGAATAACTTCTCCATTTAACGTAAATAGGATATGCTCAAATGGCTATTGTTCCTAGGAAGGAATTCACCAAGGTCATTTGATTTTTTTGGATACATGAAACATCTTACTAGTCATCCAATATGAGTATCTGGAAGTTGTTATTTCCAGATTTATTAATGTAAGTAACATTGGCAATCATAGTTCTGAAAAGGGGTTTGTTGTTTTAAGCATTTGAAGAGAAAGGCATGATTAGTGCACTGAATTGAAATAAGAGTTGGCTGAAAGTAAACATCAGGTTATGTAAAATATTTTCCCACCATTACTGGTTTCCTCTAGGTCTTTAGAGAACTAGTACTATATGAAGATATTTGATACATATATAACTTTTCATAGGTTTAACCTAAAACATTTTCTTTCCCTTCAAAAGAGGGGTGTGGAAAAGATGCTTGTTGCTCCGATAACACAGCCCTGCATTACTCTTTGCTATTCAGACATAATGGCCTGACATTACTTTTGATACAGCACCATATCTTTCTAAAAGATACATTGCTTTCAAGCCTTTTTTTCTGAGATAATAATCATGTCTTAGAAAGACATGATTAAAAAATGTTTGGTACTAGAGGAAGGAATGCTGTTGGCTGAAGAAGCTGTTTCAAATGTTGTCGAAATGGATGTAAGCTTTCTACAATAGTCTTATACCTTTTATCTAAAGATTTCCAGTGTATACTTATAGGTTAAAAATGCAACTCTTGGCAGCTAATTAATATATTTATAAGAACATCATATTAAAAAATGTAAAAAGTGAAGACAAGTGAGTTATTACTTCATTTTAGTCATTTTACATGTGTGTGTAGACTTTTGTATTATCCCACAGAAGTGCTTTCACCTGTGCATTGGTCTTATCCAAGCAGATGACAGAAAACAAAAATCTACTGGAATTTCTTTAATTAGTTTGAATTCCTTTGTTAGTAAAAACGGCAGGCAAAAACATGCCCATCTTAGTAAAAAAATATTGCCTTGAAATAAGTAGGCATGGAGATACCTTTATAAAACCTGACTTTCTGAAATAAGTCATAAAAATACTATTATTATCAATTTTTGTGTTAATCTTGCCTCTCCTCCTCTTTCTCCTCTTTCTCCTCCTCCTATTTCACATTTAAAGACTGTGCTGGCAGCCAAACAAATTGACATCAAGCATTTCCTTGCATCTCCTGGATGCACTTGCATCTCCTGGAGCCTAACTGAAGCAAATGGTGCTTTCATACAGTAAAATACAGTGAGAGAATGTTGGCCTGTTGGTTTTCTATCCACTTTTGGCTCCTGTGGCAGTTTTCATTCTGAACATTTTTTACCGAGATAATATTTCACTGTTTTTTTGATGCACAGAGGCGGTACCTCCTGATATGGAGGAGTTATAGCTAGCTCACATGGCTGTTACTCATATTTGTATAGGAAACTTGGCCCTCAGAGTACACATATAGTCTCCTCTATCTACGCAGTCCTGGGAAATGATGCATCAAATAACACCTACTGCAGGTATTTGTTTCACAATCAATATCCATTAGTTCTCGTCACGCATTTTGGTGGTGTTTGTGGTAATACTGGTCACTGTACGTGAGTAGAGAGGAATAATTTCACATTCTTTGTGAATTCATTACTTATGTGTGTTAGTCACATATTGCCATTCAAAAATACCTCTGCTGTATTTTCCTCAAGCTGCCCAGCAGTATTTTCAGTTTCAGAGTGCTGCCTGTGTTATAAATGGGTATTTTGTTTCCTAATGTAATAGAACACAAACATGTAATTAAGAGGGAAAGAACAATTTTTGCAGCTCATCCTTGGACAGGTTTCTATTGATTTAATTTGTTATTGCAGTTGCTGGAATACAGTATTCAAAGGCAGTTTGGTCTGTGGCTTGCTCAAAAGCTTTTGGACAGTTTGAGTGGGTGCTAAACCATGCGATGTTTCTGCTCTCTGTAACTGCCTGATGTTCCTAGATACATGGGTAGGTTCTTGCAGCAGGGACAGCAGACGGCCTTGTATGCAAAATTTGTTATTGTTATTACTATTTATTATTATTATTGTTACTCCACACCGATTTTTTTCTTTATGTCACTTATTCAGAATATAACAGCAACCAAAATCTTCACATGATTCCTCACTTGAAAACTGTGCGATCTGGAAACGTTTTACAAAGTGTCACAAAAACACTAACAAATGATGGAAGGATTATTATGAATTCAGATGAGTTTTAGTTGTCACATGTTTTTTGCTTTAAAATTACCAATACTACACTCCTCTCTAACCCTCAGTTCCCCTCGAGTCGCTGCACTTTCCCAGTACCTTCTTATTTAGAAGACAATACATTAATCTGCATTTAAAAAAAAAAAAAAAGTGGCCTTTATTTCCTGTGATTTTCTGCAATTTTCCTTTAGATTCAAACCTTTAAATTATATAGGGAAATATGGTGCCACATTCACATGCAAACTATTTTTAGAGAACATGAATAATTACACCAGATGGTTGTTTAATTCTCTTGGCATTATCTCTACTGTACATTTATGGCTTAAAGTAATATTTCCTTACACTTTTCGATATCCATGGAAGGTCATGGGTAAATCCCATTTCATTATTTACATCTGATCCCTTTTATAGACACATTTCAATGCTACAGCTGTCGGAGGGCTGATCTGCAGACTTCTTAGTAAGTGTTTCATCTCTTAGAGCCAAAGAAGAATTTTCACAAGAAAACATTACATCTTTGACAGCAGATTGTTAGTATTTTATATACAAAGAAGCACTACTTATTCTATGGTTGCCTCCATTTAATATTCCGAGATATACTAAAATTACTCCTTTCAATTGCCTCTTCTTTTTATGCAGCAGTAAAAACAGGAGAGGTGTTTCTTCACATTCTGTGTACCTTGACTGCTTTGTGAGTTGCAGAGGAAATTTCTGCAATTCAGTCTGTTCAGTTGCTTAGTGAAATTACCTAGGCAATTACACCTTTCCAAATTCTTAAACATTTGGGCCACTGTAAAAGATTTATTCTTTAGGTGTTATTTCTGAAAGCCACAGATTGTTATGCATCAAAGTCAATTCAACTGATGTGAAAGGCTTAACAACACATATTTTCAGGGAGTATCTGGCCCTAGACTGTGGAGGATGAAAATTTTATATCAGGAGAACTTTTGAAATTTATTTTTGTTCTGCTCAGGAACAAAAATAAAATATTTCAAACATTTACATAGGAATGGAAATATGTCAGAGTATCTGGCTTTGGCTCCAAAACTCAAGTAGTTCTGTTTAATAAGTGTATTTATAACCCATGATACTTAGAGCAACGGCCTTAGTTATGGAAGCCATCTGCTGTGCTTAATGCTTTAATTTTTGATGCAGCAAAAGGCAGAAAAAGCCTTTACTTTTGTCCCCATACATCAGACTAGTGTCCTAGCTAAGCTATGGGTTATAGAAACATTTTGGCTCTAAGAAATATGTTGTTGTTGTATTTTCATTTTGCTAGAAAGGTTCTGATCAGACCAGCTAAGGTTGTGTAATGGAATCATGTGAGAAATGAGAGGAATCCTGGCAATTTCTGACTCTTCTGAAACTGGAAGTGTCTGAGCAGCCCAGTAACTGGCTCCCACTTAGAAAAACTTGGCTATATTCAGCATAAAACCAACGTATTTGACTGATTTCTCCTTCTGTTTATTTCTGTACACCTGCAAGTTATGTGCAACAAGCAAAAAATTTTGCACTCCAATCAGCAATCGACCTTTTATTATCCTCACCCAGAACAGTGTGTCTGGGCTATGAAAAGAAACATAGTTTAGGGCAGTTCAGGGTGAGAGGGAAGGGAAGGGAAGGGAAGGGAAGGGAAGGGAAGGGAAGGGAAGGGAAGGGAAGGGAAGGGAAGGGAAGGGAAGGGAAGGGAAGGGAAGGGAAGGGAAGGGAAGGGAAGGGAAGGGAAGGGAAGGGAAGGGAAGGGAAGGGAAGGGAAAGGAAGGGAAGGGAGGGGAGGGGAGGGGAGGGGAGGGGAGGGGGGCGGGGGAAGGAGGGGGGGAGGGAAGGGGAGGGGAGGGGGGAAAAGTCATTCAGCACTGCTTGGCTAGGTTGATATCAATATGAGTCTCATCTGTTCGGATAATTCATGCATTTGAGATTATAATCATTAGTATTTTGTTATTTCCTAAATGCTTGTGTTCAAGCACCGCTCTATGTAACAGGAATTTGATTAATTGCATAGTTTGTATACATAGGTATCAAGAAAAGAAAATACATAGTATTGTTTCTGGTTTACAATATACCTGACTTCCTGTGGAAGCATGTAACTGAGATATGTGTGTATAACTTTAACAGGAAACTCAGGACACATGAATGAAAGCACCAGTGTGTTTCCAAGTTTTATTGCAAAAGGGCACTGGGTTCAAGTTATGCTAGTTTATCTGTATGATTTATTTTCCTCATGGCATTATCTCCCCATGTCTGTGCTACAGAACATGTGTTCCTTTCTATATAGGCATTGAATCCAGTGGGAGGGTAAACCAGAAATCTCAAGCAAATTCAGTGAAGGTGCAATCTCCAGGAAACCAGAGCAGCAGTGGATCCTTCCTTAGTGGACAGAGCAGGCTTGGAGCAAGTCAAGGAAAAGTTCTGCAGGTAAATGCCAGTTAGGTAAATTTACTACTTGTCCTCCCTTGCACTTTCTGTGCATGTAAGACATGAGTTCAGTTCTTCTGAGTTTGTTCTTTTTCTCATCTTGGTTGAGAAACATTGCTTCTACTCTAACCTAGACTAACTTCTTAGCTCACATCAAACTTGTCTAGTTTATGCACTTGGGAAATATTAAAAAGGGAAAAGACAAAATGTGGCAACACACGCCAAGCTCATCAATTCTGAACTAATCATAAATATACTGAGCAAGTGCGACATGTTGATGAAAAAGGACCTTATTCTTGGCATATGGAGAAAAGAAATGCAGGACTCAGCCGCAAATGTTGATGTGCAACACTGAAAACAAACTGCTGCTAGAAAATTATACCTGTCACTTAAATAAAAAATTCTCACCATCACTCAAAGCTAAAAGAAATTCCACATCTTTGACATTACAGTTCCCACATATATGACTTTTTTAATAACCTTATCTAAGAGAAGCTGTCATTTTAAATAGAAACATGATGTATCCAGATAGGTTATCTAATTAAGTTTGTAACTGCAATATAAACTACAATTTAAAAGGGAGAAATATAAGCTAAAACCCAGGGTTAATTGATGTTTAGATATCTAAGGTAACACAGTTGGACTGTTCACTTCACAGGGTTTGTTTTAGGTTGCTTAGAGCTAGCAAAACCCTCCATGCTGTACATTGTGGTCTGCAGTGTGAGGTCAGATTTGAATATCCTGTATGTAGAAACTACTAGTATAATTGTAATAACCCCCTTGTTTGGTCAAAGTATAAATTTTCAACAAAGAACAAACTTGACTTTGAACCTTTTTCAGCATTCCTTAACAGAATAGTCAGGAATCAGATAAGCGTCAATACTGATACATTATGATAAAAGAGTAACGAAGAGTAATTCTTTTTTTTTTTTTTTTTTTTTTTTTTTTGGTGTGGACATAACAGGTCTTTTTTTATTTTTTACTAACAAAACAAGGTTTACCAAAAAATTTTGAAGGTGCTCAAAGACTTATTACCAGACCTATGCCAGCTCAGTTATATTGGCAATTGTGCTTATCACTGTGTTCTAATAGAACTTCTCTCTCCCCTTGAGTTTGACTAGGAATATACTGTGATGAAAACACATTTGGTAACCTGAAAGAAATCTTGTAGTTTCTTCTTCCAGTGGGGAACTCTAGATAAGTAGTGTATAGGATGCTTGTGTCCTTTAATAGTGCTATTCAAATAGAAATACTTCAGGCAATGCTGTCTGCGTGATTGCTATCCACCATCCACCACCTCAAGACTCTTCATCTGGAGGCAGAATCCTCTGTCTTCACCTACAGAAGAGTCATTCCCCTTCCCCCTATATTGCTTTGACTATTATATCAGCTCAAAGAAACATTCCTGTTTGCCATGATATTTGAGAAGCTCAAGCAGAGCTTTCCTACCTACAAAGCACTACACTGTGCACATTGATCCTACTTTCCACTCAATGATGGAGAATTACCTCAAAATAACCTAGGAAGTGACTATACGGTAGCTTAATGCTGAAGGTTGAAAGTGCTGTAAGTGTGTCATAGCACAGTAATATTATTGCCTAACAGTAAACAACAGAGCTTAAAACACACTATAATTTTCTTCTCATAAAGCACTTTTAATCATAGTTTTATTGCACCTTCAGCATTTATTAAGGCAATAATGCAAATATTAATAATTTAAGCATGACTTTATAGTAAAAGCTATAATATCAAATGTACATCCACCAGAGTCATCTAGTTCAAATGGAGTCTGCATCTCCCACAGTAGAATGAAATATATGCACTAGCTTCAGATTGCCAAAGTTAGTAGAGTTGCAACTCATTTTCTATAGGTAGGACCAAATTCAACTTTCCATATTGCTCCAGACAATTTAGGAAAAACTTCAAATAGCTATATCAGATTAGGAGTTGGACCAAATGGTACTGTGGGCAGGTGTCACTATCTTTTTTTTAAAGGGATTTATTCGGCTTTCCTAAAACTCATTTGAACAAAATCTGTCAATCTGTCTTGTAGGTAGTGTCTGACAATTGGATGGATGGATCACATTTGCTGACATTAGTAGAAAAGGAGAACACTTCTCTCTGCAGAAAAGGGCTACAAGATTTGTGTGGAAAGTACCTTCTTTTGTCAGGGCAATTGAAAGACTACTATAATAATAACACATAATGTTAAACAAGAGACAAAAGACTTAGAAGTTCATCCTCGGTTCTCCTAGGCTCTCCTTGAAGATAGTGCAGCATTCTGCATGAAAGAGACTGATGTTTTGATTTCAGTACTGATTAGACAGGGATCTGCACTGCAAATAGAACAGAAATAGTCACACAAGCATATTGCTGGCAGTATCAACAAAACAGGGGAGAAGCGGCCTGGCAGCAGCAGTACAGAAACATGTATTCTCCCGAATTCCCAAAAGCTTGTTTGAGCTGCAGGGTACTGGGTGAATTTTGCATCATTCTCACCCATTCTGGAAAACCAAAAATGTTGCAGTAAGGGATCATATAACAGACCCACACTGACTCCAGTAGTGACCAGTACAATAGGGTTCCTCTGCAAAACCAGTCATGGAATAAAGCAGCAAAATCCTCTTCCTGGTAGATACTACTATATTCCCTCTGGGACATCTTTCTCCATAACTGGCAATACATGACCTTGTATAAACACTGCTAATTTTAAATTTTTTTTACTAGTTTGGCCCTGACACAGAAACTTGCTTTTTAAAGGAATATACAGTATTCTAAAATTGTAACACAAGATGTTCTAACTTTATCAAGGATTAAAATGAGTAAGTTATCTTACCAGGCTTCAGCTGTGTGCCTGATTTCTTCTGCAAGTCACTTGTGCCTGCAGCACAGTCCTAAAGTCAGCAAGGATCCAGCAATGAGCAGCTCAACAAACGTACAGGTAGGTTCCTGTAGTAGCTTTTTTTTATATTGCAGGACTACCTCGGCTAATGCCAGTATTTCTCCAAATCTCAGCAGGCGATCCCTAGGTCAGCTAAACCAAACACACTATCATGCCAAATGTTTTGTTTTGTTTTGTAACATGATGTCTAGTCTCTGTCAAGGCCTTGTAAAGAGGCACATTCATTGTCCTCATTTATGGGTTTGCATGATGAACATGTAGCTTTCTGAAAAAAAGTTAGGTGCTTAAATCTGTAATGAGAAGATGCAATCTGGAAAGCTTCATTTATCTGCCAGGAAATGCTGTACTGCATCTGTAGCTAGGCAGATTTACAGTCAAAAACATGTTCACACTGGTGAAGCCTCACTGGTGTAGAGGAGCATTTCAAAAGCATCTTTAAATGGAATAAAAAAAAGAAAATGCTGTGAAACACAACTATATTCCTGTAGGAAACAGGAGTTAAGAAATGAGCAGTTGGCTTAAATCAGTAATCAGGACTGGAGAAAGTAGAATGCATTGGGGGAGAGTATGCACTTGTTAAAAAAGAAAATGTAGAACCAATACAGTCATTTCAGTCCACATTTACTTCAGAGAGGAGAAGTCAGGGAAGGGCAGGATATGGCAGTGATTGGGGTCCACTTAGAGAAAACATGCCAACAGATACTTTAACATGACTTTCTAACCAGAAAACCCCAGGAAGTAAAACTGATGATTTTATGTCATGACACATTATTGTTTGGTTTATGTGTACCTGTTTCCAAATATAGTTATGAATTTGCTAAAGAATTCTGCTTCCTTTTTTTTTTATCATCTTATGATTTAAGTGTTGTTGAATTATTTCAGAGAGGCTGCAAACTCTTGTGGATGGTGATGCGGACTGACCCTGAAGGTTTAGCATTTGCCTCTTAATTTCCAGTGCCTACCAATCAAAGATGTCAGTCTCAGGAAAACATCTTCCTGACAGGCATTGAACATGGCAGGACAGTGGAGAAGCTGAACCTGACACATTATCTAGAGCACCATGTTGAGAACAAGGGAAGAGTGCAGTCATGATGGTCCAGAGGCCAGGACATGTTATGCATTACCAACATCTCTTCCTGACACTCCCCTGAAATCCTAGCATTACACTGAAAGCTTTTTCTGCTTGACACAGGTTCTTCCCCTGATGACACAGAAATGCTGTTTGCACAGCTTTTTTGGCAAAGTTCAAGTAACTGAAGACAATGGCATTGTAAGAAATACAAACTGTGTATATATATAAGTATATATACACACCTACAGAGGAAGCTATTAGACAATTAAGTACATTTGAATCCTACTTCATGACAAATGAAGGGGTGGAATGATGAATGACCTGATGTTCAGTCTTCTCCCCTCCCTCCCAGGCTTTGTCTTCTTTTTGCATGAGCAACTACATGAGACATGAAATAAATTCCCATACACTCAGCTTAGATACCACCACATCAAGTAAAACAAAATTGTCACTGGTTTATTTTAACATGCTTTACATGGTAAACTGAGTCTGTTCAGATGTTACTATATATTCTGTCTGAAATGTCACAGTAACCCTTCTAGCCACCAAAGGTTAACTGGGCACAAATGTCCTATTACATGTCATTAGTGCCAAGATTGAATTTAAGCCAAAAAGAAATTACTTGGAACTTCTCAAACTGGTCACTGCCAAGCAGTCATTCACTTTCTATGAAAGAGCTGGTGGTGTGTTTTAGGTTATGTGATTAAAGGCTTATCTCCACAAACACAAGGCACAGAGAGGCACAATGGCAGTGAGGGAATCCCAACAACCTCATCAGCTACTGTTAATGTCCTAAGGCAGAACCAGCCACTGAAGAGACCTGTTTGTATGTGTGTGTCTGTGTGCACTGAGGCAACTGGGAGACCATGGGCTCCAGGAGCCAGCTAATGGGTAAATCATCTAAGGATACTTACTGGAGGTATCTGTAGTGCTTATCGGAGTGGGGGACACAATGACATAACACAGCTACTGGACAGACTGTGTGCCTAAGACCTGCTACTCGAGGGATCTACATTGTGTATGTCTCTATGTATATATATAATTTCCGCTAATTCAGCTGTAAAAGTCGGTCAGAGAAACTCTCTAAGACTTGATTTGGAGTTTTAGAAAGCAAGCATTCTTTATTGCAGGGCTGGGCACACACGCAAATCATTTCACAAAGGTGAGAGCACCTGATACTTGCTGACAGCGGGTATATATTTAGCATACTCATGCATATTTCCGGGAACTAATTATAATATTTGCATCCTAATTACTCATGCACTTTCTTGCTGAGTGGGGGTCTTTGGTGGTCGTCAATAGTCTTCCTCACTGAATGACCTCAGTGCTTGCACATGCTTGCAAGGTCCTAGTGCTGAGTTAGCAGTTTATATGTCATTGCTTCTGTTCTGTTCCAGTCTCGCTCCACACTGGGCACCACTCTGCTGTCTTGAAGGCTGACATCCTTGGTCTTATTTACTGTCTCCTTAGTTGTAGTCAGTCCTGTGATGTTCCTTCCCCCATCAGCTGAACATTCCTTTCTCTCTACGTGTTAGTAAGTTAGAACAGTTTGGCCTATTCTACGGTGTTAAAGGCACACACACTATTGTTAGTTTAAGATTTAAGCCTACATTTCCCCCCTTTGAGACTTACAGGATACACATACATCCTGTAAGTCTCATTTTATACACTTTACCCATATTGATTCAATACACCATCGTGACCAGCAATTACAAAATTGAATCATGATACATGCATGTAACAGATTATCACTACAATGATCGCAAACAATTTTTCTAACAATATCCAATTTAGTAGCCAAGAAGTAAGTCCATGCCATAATTCTTCAAATCACCAGTTAGTATCCTCTCTAATGGCCTGTTGTAAGATCATTGTCTGCTTCCAGATTTCTGCCAGATCTGTGGATATTCTGCCACTCTGGTCTATGTATGTGCAGCAGCTTGTATTTATAACCGTATAAACCTTGGGAAGCTAATAGCAGATCAAGGGCCATACGGTTTTGCGATACTACCTGAGATAAGCTGGATACTTCAATCTGTAATGCCTGTATAGCATCTATAATGTTGTCTTCAAGGTTTTCAATTATTGCTGATATATTTCTGATCGCCTTTTCTAATCACTCACCCCAACCAAGGGAGAAACCATCTGACAAAACTGTGAAATTTTGTAGGACGATCTACAATAGCATTGTGGGATTTCTTGGTCCTTTTTAAGAAGTTCTTATCCATCCTTTTTCTATTTTTAGGGTTTTGATTATTGTAATATCCAGGAGTACAACACCCAATGTACGTATTCCAGTCCATCCTGGGGGAAGGGCTTTTCTAGCAGTATTATTGCACAATCAATACAACCCTTTCCCTTCTGGAACATTCCAATAGCCAGTTTGGGGTCCCTTAATCTGGAGTTGCATTGTCCAGCTACAGTCTGGATAATGTCCTACAAAAATATTACCAGAGCTAAGAGTTTTATCCAGTGCCAGCAGGTATTGTCTGAGATCCTGTTTTCCCTGCAAAAACATAAGGGTGCCCATACATCAGTTCACATGGACTCACATGGTTCCTTCCTGGCTGTATTTGTATCATTAACAAAGCAATTGGTACGGCTTGTAACCAAGTTAAACAAGTTTCTTGACATATTTTAATTGTAACTTGAGTATCTGATTCATATGTTCCACTTTCCCACTAGCCTGAGGTCCATATAGGGTATGCAGAGATCCCACTTGATTCCCAAACACTCTGCCACCTTCCTAACTACTTGTGCAACAAAATGCAGACCTCTGTCCGAGGACAAGCCTGCTTGTACACCATATTGGAGTATTATTTGATTCAATATATATTTTACTACTTCATGATCCGTATTGGTGCAACAAGGGAAAGCCTCTTGCCAACCAGAAGACATCTATTAGTACCAATATATATACATACACCTAAGCCCATTGTGCTGTGGCAATTCTGTAAAGTCCACTTGCCAATAGTCTCCTGGACAATTGCCTTTGTTGTTCCAGGTGGGAGTCTCCTAGCATGGTAAACAAGGTTCACACTTCTTTATAACACTTTCATAATTCCATCCATTTGCATACTCAGAACTTGGAGCTTTAAAGCCTCAGTCATTGATTCTGTTCTCCCACGAGTTGCCTGGTGTTTTTCTTCTCATAAGAGGCTGGACAATAATTACTTGCCTGTTTTGTGTAACCCAACATCCTTCATCATTCTTCTTGGCTTCTAATACACTAGGTAATTTCTCATCGTCTGGTTGATAACTTGGAACTTCATTACCCAAGCACTGATATTTACGAGGCAATATTAATAAAAGGTCCTCACCCATAGCTTCTTTGGCTGCTTTGTCAGCAATGTGATTACCGATATTCACTGAAGTGTTATCAAATTGATGTGCCTTAAAAGCAAATTTTGACTTTCTGACAATTCCAGAAGTCTCAGTAGCATCATCATCTCACTTTCTGTGCTGATGTGTTGAGGGGCAGGGAATGCAGGGCTTTAGCATCTATTGTCTTATGTTTGGTTACCACAGCATATCCTGCTTTCCAGTTTCCATTTTCATAAACCTGCTCCCATCCACAAACAGTTCATAGTCCACATCCTTCAGTGATGTATCTTGCAGATCAGTATAACTGGAATACACCTGCTCAATAGTCTGTAAACAGTTGTGAGTCAGCTCTCCTGCTTCTGGATCGGTTGTCAAAACCACTGCTGGGTTCAAAAGGTTAGTTACTTTCAATTCTACGTCCTCTTGTTCTAAAAGCACAGTCTGATATTTTAACAGCCTGCTTAGGGAAAGCCAATGACTGCTTTTTAAGGTCTGTGTTTGCATGAGTGCAGAGTTTTCTGTTTATGTTGACCTGTGTGGCTGGCCACATGTATATGTATGTGTATTGCGTGTAAGTGTGCACATGTGTGTACATGTACAAGCTCAGACTCACTGTGACTGGACATGGAGACATGGAGCCACAGAAGCCTTGTGCTGTTAGGTGACTGAATTTGGCAAGTCCTAATGCCTGAAGTTGACAAACAACTAAAAAGAGCTTTACTCTTAAGAAGTTCAGTGCCTCTGAGACCTTCATAGATTACTTCAAGTGAGTATTTGCAAAGTTTAAGTAAAGTAAGATAGTTCTGGAATAAAAATAAAAATCAAAATAAAAGAAAGAATGATATATTGTACTGTCTCACTGAGACAGAATATATAAAGTCTCCTGGCTCTCGAATGAATGTTAAGTTGGCACAATGGCAATGCATTTTCTACCAAGGAACAAAGCCTTCATTATCAGCAGATAGAAAAATATCTTTCTGCTAGGCTATACAGTGTTTTGTCTGTATGTAGTAAAGTTCCCTGCGGTGAACTTCTGTAACATCCAATGGGATGTTTTGGAGCAAAAAAAGGAAGGACTAGAAATAGAAGGTTATTATTTTGCAACTACAGAGTTGGAGGTTCTGTGTGAATTATGTGCATTATCATCCTCAATATCATGCAATTTCAATGGGTAATCATGTGTCCTTGTTACTCTCTGGGCCAAAATAATAAATGGAAAAAAGGTGGAAAATTGTACCAAATTAATATATTCTTGTGATAAAATAGTGACAAGAACTGAAAGTCATTCACAAGACAAGCAAAAATCTGGTTGTGGTTTTTTTTTGTGATGCCTTATAAAGAGCAACCACAGAAACAAATGAAATAGTTTGAACTGAAATATCAGAAAGAAAGGAACTGCCTCTCTTCATAAAGAAAGCACTCCATTGATCCCTTGAAATTGTATATCACAAAAGGAAAAGCTTGCAGCCTTGGAGAAAACAAGTCTTATTTAAATGTCTACATCAGTGAGACCAAGTCCTTCAAAGGCTTTGTCTCCATTATGAAGTTCTATTGGCACAACTTTCTCAATTCATAATGAGCCAAACAATGCAATGCAGCAATGCCTGTAGTATCTCAGAAAGAAGCAGTTATGGAATGCAGACCAAATCCTTTGGCAGTGAGGTTTAGTGGGGGCAGACTGATTTGGCTCTCCTGCATTAAGTCTTCAGCTGAAAATGATGATAAATTCACATAACTTGGATTTTGTAGCAGAGTGTAAACATACCTGCTGTATCCCAGTGGGGGATTCTTCCAAGATAGCTATGGTAGAAATATAGATGTGTCATGGAAATATATCCAGAGCTAACAAGTCATCTTCAAAGTCATTGTAAACATAGAGGAATTAATTCATTTCTTGTTCCAGTCACAGACTACACATGTCCTCCCAGTATAATACCCAAATCATTAAGAAAATCCATGCCCATCTCTCATTTCTAAACAACAGAAAGCATGGAAAACACTGTGTCCCTTTTAAACTTTTTCAGAGATCAAACTGTTAAACTTTTCACAGGTGGTTGAATTGCATGTTTTCCTCATTTTTCTGGTCACACAGTGTGAAACTCTGGAGTCTGATTTGCACAGGTGCAAAGTACACACAGCTGCAAGTGAAGTCAATGAAAACTGTGGTGTGAACACATGAAATGCTCTATAATTCCAAGTTGAAATGCATTTTTAACATTGTAAAGCCATATATTGAACTACTTCCCTGAATTTTTCAGGGGTAAGGAAATGATGAGCCATAGGCAGACACCTGGAGTATAATGTTTCATGAAAAATTGTTGAAATTTGTCAAAATTATATGAAAGTGAAACCCCATTTTTTGTATCAGTGGGAAGTGTTAAACACGCTTAAGAAAAGGTAATACAACCTCAGTCAGATTTTTGATAACTGTTTTCAGAATCCCTATTGTTCATTATAAAAACCTTTCTACTATGGCAGAAAAAAATTAGGATCAACTCACAGCTTATTTTCAATTCAAAATTAATGGCTGAGATTTTTTTCTTCCAAATACTAAAAGCACTTACAACATAAGAGCAGCTAATTGACTGTCAAATTTACATCAGTTAATGGCATTTTGCAGGTACTTAAGTTTAAAGAGATTCACATTCGTTTTACTCTGTCCAACTCTTTGGGAGCCTTATACTCTCTGTTAGTGGAAATTTCATTAATTGAAGAGAGAAGAATATTACCTTTTGTAATGTAAGAAGCAATTAGCAGTATGTTTAAATTATGGAATGAATTTTTTATTTTCAAGTTTAGTTACAATTTATACTTTTGAGCCTCCTTCAAAAGATTGACCATCCTCTTTGATGGTATGTGATCTGATCTGTGTAAAATCACCTTTCAAGCTAAGTACAACAATAGGGAGAAAATCTTTATACATGCTGCGAGATTTAAGAATATGGAATATATTTTCTCATACTGTCATCATTTCAGTGTTGCTAGCCACAGCTAAAAGAGAATGGGCACTGATAGAACATCGCTTTGGGGAAAGAGGGAGTTAACAAAATGAGGTCTTGTAGAACAGACTGCACAAGAACTTTTCCTTTAGTTTACCCAGTTTACAGCCTGTGGAGAATTAATTAGTGTGGAGTAAGTATGGAAGTATGGAACAAAGTATGTAATCCAAAGACCTGAATTTCACAACCTGAAATCCCAGTCAAAGATACTTCAAGGTTGTAACTGACATAAGCTATATTTCTATATTAAATAGAAAGTTGCTTCGATTTAATGGAATAAACTCAGAAAGCAGGCACTGCTTGAATGTAATGGCTGATCTTACAGCTACTTTACACTGTAGTAAATTGTGTAGAAGGTATTTTTCAAATAATGCTCAAGACAATAGACAGATAGAAAATATTAAAAGGGAATAAAATTTGTCAGAGGAAAAATATACTAACAAATTCAAACTAGTACCAGTGGAACAAACTAGAAGTACCTGCAGTGCAGTAGGTATACACGTTATTATCGTAGTGGCACAGAATCCTGAAAGGCATCTTTTATGCATCTGTGTCCAAAAGAGGATGAAACCTGAAAAGAAGGTGCCTGTTGGGGCACTTTTAAAATCCAAAGAGTCAAGTCTAGATTGGACAGACAAGTTCCTTTAAGACATATCCATTAGTAACCTGTACATAAACAAGAAACTTTTATGCTGTGTGTAAGTGTGATTTGGGAGCATGTATTTTACATAGGAATATATTGTTGTTTGGAGGGGCATAAACTTTGATCAGATTTCATTGTACAGAGTGTCAGAGAATCATCTATTTAAAGTTGCTTTTGGAGACAGCAAAGTGACTTTGTCTACAAATGAAAAGCTATTTGCTACTCTTTCCAAAGTAATTCCTCTTTCTTTTTAAATTTGGTCAAATGTCATGTCAGTGAAGGTCATATAATCATATAATCAATATAGTAAATTCAGAATAGAGGAGGAATTACAGTGGGAAGGAAAGAAAATAGTTTTCATTTGTTCATACTTTCGCTCCGCTGACATAGATTATTGGCTAGCTAGCAGTTTCTCCATTTTGGAAAATTGTTAAATTGGTCTCAAAAAACATCTTCCTAAGGGAAAAAAAAAATAGTCTTTTGGTGTAGTTTGGAAGTTTCTTAAAATGAAATAAGGTATCACCAGATCTCTTGGGGACAACGTTTAAGCAGAAATTTGAGCATATTGGAGTATCAGTGGAAAATACACAGAAAATAATTAAAACGGTTTTTTTCTTTTGTTTCTTTCCTTATTTTGTTTTGTTTTTAGGACAGCTTTACTTAAAGATAATAAAGTTCAGTAGTGCTTAAGGCAACCAAGACAAGAAGAAAGGCAATACACAGTACAGATACCAGCAATGGTAAATTATAGTTGCTCTTATATCAATTGGTTTTCAGTTGATATAGTAGTAGAAACATTATCCTTTGAATGGAATATAAAGTTACTGAGTTCTTAATTTAACTTTACTTTGTTCTCACTTACATCTCTGACAAGTAATAGTGGGACACCATTTGAGGTAACTACACCCACCTTAGCTAAAATTCCCACTTAAATTGTTTTAGTAGGTGTATTTCTGGTGCTAAACCATAACACAGCCCCTCTGTGAGACTTGTAATTTTTGCCGGGGATTCAGGAAGTCTAAGGCTTATTTTATTTTAAAAAGTAAAAACAGGAAATACTCCTGCTTTCTGCATCTTGTTCTTCTATCTCTCCATGTTAAAATTGAAGTACTTGGGTTTTGGCACCCAGGCCTTTCATTTCCAGTGCTATCAAGGCGTATTGGGAACACTGAAAGCAGGGACCTGCAACCTCTTCTTCAGATAGATACCTGGTTGCCATACATGGCACAGGCTTCTAATTATTTTTGCAAAGAAGTAATACCTACAGCTCTTGAGCCTTCCACCAGTCCTTAGGAAGAGGGTGGAGAAAGAATAAGCCCTGTAATCCTGTAAGGAAGGAAAACAGACCAAAGAATGAAGAATAGTTTCCGTGAATTCTTGCTTCCCCAAACATTATGGTGTGGAGCTGCAAAGATCTTCATAACAGGCACATTCTTCCTAATTGCATCAAGAAAATTAGTTATGTCTGGGCTGCTTTAAAGCTTCTTATCGGTGAAGCAGCAAGTGATGGTGGGCCTGCTGCCCTGTTCTGGATCTGCAACAGCTTTCTACCCTCACAAGCGCTGTCTGGTTCATGATTTAGGAGTACGTATGTACTCATTCCATGTCTGAGATTAATTGCACAGAGGTTAAGTCCTTTACCTTTCCTTATTCTCCTCTACCACCAAGAAAATCTAAAGAATCAGGCACAAACAGCACACACCATGCAAGGACTCCCTGTATAGTGGGGTGCAAAGTAGGTGCCAAAATTTCCCCACTTTGTTTTTTTTCCACCTAGTCCAGAGTAACTTTGCTCCTTTAGTAAGAGACCTGGGAAACAATCTTGAGGCAGCACAGGGTGATGAGCTTCTTGAAAAGCCCAAGAAATCTCTTCCATCAGGTCTTGTTTGCTGTCTCAGTCCAGTCCTGCTCCCCCTTCACCCTTTTTGCCAATACAGACTATGACATCATCTGTCCAGGTTCTCCCAGATGTGAAGTCAGGCTGGGATACATCAGCTTATTGGAAGTAGCTCAAACTTTGTATCGCTCTGCTAGTTCCCCCCTTTAGAAATATGCCCTGGGAATGTAATTGTGGAAAGCCTACTCTTTCTGTATGTCCTCTGTTGAGACAGTTGGACTCCACATTGCATCCTTCAGCTTGTTGCTCTGTGAAGGAACCAGCTTGCTTTTGTCTACTGCCAAGACTTGCAGCCAGAACTCCCGGGTGTTTATGAGATCTATAATGATCCTTAAGAATTTTGAGCAGTAGAATGTCAGTAGATCATTCTCTTGAGTCTAAATCACAAGAAATCACTTGGAGTGAAACTACAGGCAGTAAAAATTTTCCTTTTTTTTTTAAAAAATGTGGTTGAACTCTGTTGCTGTGCACTCTGTTCCTCATGAAATTATTGAGATAAAAATGTGATAAGAAAAAATTTGCAAAATGACAACAGCAAATAAGAACTATCTGAAGTTTCCATAATTAATATCAACAAATTTTCAAAGGGGCATTAAACATTGTGCTGCCACTCTGGAGCAAGTGGTAAGTCATATATATGCATTGGAGATTACCCTGCATTTTGCTCTTGTGAGGTTCAATACTGAATTTTTTTGACACATGAAGTATTTTTAATCTAATACTCTGGTGGCAATTGTTATGTTTCTTCAGTGTGGACTTTGCTAGGACTTAGCTGTTCTCTTTTCCCTGTCATTTTGGATAGTTTTAATGCTTTCTTTGGTCTTTTGAAGCAACCAGAAGAGCGACACTGTTACTGTCAGTGACTACTGTTACTTTTCAGTGTTTGAAAGAAAGGACCCAGAGGGCAAAGGGACTAATAATAGGAAGGAGAGGTGGAGCTTATTTTGTTTGTTACCACCTGGTAGTTCTGAACTCATCTTTTATGCATATTAACATCTGTTCGTCTCTGTTTAGAAAATGTTGATACTCTGACACACATTGGAGTGATAAACTGAATATTTCTTCAAGTGCAAACATTACATTAAATTGCTTGAAAAGGACTGCTGCTCGGATGGTTTTGACTCTTTAATATTTCAAAATGCCACAGAATTAAAAAAAGAAAAAAAGAAAGAAAAAAAAAATACACTCTCACTGTAATCATTTCACTGGGCATTTTATTTTTTTTTTTTTTCAAATTAATGCAGTTTAACTATTACATTAACTTAATGGCTATTTTCCCCTACTTTAACCATGTTAAATGTGCTGGCAATAATGAGCTTCTAATGCTGTTTCATTCAAGTCTCAGAGGCATCTTTAGAGCTCTGCTTATCTCCTGGATCATAAAGCTGCATAATTTAGTATTCAAACAATTAATTTAAAACTGAAACACTTTGAATTACCATAAAATTAATCAGAAAAAAAGACATCTTAACATGCCCGTTCTGTTTATCTTTGTTTAGCAAATTTAAATATGCAAGAAAAAGAAAACTTTACAATATTCTGTTTTCTATTTACGAATCAGCTGCTTTAAGCATAAATATATCTAAAACTATAAGGGATGTTTTCAAAACCTTTTGCAAAATGTTCCTCATGGCTGGTAAACTGAGATGATTATTTTTATGGAACAAACCTTTTAGATTTTTCCATACCATTAATTTAAATAGAAACACCTTTAAAATAAATTGGCATTTCTAACTTATTTCCAGATTTGCAATGCACAGAGGTAGTTGGTGTACATAATCAGAACTGCTGCCCTATTAAGTGGCTGTATTCTAATTATTCTGAAACTCACAGCATCGCATCACTTAACATTTTAAAATATTTCTGCACCTAAGCTTTCTTTCATTTTCTTTGTTCTGCTTCTAAGTGCATTTGTTTCTTGTAGGCTGGACTATTCCTAACCAAAGAAGAAAATAAGAAGAAGTTTTGGTGATATACAGAAGCTGGATGTGGGCACATACACAAGATGTGTCTCTCTTGCTAAAAAGCGCAGAGGTAAGGACACTCAATCCAAGTAGCAAAGACTGCTTGCATTGATCATACATAAATATAGCTCCAGAATCTAAGCAATGCTGTTTTGACATAATTCCTATTTCAAATGGAGGATATTTTTTACAAAAAGACATCTTTTTTACAAAAAAAAGAATCTAAAATCATTTGAGAGCCATGTTACAGCCCAGGCAAGTGGTGTTTTAAGCTGTGAACATTTATTGTGTGCCCTGCTGTGGTGTATGAAGATTCCCTCTGAATTTTTTCTATATACAGAAAGATATTGGAGTTTAAGGATGACAAACCAGTATGGAATAGTGTTAGAACACAGTGCAAGGTGGTGATATCCAAACTTTTCTATACTTTTCTATACTGTTCATTGGTAATAGTGTCTGTTAAATATCATGTCCATGTGTATACTGTGCTGATATACTGTCTGGGAGACTGCAAGTTGGCATGGGCCAGCACTGCAACCTGCAGCATTGTGGTGGGTTAACCATGGCTGGCCGCCAGGTGCCCACCAAAGCCACTCTATCACTGCCCACCTCAGCTGAACAGGGGAGAAGAAATATAACAAAAGGCTCATGGGTCAAGATACAGACAGGGAGAAATCACCAATTATCTTCATGGACGAAACAGACTCGACGTGGGGAAATTAGTTTAATTTATTACCTATCAAATCAGAGTTGATTTGTTGAATCTTGGTGGTTTACATGTGATCAGGTAGCTGCTGGAGCACTAGGGTGTTACCTAGCTGAGCTCTCTGGATTAAGATGTATCACCGATGATCCACTATGGATCAACCCTGCTCAAAATGCTGTAGTGCATAAGCCTTAGGCTTGTGATGCATTGTTACAAATGAGATCATGAGCACATGAACTACAGTTATCAACTTGTAAGGCAGTTACATCTGATATAATACATTGGTTTAGGTCTGGGAAAGGTTTCAGTATGCTTCTGAAAGAAAGTAGACCCCTTCCAGAGGTCAAAGGTCTGTTCCAAGTGTGCACAGATATGCTCCAGTACCTTTGGAGGGTCTGCAGCCCTGCTTGGTTCTTTAGACATCTTAAAAAACACAGCAAAACAAAACAAAACAAAACAAAACAAAACCCTGTGGTGGGAAAATTTGGCGTGTGTGTGTGACCTGATAAAATTCAGTCTATAGTAAAACTCCCCAGCCACATATGGTGTAGATGCGAGATCCTCAGTAATATCTGCTTTGACCTATTGATCTCTTCTTTCTGCATCAAATTACCTGCTTATACAGACAGAGCCACAGGGAAATCTCAATAACAAATGAAAACCAAATACGATGTTTCAATTCTGTGCAACAATACAAAGCAAAAGATTTTTTTGCTTTATAGGTTCATACAGTGCCCCTACCATTATCATGTGAGAGCAGATTCCAGAAGTGCGTTAAGCACTCTGACTAATTTCAGACATGTCTTATCCATTCTCTCTGTCATTTTCTTCTTAGGCAAAGAACTATATACGCAGTGATTTGTTCTAACTTCTTTTTTAGTTAATTTATTTTATTTAATTTCCTATTCCATGTTATGTTTGTATTAGAGTGAGCAGGTCAAAGAAACTATATTTTGGGCTTTGGAAAAGAAGGATCAAACTTTTGATGGATTTTAGCTCCTGGGTAATTTTTAACACTTTTATCCTAATCAGAAGAATTTTAACAATTAAAAATAGGTATTTAAAAAAATTTTCATTCTGTGAAAACCTGAATGTATTTTGACTTTTATTCTTATCTGGGACAAAACAAAGGTAGAAATATTGGAATGGATGATAGTGGTGAAATTCCAATTTGCATCCACCTTTAGTAACCAGGAACTATTGTTTATGTAAGTCACTTGCTCTTCTCTAACACTAATACAGCACTAATACTCCTCAAGTCCTTTGCCTTTGAGCTTATTTGTGCAGATGGAAAGTTAGAGATAATGAGGAAAACTAGCAAAACCAAAGTGAAATATGGGTCATTTTCTTAAAGCTGAGATTCAGATCATCAGTGAGGAGGACAGGCAGCAGTTCACCCATAACAGCCACTTACTTAACTTATTTTCTTTATGAATATATAACTTTGCTATGAAAGATAGGGAACCTCATTTCTCATTTCTTTCTTCACCATACAGACACAATTAAAATGGAGCTTTAAGTTCAAATACAGAGAAAGAAAGGCAGCTAGAAACTGCAAGAGAGAAACAAAGAAAGAAAAAAAAAAAAAGAGCTTTTCTTGTGGGTTCTCACATGTGAGTAATGCCAGTATGCTGAAGTTGTCTGCAAGCGTCCTGGGTCTTGAATGTCTGATTATATAAAACTATGCAGTTCCTCTAAAATTGATGTTCCTAGCTAAAGGATGCGGTTCCTCTAAAATTCATGTCCTTAGCTGTTCTTCTAATTAAACAAAAATACAATTCAGCTTGAATCCAACTATCTTTACAATTAGTATTTATTTGTCCATAAAAAGTATGGATTCCCTTAATGAACCTGCTGTTACCAGTGTTGACTGCCTCAAATTTAAGGGGGAAAAAAAACCAATCACCAGGCAAATATTGTGTTAGTGTTTTCCCTAGCTCTATAGCCCCATTATAATTTCTAATTACACATAGTTAATCAGTGCCAGCTTCTGAAAAGAAACTTACTGAATAGAACAAGATGAAATAGATGATACCTCCATGGCCAAACCAGAACACTGATCTTATATAACTGCTGACAAAAAGATACAGTATAAAGTTTCCATTTAATTCAACCAAATGTCACAATCCAGAATGTGCAGACCATCAAAATATTTCTTAATGAGGGTAATTAATCAGTTGTCCAGATATTCATGCTTGATTTAGAATAACTAAGACATGAGACAGGAAAACAGTGAAAGAGGAATATCTGCTAAATGCATGGTGTTTTGAGAGCATGTTTAACTTGCGTGATGACTAAGCTACTCTCACTTCTCTTTGGGAAGGTCTCTATCACAGGTTTCACAGCTTCAATTTTTAGAAACACCAGTCAAGTTCATCTCACAATTCCTCCCAGGCAGCAGTTGTAAACAAGCAAGTATGGTAAATATTAAGAACAGGCTGGGATTTGGGATTTTTTCCCCCTGCCTCCCCAGTATCTTTTTTAATCAGAAGACGTTACTGCTATGAGTCAAAAGTGTTTGCAGGGTAGTGTTCATCATGACAAGTTCCCATTTCACTTTTTCATACCTACAGATTTCAAAAATGCTGACATATTCCGCTTTAGCTCGTTACTACCAGGACGTTTTAATCATGAGATTGTTCCCACAGGAGCCACGACTGACAGCTAGGTGGCCAGGCAGGGTCTTCACTGGCATGGGTGCTGTCCCACATGCCCGAGCAGGGAAGGTCCAGTGTTGGAAACTGGGGTTGAGCAGCAGGACAGGGATCACAAGACACCAGTGACATTTCAGGACTAAGGTCAGAAAGGATGTAAAGACAGGATCAATGTCAGAGCCAGGCTGGTGCAAGACCAGGCACCACAATACTTACCTACAGCAAGGTACTGATTCTGAGCTTGTGTGCAGCCCCCACTGTGCAGAGGGAGACCTCACAGCCCATTCTCAGCAGCCTGATCCGAGGCCACACAGCTGGGGCACACCAGAGCTGACCTCCAGCACAGGCATTTAAAGCCCTTGGCTGAGGGTGGGGAGGGACGGGACCATGGAGAAGAACAGGATTACAGATAATGATGGTTTCAGGCTGATCAGGGCAACTGGATCCTGTTGTTGTGCTCAAGGCAGCAAAGAAATGAAAGAAAATACTTCAGTCTTTGTCTGAAACGACTAGTCTTTTGAAATAAAATTGAACATGTAGCTGAAAAATGCAAAACCATTTAGAGTTTAGAGATGAAAAATTAAAGAAGAAATATTGTTTGATATACTTGGCTGAATGTTATGTTTTGAATTTTTCATTAACTTTTTAGAGATTTTGAATTTCTTTCTTTTACAAGATGGGTACTGTTTCGAGTTTGGGGATTTCTGTTTTGGTTTTAATCAAAGTCTGTCTGAACAAGAAAATTATTATCTGTGGAGCTGTAGAGCTAAGGTGTGACATAAAATATTCCAGACAGAGCGCTGTGTGTTATGCTGGTGTCCCAGCTTACTCTGGCTTCTGCTCAGTCTGCCTGGAGGTTTGAATGAATGAAGAACAGTTCTTACAGGTTCTTCTCAGGATACCTGTGTCTCAAAGCACCACATGCAAAAATATATTTGCATCCACAAATAACTAATATCTACCATTTTGCTGTTTACCAAACTCTTGATGAATCTATACATAGTTTTATCTCATCAGGGTAATTACACAGAAAATTCTGGGTATAATTATTTTTTCTTGATAGAATGATTGTTTTCAATCAGTTCATGTGAACTTATTCGAAGAGTGGATTTCTGTAAAACTCTAAATACAGGTAACTGTGGTGACTCATGAACTGGAATGCTGACTTGGGCTTTCAGTAACTTAATTGTCACACTTACAATTGTAGAGCTGGTAATATGATTATGGACTGCATTCTCACCCATGAGTCCTTTGTGGTTGTAATAACTGTGCGAACAGATGATCTTCCTCTTTAAACAGTTTTTTTCAGTGCATTTTCAAAGCCTATGAAGACAAGACTGCAACATAGTAAAACTTACAACCGAAAGCTAAATCAGTATTTTGAAGCTGTAGTTTGTTTCTATACATATACTTATTTCTGACCTTTTCAAGGTAAACTGAAACAATTTTCATTAAATGAAAATATGAAAACTGTTCTGTATTTTGCTATTAACACCACAAAAAGAATATTTAGAAGTATGAGCACAATTCAGTTCTGATACTCGGATTCACTATATATTTACAAGGTATAAGCTTTACTTTTTTGGTTGTGACACCTTTGACTATTTCTTTTCATTATACATACGTATTTACTACTTTGATGACATTTTGCTTAAATTTGAAACTCAGAGAGAGAAATTGGTAGTCTATTTACCAGTCCATATACAATAAAGAAATATTTCTATTAAAATTTAAGTCCACTTAATTTTTATGTTCCCTTTTTTGATAATGTCTGTATAGGACCGAACTTGAAGAAGATGAACTATGGTAAATCACTACTTTAAAAAATGTCTTTTTTTATGCCATGCAAATTCATGTTTCATGAGCTCTTAAATTTTCAAACTAGTCAAAATTCAACAAAAAATATAATTTTTCCACTACTTATGTTTTCAAATTATGCATGTAGAAAAAAAAAATTTCTGGTTGCTATCAACTCTTTGCTCAACGTAGTATATTTTAAGGAATTAACAGACATGCAAAATGTTTTTCAGTTTGTTTCAGAATTTAGCCTATGGTCAAGACTGCAGTTTCTTTTTGGAAATGGATGGGAATAGTTTTCCAAGTAACTGGAATTCTTCGAGTGATGTAAGCACACATTTGTCTTTGGGGATAATGCGCTTCAGCATAATGCCATCCAAAAAACTGAGATCCCAAATTGCCGTTGAACCAAAGTTCCCCGGGTTAGCCTGTATACTATGATTTTAATAATATTATAAAAAAATACTAAAAAATAGGAGAATTAGGGAATAGTAGTATACGTTTCAAATATTTTTCATTGAACTTTGATAAAGTAACAAGCGCTTATTCTGTATTTTTTCTAGTGTTACATAATTCATATAAAACAGAACAACAACTTTCTTTGAAGTAGTAGGTGTAAACAGCTTCTGCTGAAGTATTATTTGGTACTTCTGATTGGTAAGAGCTGAATAAGCCAGAGTGCCATCTCTCCTGGGTTGGAACAGAGAAGACATACCCATATCCTGAGCACTGTGTTACAGCCCATGTTCTCTATTCCTGACACAGATGCTTATTTAGCTGCTTGAGGACTTGAGCCTACATGGGAGGTTTTTCTAGTGTTCCACAAGTGTTATGTCCACCCAATGCAAAGCTGGGTGAGAAAAGCAAGAAAGCAAAATGCTGCAGGTTTTCTAAATATCACAAAGCAAGACAAGAAGGTGAAAAGTCCAAATAGACAAGCTTATCTGGGTCTTCATAATACAACTATTCTGTGTTGCAAGGACAGCTATATATAGTGGCAAGGATTGCATGACTTTTCTGTCACTACAAATTTATTTAGCACTCTTCCTGAGGGAAAAAAGTATTAAATTGGGGTGAAGGGAGATCTAGTTGACAAACTTTTAAGGTATACCTTCTTGTAACATAGATGTTTATAGCATATACATTAGCTGACAGCAAAACAGAGCTCAGTAAATAACTTCTTTCCCTGTGTGCAGGAGAGGAGGACAGGGAATAAGGCAGCAGCAAGGAAAGTTTTCCAACTTCTTCGTGCCATGTATCAACAACTCACTAATCAGATGTTCTCCATCTCCTGGATGAACTGTGGAGGGTATTTCCCTTTCAGACACTTGTGTCTCTTAGAGGGTGGTACTGCATTCAAAGAAAAGTTAACCTGCATCTCAGACACCTCTTACAAGACTCGAAAAACCCTGTCTTCACATCCCCCACAGTCCTCCACTGATTTATGCTATCCTCTGCTGCTCTGTCCACAGACCTAATGCATCAGTGTGAGAAGAAATGAAGCTTCAAAATCCCTGTTTTCTTCAGTCCCTCCAACTCACAGAATCCTAATGGAAGCAGGCTGAAACAAACTTAACTGCTGTAGCTTGAAAACTTTAAAAATAGATTATTATGGTGAAGCAAAAATACCAGGAAGTTGATAACCCACACACTAAATCTCAGCCCGATGTGAATCAAAATGACAGTCATGAAGTCTTGGAAAATGGCAATTGTAATGAAAACGTCTACTGGCCCTTGACTAATAGTGTCAGCAACCCAACAGTGCTTAATTATTAAAATCAACACATGTCCTGCATTGACAGCCCAGTGTTTTGAATTGCACAGTTCTGGTGAAGAGGAGGAAACCATAAATAATAGTACCAAACCTTCCTTCTTTATTCATTCTTATCTGCTCTCTCATTTTGCTGATTCCCCTCCATAGCAGAGTTAGAGAGATCAGCATGACTATGTTTTCCAGTTTGTTAAGAACCAGTGTTTTCCCTAACAAACAAAACATAAACTGCAACAACTAGAATCAGTGAGGATGTATTTGTGTAATCTCTCCCTTAGAAAGGGAGGGTATGTTCATAGCACAGTATGTTGAACTCTGTAATAACCATGTAGTTATAGGATCATAGCAAAATTCAGGTTGGTAGGGACAGCAGAAGGTCACTAGTCCAGCCTACAAGGGCACAAATTGCACCTTTTTAGTCTGATGTTTTTCTTCAGGAGTTGTCTTTATTTCCGGTGCTGCTAGGAATGTGATTGGTAGCGTCTCGTGTGACAAACCTGGCAGATGTCAGTTGGCTTCAGAAGCTGCAGTATGTGGTGCTACAGACTTCAGGCCCATTCTTCTGACAGAATGATATTTTCCATTTTTCTTATGTTTGTATGTGTGTAAGCACCTGTACATGCATGATTCCAGACTCAAGAGTGCTGGAAAAATTAAGATGGATGTTAGAAATACTCTAAAACAGAACAAAAGGCTTATCTGATAAAGTTGCTCACCTAGTAGTAAAAGACTGGAAAGAGTTGACCCTATCAACCTGAAGCTGTGCTCAGCCTGGTTAGCTTTCTCCTTGCAAAGGGACCTTCAAGCATTTACTGAGACTGATGCGGAAGTGCTGGATTCAGAGAGCAACAGAGCTCCCTGTGTGTGTTAGGGCCAGATTCTATCCAGGAAGCACAAAAGCAGTTGCACTAGTTGTGAGGAAGACCCTCGTCTCAAACAAGGGGAGAGGCCAGCTGGGTCAGTGTCCCCTAGAGCAGGAGGCAGCCTCCAGAACAAATGTGTTTGGGAGGAGAACACACTAACACCAGTTCTGCCCTACAGGTATTCCCACTTCTGATCTCTTCTCTTTAAGTTTCCAATACTAAAAAACTGTGCCATAAGTTTTATTTAAATACTTTAATTGTCCCAGTGAGGCTGATGAAAAATCAAACTAAATTAAAGCTCCTGCAGGCTTGAGGTATATGTGGCAAATGAAATGCCAGCTCTCTTCACCCCTTATTCTCTTATGATATGGTTCCTCATGACAGTAAATTGAGGATGAAACCTGAGCAGTCACTAATCCTCCTGCAGTCTGTTTTGCTTTGAAAACCTGGCAGGAGTTCACCCAGATCTTCCAATAGCACCCTGGGCTGGATGATCTGAGAATCTCATTACAAAGATTCTCAGTTCTGCAGAGAAGAGTTATCTTGCAGTACAGGTGCAACTCTTGAAACTTAGGCTCGATAAGGTGTCTTTCTGGAGTTACAAATGTCTTTTTATAAAAGCTGATTTCAAAGCCTAAGTCATCTAGAAGCTTCTAAGAGTGTCACCATAGATTTAGGAAAACACTAGTAACGCTCTTCTGTGTCTTCCTGCTTCTTTTGTAAAGTAGAACATTCAAAATTCCTTTGTAATTTTGTCAGTATTTTTTGAATATTCTTCTGCATTTAGAATCTTGAATATTAATCTGAATAAGTGAAAGATCAATGTGAAACATAATAACAATCAATTTTCTGATAGGAGGAAAATATATTCATTTATTATGCCATGAGAACATGTGTAAACTTCTTTGTTGGTAAAGAATATCAGAAATATTTTATGCCATATCAAGTATGAATGAACATATTGTGAGAAATACTGTAACTAGAGCTCACAGATGCTTTTTTATGCTACCTGTACTCTCTTACAGCATGGTAACACACTGAGGTCTCATTTAGATCTGTCTTTACCCTTCAGAGCATAGCAGCGCTTTTCAGCAGTGAGCTTTTTGGTGAGGTGAAGAGTCTAATGTTGACTTCTGTTTTAATAAAGATTAGGCTTCTATTTTTAAACTTGTGCTCAATCTAATACCATAATCTGCATTTCCTATAGATGGAAATAAACAAGTATTGCAATAAATATAGCTATCAAAGTCTATTAATTTGAATGTGAGAGCTTCTTCTTATTGAAAGGTTATGTGATACTCACATATTTAGAGCAATACATAAAAATGAAAGGAATTCACTCTATCTTGCTTTAGTATTCATTTTAATACATTATTGATAACCTGTCTGTAATAGCAACATAGTAGAGAGCAAGTATCTGCCCTTCAATTTTGTTTTAGGACAAGTATTAAAAGACTCAAAGCAGAAGGTGAAAAATTTACTGGGTTTGTAACTCTGACTTTTACTCCACTGCTGAATTTGGTCAATTTGGAAAGCTTTGTGATTTGTTACCATAGAGCCAAGTCTCCTTTTTTAAACATTCTCCTACAGCTGACATGCATGCTAAGTAATACAGCTGCAGCCATCTGTAAAAGCTTGGAATTAATTTTCCTCTTTATTGCTGCAGCTTATTTCATTCCACCTTTCCCTTTATATTTATAATACAGAAAAAATTCTCATTCCTTGAGAAAGCATTGCTGTTACTTTCCTTCCTTTTTATATTACTTGTCAGTAGAGTAATCAATGCAACTGTTATCATCAGTACACACACTAACTACACTATGAACATTGTCAGAAAAAAATTACTGAAATGGTAAATTAAATCAAGACATAAAACAAATCTTTTCTGTTTTGCTGATGAAAACCTGAGGCTAGAAAAGAAAAATGAGAGAGGCAGAACTTTATAGATGAGAATGTGGAGTAAAGGGATGAATAAGAAAAACAAACTAAGGAAAATGAAAGTTACTACATAGCATAAGCAGAAGTCTTCAAGTAAAAAAAAAAAAGTACATCTTTCTTGTTACCCTACTATGGTTTAAAATGCATGTGGGACTACTGGAAAAAACTCATCTTTTCAAGGGAAAAATCTACAGATGGGAAACAGTTATGTTAAAGAAAGCTGTGAAAAAAAACAGGAAAATGTAAGGGTTTTTGTTTTATTTTTTAAATTCTGATTTAGAACTAAAATGTCCATGATGAAAATAGCACTTCCCCCAGGCTTCAAAATATGAATCTGCCTAGGACAGGGAGGGCGCTTAGGTTTACAGTTAAAAGCTTTTTTCTGAATTAAGCATTTCATCTTCACTGTACTTGTATAGTGTGGTGACTGAGTAGAGGGACCATCTGTGGATGAAGTTGTGTTTTGGAGATCATATTCACTATACGATAAATTCCATGGAGGAGTCTTCCCTACATATACATACACATATATGTATCAGGGCATATATCTGTGTATTGTCCAATATCCATTCCACATGGAGATGACTGCCAGTCACCTGATCGATGCTGTACTTTCCTGCTCCAACACTCTTACACCTTCTACTTGGTGGAAGCCAAAGAGACATTCAGACTGTGCTTGGGGATGATTGCTATTTATCTTAGCTATTCATATTCCTCTAGTCTTTATAGCATCCTTTACAGTACTTTGCTATATCAACCTTATGAGGTATATGGTATGGCTGTGTATATTTCTAGGCTCTTTGTCTAGTGTGCTGACATCACTAAATCTCACTATTTAGATGAATAATTTTTGATTGTCATTGTAAAGGGAAACTTGGGCTAGAATTACCCCCAAAACTAGCAGAGCAGTACCTAAAATGTGTCTCTGTGATGTTTATGAATGAGTCCTAAGTGAACTTACACATGAAGTCTTTAACAAAACAGGGAACTGAGTCAACTCTTTTCATCCTGTGTCTCTACCTCATCTCCATTTCTACAGACATATCCCTGCAGCCTCACACAGGCTGCTTGGCAGTATGCAGTGCAGGCACTGCTCTCTCCATTGTTGCACATTAAGTGAGCATTACCCTTTCTGTGCCCAAACCTAAAAAAAAGATATTTTCTGTAACTCAGTATATTTCCTTACAAGATTTAAACTTCATAGTAATTTAGTATTAAATATTTAAACTTAGGTCTGCTGGAAGAAGGAAGTGTTTCCTTGGGGTAGAGTTTCAAAATTATATCTAAACTGTTCTTCCATTCTGTATTATGTGGAGAAGCATTATTCTCATTTCACTCTCTACCTAATGTTTTTCACAGAACCAGGAGTGAGTGAATTACTGGTGACTACATTTTCCAGAGCAAATACATCTGCTGCTTGGTGCAGCATTGTAAATAATGAATCTATTGAACATGTTTACACCTTGCCCTTCAAAGGAGGACAAAAATCATCTCCAGATTTTAAGACTGAAATATCTCAGAGTTCTTCCAGTGAAATAGAAGGCTATTCTTTTTATTTAATATAACCACCCTACAAGTGAAATTTATTCAAGTGCTAATAAATTTGAAATGAATTATTTCTTTATTGAAATTATCATTGCTATGTATATCACTGCATGTGATACCCATGGTGGTGTGGTAGGACTGTTTGAGGAGGCAGGGGAAAATGCCACAAATAAGATCAATAAACTGGACCAGGAGAAAGGCAAACCGGCCTTCTGAAAAGGCCTATATAATCCAGTACTCCTGCTGATGTCCTCATATCATGAAATCCCGTCCATAGAGAACAGTTTGGGTTGGAACGGATCTTCAAAGGTCATCTAGTCCAACCGCCTTGCAATAAGCAGCGATGTCTTCAGCTAGATCAGGTTGCTCAGAACCACATCCAGCCTGGCCTTGAATATCTCCAGCGATGGTGTATCTACCACCTCTATGGCGCATCTACCACCTCTGTTGTCCAGTTCCACGTGCTGCCAGCAGATAGTGCTTGGCACAAGTGAGGTGCTGGGGTTTGGACCTTAAGACAAAGGAGATCAGAGACTGATTACCAAATACTTGTCTCCAAAGAACAGCTATCAGCCCATACCTCAACCCCACGGTAGGCTTTTTTGTGCTGTTTGGTACCCTTAGCAGTACCTTTCGTTTGTTTTAACTATCACAAAACTAAAAGATATTTAATTCCTTCATTATCTAGCTGAAGTAAAAAGTGGCACTCATATCTCTCAGTTCAAGATGGTAATTACCCTCTCTCTCTACTTCTGCTTGTCCCATGGGAGTAAGCAACCCTATCATCTCCCCTTCTGCTAAGCTGCCCTTCTGCTTTTCTCATGCCCATCACATTTTTTTTCTCAAATTGTCTCACTGTTTAACATAATCATAGAATCATAGAATCGTAAGGGTTGGAAAGGACCTTAAGATCATCTAGTTCCAACCCCCCTGCCATGGGCAGGGACACCTTGCCCTAAACCACGTGGTCCAAGGCTCTGTCCAACCTGGCCTTGAACACTGCCAGGGATGGAGCATCCACAACCTCCCTGGGCAACCCATTCCAGTGCTTCACCACCCTCACTGTAAAGAACTTCTTCCTTATATCTAGTCTAAACTTCCCCTGTTTAAGTTTGAACCCATTACCCCTTGTCCTACCACTACAGTCCCTAAGGAAGAGTCCCTCCCCAGCATCCTTGTAGACCCCCTTCAGATACTGGAAGGCTGCTATGAGGTCACCACGCAGCCTTCTCTTCTGCAGGCTGAACAGCCCCAACTTTCTCAGCCTGTCTTCATACGGGAGGTGCTCCAGCCCTCTTATCATCCTCGTGGCCCTCCTCTGGACTCGCTCCAACAGTTCCATGTCCTTTTTATGTTGAGGACACCAGAACTGTACACAGTACTCCAAGTGAGGTCTCACGAGAGCAGAGTAGAGGGGCAGGATCACCTCCTTTGACCTGCTGGTCACGCTTCTTTTGATGCAGCCCAGGATATGTTGGCTTTCTGGGCTGCAAGCGCACACTGCTGGCTCATGTTAAGCTTCTCATCAACCAACACCCCCAAGTCCTTTTCTGCAGGGCTGCTCTGAATCTCTTCTCTGCCCAGCCTGTAGCTGTGCCTGGGATTGCCCCGACCCAGGTGTAGGACCTTACACTTGGCTTGGTTAAACTTCATAAGGTTGGCATTGGCCCACCTCACAAGCATGTCAAGGTCCCTCTGGATGGCATCCCTTCCCTCCAGCGTATCAACCGTACCACACAGCTTGGTGTCGTTGGCAAACTTGCTGAGGGCGCACTCAATCCCACTGTCCATGTCGCCGACAAAGATGTTGAACAGGACTGGTCCCAACACCGATCCCTGAGGGACACCACTCGTTACAGGTTTCCAACTGGACATCGAGCCATTTACCACAACTCTTTGCGTGCGGCCATCGAGCCAGTTTTTTATCCACCGAGTGGTCCATCTATCAAATTGATGTCTCTCCAATTTAGAGACAAGGATGTCGTGCGGGACAGTGTCAAACGCTTTGCACAAGTCCAGGTAGATGACGTCAACTGCTCTGCCGCTGTCCATCAGTTCTGTGGCTCCATCATAGAAGGCCACCAAATTTGTCAGGCAGGATTTCCCCTTAGTGAAGCCATCTTGGCTGTCACCAACCACCTCGTTGTTTTTCATGTGCCTTAGCATGTTTTCCAGGAGAAACTGTTCCAAGATTTTGCCAGGCACAGAGGTGAGACTGACTGGTCTGTAGTTCCCCGGGTCTTCCACCTTCCCCTTCTTGAAAATGGGGGTTATATTACCCTTCTTCCAGTCATCGGGAACTTCACCTGACTGCCAGGATTTTTCAAATATGATGGACAGTGTCTTAGCAACTTCATTCGCCAGCTCCTTCAGGACCTGTGGATGGATTTCATCAGGTCCCATGGCCTTGTGCACATTCAGGTTCTTAAGATGGTCTCGAACCTGATCCTCTCCTACAGTGGGCCTAAGGTCTTCGTTCTCACAGTCCCTGCATTTGCTTTCCAAGACATTCGTGGTGTGGTCAGAGCATTTGCTGGTGAAGACTGAGGCAAAGAAGTCATTAAGAACCTCAGCCTTCTCCAAATCCATGGTAGCCAGTTCTCCTGATAGCTTCTGGAGAGGGCCTACCTTGTCCCTAGTCTGTCTTTTATTTGCTACGTATCTATAGAATCCTTTCCTGCTATCTTTTACATCCCTTGCCAAACTTAATTCTAGTTGGGCCTTACCTTTCCTAACCTGGTCCCCAGCTTCTCGGGCAATGCTCCTGTATTCTTCCCAGGCCGCCTGTCCTTGCTTCCACCTTCTATAAGCTTCTTTTTTCCCTCTAAGTTTCCTCAGCAGCTCCTTGTCCATCCATGGAGGTCTCCTGGCCCTCCTGCTGCACTTTCTTCGAGTCGGGATGCAACACTCTTGAGCACATAGCAGGTGATCCTTGAATACCGACCAGCAGTCTTGGGCCCCCCTGCCCTCTAGGACTGTATCCCATGAAACCTTACTAAGGAGGTTCCTGAAGAGGCCAAAGTCTGCTTTCTTGAAGTCCAGGGCAGTGAGCTTGCTGCACGCTCTTCTCACCGTCCTGAGGATCTCAAACTCAACCATCTCGTGATCACTAGAGCCAAGGCTGCCCTGGAGCGTTACATTTCCAACCAGTCCCTCCCTGTTGGTGAGCACAAGGTCCAGCATGGCACCTCCCCTCGTCGGCTCCTCTACTGCTTGAAAGAGGAAGTTGTCTTCCACACAATCGAGGAACCTCCTGGATTGCTTGTGCCGGGCCTGTACCGTCCCTCCAACAGATGTCAGGATAGTTGAAGTCTCCCATGAGGACAAGAGCCTGCGAGCGTGAGGCTGCTCCTATCTGTCTGTACAGCGCTTCATCCACAGAGTCCTCTTGATCAGGCGGCCTGTAACAGATCCCCACCGTAATGTCCCCTGTTGCTGTTTTCCCTTTGATCCTAACCCACAAACACTCTGTTACCTCATCACCTGTGCCCAGACAGAGTTCCATACTCTCTAGCCTATCACTGACATAGATAGCAACACCCCCTCCCCGTCTGCCTGGCCTGTCTTTTCTAAACAGCCTGTAACCTTCCATTCCGACATTCCAGTCATAGGAGCCATCCCACCATGTTTCTGTGATACCAATGACATCATATTCCCGTAGCCTTGCACACATCTCTAATTCCTCTTGCTTGTTCGCCATACTACGGGCGTTTGTATAGAGGCACCTTAGCCGAGCTCCAAATGCAGCCGACTCAATGGCTGGGGCAGCTGGAACATCTCTACATCGCTCCAAGCACTTATTACAGGTGCTGGCAACTGGCCAGGAATGTTGGGATGGATCAATGCTCCCCTCCCCCAACACATCTAGTTTAAAGCTTTCCTGACCAGCCTGGCAAGCCTGCTACCAAAACAGCTCTTCCCCTTCTTTGTCAGACCAGCTCCACCAGCCTCCAGTAGATCTGGCCTCCCAAATGGAGCCCCATGTTCTAAATAGCCAAACCCCTGACTATGGCACCAGCATTCTAACCATTTATTAACCTGCCAAACACGCCTAGCTTTTTTAAGGTCCTCCCCTTTGCCCTGGAGAATCGATGAAAAAACTATCTGAGCTCCAGAGCCCCTAACCACCTCTCCCAGGGCTCTGTAGTCCTTCTTAATGTTCTCCAGGCTACTGCTATCTATATCTCTAGCACCCACATGGACCACTAGGTGGGGGTAATAGTCAGCGGGACTTACTAGAGCAGGCAGCCTCTCAGCACCATCCCTGATCCGAGCCCCTGGCAGGCAACACACCTCCCTCGAGACTGGATCAGGCCGGCAGATGAGTGCCTCTGTGCCTTTCAAAGTAGAGTCCCCTACTACTATGACCCTCCGCTTTTTCCTGGAGGCACCAGTAGTGATCCTCTTTACTGGTGCATCAGCGGGATGCTCATTAGGTGTGGTGGGTGCTTTCTCATTGGCCCCTGCAGAACCACGAAGCAGTTCTGGGTGGGGACATCAGATTTAGGAGGAAGCCCCTTGTTGTTAATTGTCCTCTTCCTCCTTTTTTTGTTCGTTTTTCTTGTGACTAATTCCCAGCTTCCTGGGTTGCTGCCCTCCTTCTTTCCTATATGAGCAGTGCTAGACGTTTGCAGCCCCTGCGCAGTTTGGGCCTGGAGCAAGCAGCCCAGCTTCCTCTCAGCTTCCCTGGCATCTTTCAGCTCTCCAACAGCATCCCGCAGCTCAGCCACCTGCTGCAGGAGGACCTCCACCTGGGCGCACCGAGTGCAGACCTGTCCATTGCGCACCCTCGCCTCAAGAGACCAGTCGAGGCACTTTCTACACTCCGAGGTCTGCGCCGCAGCCTCCCCTCTCATCGGCTCTGTCTGGGTGCCTACGCTGGCCACCGCCGGGGCAGAGCTCCCACAGCGGGCCCGGGTCCTGAGGGGACTGCTCACCATCCCGCTCGCTCTGCCTGCGCGAACTGCCGCGCGAACTGCCGCGCCACACCCTGACTGACGTGCCACGCCCTGTTTGCCCGCCCTGTTCGCCGCGCTCCCTGGGATGGGTTTTTACCCACTGAGGGCTGGTGCCGTCACTCCTGGCGCCGCCCCCTGTGAGTCAGCTGCTCGCGTCAGCTGAGCTGCCGGCTCCTGGGCAAGTCCTGTCGAGGACTTGAGGCTCCCTCGGTCTCTCTTGCCGCTCCGAACTGAGGCTCCGGGACGCTGTGTTTCCCCCCGCTCCGGTGTTAAAGGCGTCCTCTCTGGAGATACTCACCTCGGCAATTCAAGTGAAACTCAGAGCAGTTGTCTGCAGCAGTATTTAGCCTGAGGTTGCAACGTCTGTTCCAGATCTGGAGCAGGGCTTGTAAGCCTGCAAGCGCATTTGTTTCCTACCAGCTGTATCAGTTGGTCTAATAAAGATTATTAGTTCCCTACAAATATAGCTTCATTTATACACTTAGACAGTCCTGGCAACAGCACAGCCACTCGTCAATACCTATATGTATATAAATATGTGGAAAATTTGATGATTCACATAAACACACGTATACATATCTGAAACATTTTCAAAAATAAATCAAGCTAGAAAAAAATCGTTAGCGTTCAAATTATTTGCTTCATTTTTTGATCTAATGCGATTTATTTAAAATATTATTTTAATTTGCTTTTGGTTGGTTTTACTCCTTCAAGATAAAATGAGCTAAAGTCTCCAAAAAGTTTATCTGCTTTGAGGCATAAAGTACCAATGTTTCATATTGAAATACTTCAGGCCTTCCTGAGTATTTTGTGCCTGAAGCTAGCTGATGAACATTATCTAAATTAACTTATTCGAACTAGGGTTTTTGAAAGAAACAAGAACTAGTTGCAGTCTGACAGAGAGTTTTGGCATACTTGCTGATGCTAAGAGAAAACTCAGAACCTCTGCTGATGTGTATATTGAGGATGCTATATAAAAGTAAGGAAATTGCAAAACCTTATCATCAAAACTGTATCTGCTTTGTAAGATGGCATTTTCCTGCTTCAGTACTCACCAGCTGAGCTTAAATTAAAACTTTTTTTTAAGGAAATAGACCTTATTTTCCATTTTACCAACACCAAGGGTGATTCTCTGCCATTGGTTTATAGCTGGAATTTGTCATTGTATTTTGTAACTTAATTCTAAAATAAGCAGTAAGTTAATGGCAGTTTCTAGTGGCTTTATTTACAGGTACTACAAAAAGCTATGTTCTCCAGTCAACATGAACCGGGAGGGAGGAAGAAATAGTTATTGATATTGTCATCTGCATTAAAAAAAGTTACATATATGGCCACAACAAAATGCGTTTAAGAAACACAGAATTGGAGAAAAACTGAATTGCTGAGATTTCATGAGGTCCCAAGGACTTGTGCACCTTCAGGTGCACCCCATTTTTCCAAACCAGACAAACTCAGAGTCCTTAGTTGCCCTTCATAGGATGTCACTTCCAGCCCTCTCACCAGCCTTGCTGCCATCCTCTGAATGCATTCGAGTACCTGAACATCCTCCTCAAATTGTGGCACCCAGAACTGCACACAGTGCTCAAGGTGAGGTTGCACAAATGCTGGATACAGCAGGAAAACCAGCACTTATGACCAGCTGGTTACACTGTGTCTGATGCACCCTAGGACCTGTTTTGCTCTCGTGGCCACCAGAGTACACCGCTGACTCATATCAAGCCTTGCTGCCAACCAGCACCCCCAGATCCCTTTCTGCAGGGCTGCTCTACAGCCTCTCCCAGTTGATACTTGTGGCTGGTTTTACTCCATCTTAGGTGCAGAGTCCGGCATTGGTCATGTTAAATTTCATCCCGTTGATGCAACTGTTTGATGAATTGTTTTGTTTTGATGCATTGCTTTGTTTCGATGCAAAGCACTTTAGTAACATTAAGGGTAATGTTCAGGCAGAATATTTGCAGCTGGTTTGCTGATCACTCTCCTAGCTGCAAGTAGTAGGTGTTGCATATTGCAACTTCAAACTGGCAACCTTGGCCACTAGTGTATAGAATGCCCAGAGAGGCCAGTCAGGACAAAGTGGTAGACCTCTGCAAACAATGTCTGCCAAGTCTTATGCCAAATGAACACATAATGATGTGGCCCAATATGGGTCCAAAATAAACATGCCATCTGACAGAGTCTACAGCTCCACAGTAAGCCTCAGGCTTGCAGCACACATACGTCTAAATCGCTGCAGAAGCTGTTACCCAGACTTCCACTCTGACTATGACTGACAATTCGGCTGAAACTTGTGAGTGTGCTAAAAGAGAGACTGTTTTTTCTATTTGGTTGGCAAATTTTTCATGGGAGTGCTGTGAAAGAGTGAATACTTAGATGTAATTTTGAAAGGATTTTAAAGGACAAATTAAAAAGTGGAATGAAGTCTGATGATTTGACATTAATTTCTTGAAACATTCGAGTAAGCAGATCATACTGTAAGGTTAGAACTCTTCCCAGGAAATATAACTCCCAGTTTTCTCTGTTGCGCATTGTGCATTTAGACCTTTATTTGACGGTAAAGAAAATGTTACATTAAATTGAAAATGCTGTCCTGCCTGTTGCGAAAACAATGTTAAATACAATTACACTAATCTTTTAAGGCCAAGAATGTACATTCTACACATTAAACATGACCATTTTGTATGGCAGAAAAGGCCAACCTTAGCTTTGAAAAGCATCAGCTGTCTTTCATTAATATAAAATATCTTTGTTACTTTGAAAATGTAAGATCAAATTCTCAGTCTCCTAAACCTCATCTGGGTTTTGTGCAAGTGCTTGTGTCCAACACATACCTTTAGCAAGATCATACTGGATTGATAAAGAGAGAGATACGCTTTTCATCCACATGAACAGAAATGGGTTTTGAAAGGGAATACTTCAGAATATCAATATCTTGCTGTAAATTTTGTTTTCAGGCTGTCACAGCGTATCATAAAGGAACTACTGCTTAGAGAAAAAAAAAATCTCCTTTTTGCTTCATGTGGGGCTTCTTACTGCCATGTTAGACGGCACTTTTTACCTGGCTCTCTTGAGCTGCCTGCAAATGAAGATGTACGCTGCAGTGTACTTTGTTCTTTGAAAACCTAAGGATGAAGATGTTTTCAGTATGGATATTGTCCTTTTTTGAGTATTATGGGACAAGGGGGAATCACACTGCCATCCAGAAACACTTAATCCATGCTTCCCTGATATCTGCAGCCCTATCTTCATCCCCTGGAAGGAAGGAGTTCAGGCATGATCAGGGTGGTTGACGGGCTTAGCTTGCTGTGTGGGGTCTCCACATATGATAGCATTGTGCCCTAGTTTAGGCTGGGATAGAGTTAATTTTCTTCCTAGTAGCTGGTGCAGTGCTGTGTTTCGACTTTAGTCTGAGAACAATGCTGATAACACACCCATGTTTTAGTTGTTGCTAAGTAGCACTTACCCTGATCAAGGACTTTTCAGTCTCTCATGCTCTGCCAGTGAGGAGGGGCACAAGAAGCCAGGAGGGAAAAAAGACAGGACAGCTGACCTGAACTAGCCAAAGGGGTATTCCATACCACAGAACATCATACTCAGTATATGAACTGGGGGAGCTGGCTGGAAAGTGCTGCTCAGGGATGGGATGGTTATTGGTCAGCTGGTGGTGAGCAATTGTATTGTGCATCACCTGTTTGGGTTATTTTTAGTTATAGCTCTCTCTTTTTGTTATTTCCATTTTCATTATTACTATCATTAATAGTATTATGTTGTACTTTATTTTAATTATTAAACTGTTCTTATATCAACCCATGAGTTTTACATTTTTTCCAATTCTCCACAACCCACTGGGGGTGGGGGGACTGACTGAGCAGCTGCATGGTATTTAGTCATCAGCTGGGCTTAAACCACAACACGCTGTTGCTGCCTGTGCCTTGAAACTTTTGACATGGTACAGAACACACAGGATTGTACAGCCTATTAAGTCTTGCATAGAGGTGGCATACTTTGTAATGTAGATCACCGTATTTTGTGAACTCTGTGGTCCAAAATTGCTCATAGAAGGGGACGAGGAACTGAGTGCTATAAGGGCCAATTTCTCCCCAAATTTCCTCTTCTCTCAAGGCTATGAATTGGAGTATAGGGGAGTCTATAACAGTAGACAGTATCTGCCGAGTTCCACGTTCTCCTGCAGGGAATGTTGATTCTTCCATATATAGCATGAAATATCATAGTGTGGGTTAATTACACTGCCTTTTCAGTTAGCCCTGCTGCCCTAGAGATGATGTTTTCAGTTTTCCAGAATTTTGTGTTTTTAATTTGTAACAAATGGAGCAGCACATCATTCTGGATGGAAACATGCATGCAGGTTTCAGTAGCTGTAGAAGGTATAAATATTCAGGTTAGTCTTTTTTAAAATGAAAAATGTCAGTATACTGATTAAGAATTGCTTGCTGTGAAATACAGGTTCATCATCAACAAAAGTAGCTAAAATAGTACAAATGGAACATCGGTAGTTTTCTTGCATTTAAAAGATTTTGCTTTTTCAGTGTATTCCTTGCTTTTTACATTCTAAGGTATTATGTTTCTTTCTGATTCAGGACAAAATATATTTCCCTTTAAGACAAATATGAGGGGACAAAAAAGTGTTTCCAATCCTGTAGTTTTGATGGTCTTCTGGCATGACATTTTATTCACCACTGCATAATCACAGCTAACATGGATTTGCCTGAATTCAAGTTTATGGAATTGCACAGGTGTAAAACTGAATCACTCTAGCAATTAATTAAACCCACTGAATTACAATGTAAGCCAAATCTAGGACAGTGGAAAGGACTTTTCTTCAGAAATGGTAGCAGAAACACATTTAAAGTAAGATAGGTTTCATCTTCTAAATGCATTATTTGAATTGATTGTGTCACACCCACAGAGGAGAAAGCATTTTACATTTCAAGTTATCAGTGACAATGCTCATAAGTTAAAGAATGGTACACCCAGATTGAAATACACTTCCATCCCTATTCACTCACATACACTGTTCCTTATGACATGTTATATGACAATGTTCTCAATATTACATTCGGTATTGCCAAGTTAGGAATAAATTTACCCAAGTTGTTAATCTTTGTTATAAGTCCTGGACAGATTTTTGTTGGTGGGGTTTTCTTTTTGTGTTTTTTATTTTTTCACAGAGCTCTGCAATATTCTTAATTTCTTTTTTGCTACCAACAGAAGATAATCACCTTCTAGCATTGCTATTTTATTCACTGAAAACTGACACTTCCTTCTGTTTTGGCATCAGTTCATTGCACAGAATCCTTTGTAGTGCTTTAATTAACCTGGCATCATGATCTCAGTACAGTCCCGAATAAAATTAACATCAAACACTCTTATGGAATTGTTCTATGAGATAGCTTGGGTGATGAACATATACCATATGGTAATCTTTAAAAATAAAACCTGCCAAGTAGCATATTTAATATGACTATCCTGGCATACTCATAAGGACTGTAAAAATCAAAAATAACTCCAAGCACTGCTCACTTCAAACAATCACAAAATATTTTATACAAACTATCTGTCTTTCTACAATCAGCTCACCTACCATTTAAAGCAGCCACTTCCTCAGTGAAATGCAGCAGCTATTGCAGTAAAGCACAGCAAATTGGAACAGCAATTTTAGGGCAGGTAATGAAGACAAATGGTCTATCTTGTTTAAACTGCAGGGGCAGAAGGTAATTACCCAAATTTGCAGCTGGCTGAGATACCAGGCCTAACACCTTTCTTGTAGAAAAGTGTCAGTCATGATTTTATAGCTGGGTAACATTAAAGAGAACATGAGAAAAGCCTACTATTTAACACTGATCAGGCAAACAAGTTGGATTCTAGGGGAGAAGAGTTCCAGCTTACATTTATGTGGGCAATAAAATCAGTCATGTCTTTGCTGTACCCCATTGCTGGTTAGATGAGAATGTGGAATTGATGTTATGGATATGATTTAAACTCCACTGAAAACAGTAAAAAACATTGACTGGATCAGGTCTTCTGTCAGCTCTAGATTTTTGGAGAGGGGAATTGTACTCTCGTTTATTGCCTCATACTTGTGTGATGCACATTGAAATATGGGAATGGTAGATTTGCAAGAGCAACATATCCAGTCAAAGCAGGAGCTTTTTCCTTAATGATAGTCATCACAGTTTCCTAGCATCTTGCTGTGCCAGCTGCTTGGCTGGACTACTCTGAGTGTTTTGTGGCTGTTCACTGCTCCGAGTGTTTTGTGGTTGCTCTTGGCTAATTGTCATGGTGTAAACCCAGCTGTCAACTAAGTACCACACAGTCACTCGCTCACTGCCCTCCCTGTGTGGGATGGGAAGGAGAATCTGAAAGAAATAAAACCCATGGGTTAAGATAAAGACAGTTTAGTAGGTAAAAAAAAAGCTGCACATGCAAGCAGAGCAAATAAAGGAATTCATTCATTCATTCACCATTTCCCATTGTCAGGTGTTCAGCCATCCCTAGGAAAGCAGGGCTCCATCATGTGTAATGGTTACTTGGGAAGACAAATGCCATCACTCCAAACATCCCCCTTCCATTTTCTTCCCCCTGCTTTATATGCAGAGCATGACACCATATGGAATATCACTTCGGTCAGTTGGGATCAGCTGTCCCAGCTATGTTCCCTCCCAACCTTTTGTGCACCCCCTGCCTACTCACTGGTAGGGTGGTGTGAGGGGCAGAAAAGGCCTTGACTCTGAGTAAACATTGCTCAGCAGCAACTAAAACATCCCTGAATAATCAACACTGTTTCCAACGCAAATATAAAACTTAGTCCCCTACCAGCTACTATGAAGAAAATTAACTGGGCCCCAGTCAAAACCAGCATCCTAACGCACATAACTCTCTGCAACACCTTACTTTTAGGCTGAAGATCCAACTTACAAGAGTTTTTGGTCTTTCAAGCCCCAGTAAAGAGAGAGAAAAGTGATTAATCCTTTCTAGAGTCTGAATTGCCTTTGGAGCTGCTCCTTTGAACTAACAAAGGTAGGAGCCACCATTGCCCACTGCCCTAAATTAGCCCCTCAGTTAACTGCTCAGTGTTTCATGGGGTAGACATAGTCCTCAGATGTCTCAACAGTAAAAAAGATCATTCACTTCACCTTACTTTACAGTGTAAGAAACTTACATTATCTCACTTACCGCTTTTGCTTGCATTGTCATGACATTGTAGTAACATTACAGCCACAGTTGGCAGTTTATCACAGAACATTTTACACATTTCTTCTATTCTGATTAAAACATAAGCACAGTGACCTTCTTCCTTTCTGAAAATGTATTCTTCTTTTCAACTTTTTTAAATATGCTGGCCTCCAGAAAAAAAAAAAAATTCTTAGCCATTACAAAACTAGCTTTTCTAGCACAGTATATAGTCCATTTCATGGAGATTCATGTTTATCTCACTGTTACATATCATTGGAGTGACCTGCCTTAGCATCGCTCTGTTTACCTGAAGCAGCTGTGATGTTTCAGCATATTTTTTTGAGAAATCTTTCTAATTGGAGCAATCAACTGGCTGGCTTTGAATAACCAAGGCAGGAGCAAAATTTGGTGTCAATTTATGACTATTTTCCATCTTCACTCACCTCTAATTATAACTGAAGGAAAAAAAGACAGTAAAAAATCATCTCAACAAATTTCCTTAACAATTACAATCGTCATCAGAAAGCAGAAGCCCACTCAGTATGGAAAAAACCCCCACCCTTCTGTTCCCTGAGGTTAGCCTCATTATAGTTGCTTTCCTGATTATTCAGGATTTCTGTAATTACTTTCAACTTCCTTAAATGTTTGAAGATCCTTGTAGCTGTCAAGACTCTGAAAGCTTTACTGATGCACACCCCCATGGAGAACTTAACTGTTTTCCTTCTTTTTAAATTCAAATTGTATTTCGTAGCCAGTCAGGATTCACCTTTAGTCATTCCCTTCTTTTATTTTAAAATCCAAGATACATAGACTGGCACATGCATCTTCACAGAATCTCACTAAAACGAGGGGGCTATGCTGATACGGAGCATCACTTGCAAGGAATTGGATCAGAACTGATCCATTGCTGTCTTTAACTGCCCTCATTTATATGCCATGGGTAATACCAGAGCACATAATACTTTTTTTCTCCCCCATTCTTCATTCTATTTAAGCCTGGTTACATTAAGATTTCTGGTCTAGTCCTGTCTCTAACACAAATATAAATGCAATGCAAAGAAGACCACTCCTCTGAGGACTGTATCTGGCTGTTACATTAATTAGGTCAGCTGACATCAGCGTTAATTAATTCACTAATTATTTTAGCAAAGCTTTTAGTCATTTAAATACATGCATACGTTTTCAAAGTATAGGGCAAGTAGAATCACCTGGCAGGAGGATACGTGTGACATTGAACATCGCATCAAGCCGCAAAAAAGCAAGGTTTGAGGTTTTAGCTTCATTTTGTTTTATTTTAAATAAGTGACTGTGCTTTTGAACCTTGCTAATTTCCAGGAATTGAGAACTGTCAGCCTCTAATTTGTGGTTGCATTCTAATGAACCAGGAAAGAATGTCCCAAATTTGTCCAAACTTTGCCACTTCTGAGCAGTATGGCTAAAAGTTTGGCTCTAAATCTCAGAAGCTTGAAAGTGGATGGGTTTGACTTATAACAAAGAGAAAATGAAAACCTGATGGGAGTTAGGATCCATTAGGTAGGGCCCTTCCCAAACCTGAATTTTAGCACATCCATAGTCTTTACCAGATGGGACTTTAGCCTCAGCCATTCCTGTTGACTAGGAAAAATGTTTCTATTAAGCAGCAACTTCATGTGTAAAATTTAGAACTTAAATATTTAATGTTTGTGAAAGTCTTGAAATGTACTTGTTGAGAATTTAGTGGTAGAGATTCCCCAAATAAGGAAAGTACTTTTATTGGATCCTGTAGGAGTTTAGTCAGCATCAATTCACCACTGTCTGTTGCTCTTGACCTAAGCAGCAGGCCTGTGAGGCAATCAAGGGTTTGTTAACATTTGGTTGAAATTATTAGCTCAGACGTTTGAGCTTTGAACCTGCAGCAGTTTTTCAGGCTCATATCTTTACTATGCATTCTTGTATCAGTAAATGTAAATATTCTACTCCCGGTGTAGATAAAGTATCTTCTTGTTTTCTTGTATCTCTATATTAGATAAAATATAAAAAAAACCCCAAATATATGATGGCAAAGAACCGACTGCAGCTAAGCAGGCTTGCTAAGGAAAAATGTGAAATAAACAGCCCGAAGTACAAACACAGCCTATATCTGAGCTGGAAAGGGACAGATAGAGTCATAAAGAAACAAAACTAAAGTTTTTTTTATTCTTTATCTAATTATATCGAATCATTCTTTGTTTTGTTTTACTGAATGATAAATTAATTTCATATTATTCCAACTGCTGGCTTTTTTCCACTTTTACATTTATTTAATGAGAACTTGTATCTATGACTAGAAAAATAGTTACCTAGTTGGGACTTATTTTTAACTAGCTTTTCAGTGATAATGAATGTGTTAACATATTCTAAGGCTGCTGAGTTTTGATTTTCAATCTTAACATATGTATAACCAGAAAAAAAACCATATAGATCTGCTTACATTTCACTGTAAAAGACATAACTCTCTCAGGATTTACATCAAGCATAATCAAAATTAAAACATTGGACAAGATGGCTGATGATTTTCAGATCAGCATACGCTGATCCAAATTATGACTGACATGGTCCAGCCCTGCCATGTATCAGTGATCATCTGGTTCAGGCAGCAGTGCTCCTGCAGTCACACATTCACCCTGCTGAAGCGGCAGATTTGGTTAAACACAGTCCTGCAGATGCGATGGTTCAGTATATGTGGATTGACATGCAAAATGGATCTTCAAAAGAATATCCTCCCAGAAGTGGAGAATACCACCCACTGTAGAAGATCAGACTCATGAACATCTAAGGAACTTGAAGGTGTACAAGCCCATGGGACCTGACAAGATGCATCCACAGGTCCTGAGGTAACTGGTAGATGTAGTTGCCATGCCATTATCCATCATATTTGAGAAGTCACGTCAGTCTTGTGAAGTTCCTGCTGACTGGAAAAGGAGAACTATAACCCCCATCTTTAAAAGGGAAAAAAGGAAGACACTTGGAAGTACAGACTGTGGAGTTTTTATGAGCTTTCATATAAAATCAGTCCAACAAAAGCCGTTATCCTTGGAGAACTGCAGCAGCCCGGTCATAGTCTGTTTTTACACGACAGAAGAACCATGTTCATGCATTGCAAATGACTCTTAAACTGTGTAAACATCAACAAGCAGTATATCTGTCTTTGGGGATTTTTAACAACTATGTGTTTTTTAAATGCTTGTAGATTTTCTGACTTAGAATATCAAATATTTAAATTAGTTGATAATTTTTTTGCGTGTTTGCTTTTTTAGCCAGCTAATAGTCATCTAAAGAAGGAAAATGGACTAAAGAAACCTCTCTTCCTTCTCACAAGCTTTCAGAAATTATATCCCAGTTTATAAAAGACTAATGGTCTCCAGTTCTCTCAGAGGAAGGTCAAATTGCAGGTGCAGCAGCATAAATACATACAAATACATAAATACATGCATATTAATTATACCAATATAAAAAAATAATGTATCTCTGCACATTTTACATATTATGATGTTTATATGTATAAAATAAATATACATGCTTTGTGTGTTATGATGCATATTATAAGATTCATCATCTAAATTTACACATAAATTAGACATCACGTTAATTATAGTGTTTATAATAATATATAATATTACTATTAAGTAAATAATATGCAGACATTCCCTGTACAAAGCAGGCCATTAGAAATCTCTCTGCTTTATTCTTCCTGTTACAACAAACACCAAGTCTTGGCACCTGGTTAAAAAAACAGATTTTTTTATAAAAAATATATTTCAGTTAAGAAAAGTTCAAGAAAAGGAGATGAGTCCACAGGGAAGAGAGATGAAACCTAGCCAAAATACAACTTCAGCGATAAACAGCAGCAGCAGATCTGAATTGAAATATTTTCATTTTCTAACTGAACATTTTATATAGAGAATATTTTTACGAACTTCCACCCACACACACATTTTTCCCCATTTGGGATAAATAAGAAACTGTTACAAAAAGTCACTTAAAAACATCCCAAACTTTCCTCTGAAAATCATGTTAAATGACAAATTGCATAGCGTTTTTAATGGATTGGGTGTTAGGAAGGAACATTGGGGTGGTGCAGGCTTACTGAGAGGGAATGAGCTTGTCTTCCTGGTGTTCATTTTTATAATTTGTCATGGAAAACATGGAGACCAGGAGAAGGAGAAGAACTTACCATGTAGGAGTGGGTGTCTGTAAAGCACCTTGAGGAATATTGGTTGTGTTATGAAATGGGTCTGTGGTGGATTGACCCTAGCTGGACACCAGATGCCCACCAAAGCCAAACAGGCAAGACAAAATATAATGGAAAGCTCATGGGTGGAGATAAGGGCAGGGAGAGATCACTCACCAGTTACTGTCATAGGCAAAACTGGCTCGACTTGGGGAAAAAAATGATTTATTACCAAACAAATCAGAGCAGGGTAAAGAGAAATAAAAGCAAACCTTAAAACACCTTCCCCGCATCCCTCCCTTCTTACCAGGCTTAGCTCCAGAGTTCTCCACCTCCTACCCCCAGTGGCACAGGGAGACATGGAATGGGGGTTGTGGTCAGTTCATCACACGATGTCTCCTTCCTCCTTGGGGGAGGACTCCTCAAATCTTTTCCTGCTCCACTGTGGGGTCCCTCCCACAGGAAACAGTTCTCCATTAACTTCTCCAGTATGAGTCTTTCCCCCAGGCTGCAGTTCTCCATGAATTGCTCCAGCATGCGTCCCTTCATGGGTGCAGTCCTTCAGGAACAGACAGCTCCACTGTGGGAACCCTGCGGGGTCACCAGTCCTGCAGCAAACCTGCTCCAGTGTGGGCTCCTCTCTCCGTGGGGCCACAGCTCCTGCCAGGAGCCTGCTCCAGCAAGGGCTTCCCACACGGTCATAGGCATAGGATCCTGCATGGGCTGCAGGGGCACAGCTGCCTAGCCGTGCTCTGCACCACGGGCTTCAGGTGAATCTCTGCTCTGGTGCCTGGAGCACCTCCTCTCCTCCTTATTCACTGGCCTTGGTGTCTACAGGGCTGTTCCTCTCACATTCTCACTCTCTCCGGCTGCAATTGCACAGTTTTTTTCTGACCTTTTTAAAGGTTATCCCAGAGTACCTGTGACCACTGCTGATGGGCTTGGCCCTGACCAGTGGTGTGTCCATCTTGGAGCTAGCTGGCATTGGCTCTGTTGGATACAGGGGAAGCTTCTAACAGCTTTTCAGAGAAGCCACTGCTCTAGCCCCCTGTTTCCAAAACCCTGCCACACAAACCAAACACAGGATCTTCCTTAAGTGTTTCTCCACATGAGTCTTTTGCAGCCTGCATGAGGAAGAGTTTTTAAAAGCCCCATATCCATCCCAAGTACCTGTGAGAGATAAGTTGTGTTAAATACCTCTTCTTTAAACTGCCAGTGATTAGACATCATCAGTAAGAAGAAAGTAAAAGGCCTTTATCCTAACCAAACACTAGAGTAAGTTCTATGTTCTTTAAATAAAAAGAATATGGAAACTGTTTATATTAGAATATTAGAGCTGTTCTTCATCTGCTTAAAAAAAACCCAACAAAACAACAAACATATCTTTGCATGTCAGAACATCACAGGGTGAGAAAAAATTCACTCCCATCACATAGGCCTGTAAATGTATTGTCAACATTTTAAAAATAAGACAAAAACAACTGATACAAATAATTGCAAAGTTGAAATTGCCATGTCACATTCTCCATTTCATTTATGAGTAAGCAAAACATGATATTTACTCCACTGACATGTATATGCTCTAATTTAAAGAAAGTTTTTGTAAAATCTTATAATAAATTCCCAGTCAATGAAATATTGAAACCTTATAGAGATTGGTGATGTATTTATATACTAATTTTTACCTGCAAGAGGTCAGGGTCTTTAGTATTTATATTAAAAGTTTGTTTATTTTTTTACATTTTCATGTGAGTACAAAGAATTTTGTAGCTAAATGGACTGTAAGAAACTGTAAAGAAAATCAGAATGCAGTGCTTCTACTCAACCTATTGAAACATCTCTGAATGAAGAAGAAAATGTGTTGGAATTTTATTGTGTGTCTAGTAAGATAGCTCCCGAAGATTTGGCTGTGTTTGTTTTGATCAGAGAGGCTCAGGACAGTCCTTAGCAAGCAGTAGAAGTTCAGCATCAGTAACCCTCAGGACAAGAGGTTACACGTGCATAGTAGTCAGGACAGACTATAGGAAGCACTGTGTGATCCCACATGATTCTGCATATGTTCAAGGTAGCACCCTTTCCAGTTGTTATGATTGCTGTCTGCACACAAGCCGTTCTGAAATCCTCTGACAGACCTCTGTCTTTCCCCTTGGAAGAGATGGATTATCTGTGCACATGAAGAAGGTGTTGTTTATTCACTGTTAACTGATAACTCCAAGCTGTTATGCTGATTTTTTATACATCAAGTCATCAGTCAAGCAGCGCTTGCTTGCTGAATGCCCTTGGTACTCTTTGGGTCTTTAGGGCACAGTGGGGACAATGAGGATTTCTGGGTATATGGCAGCTACTGATACTGCTGCAGAAGCTGCACAAAAATAGGAAGTGGTGTCTGGATCACAACATGAAAAGACTTTCTGTGTGTGACCTATCAAAAATAAATGAGAAGTGTAGTAGCCTTATAGTTGGAAAGCTTTTTATATAGTTCCAGTGTTTCCTGGCAGCACGGTTCTTAGCAAATATTTTACCATCTTTTTTAATACCTTTTTCAGATGGAAAGCATTACTGGGTCCCAAGTGTGATCTTTAAATCTGCCAGTTCATAATCTTGATAATTCAGAATAACAGTTTATCACAAGTTATGAGAGAATGAAACCTAAAAAATTCTGCTGCTACTACACCAACTTGTCACTGCAAATGGAATGATGGATTTCAGTGCACTTCCTTGATAGAAACTTAAATATAGAAAATTGGTATCAATTATCTCTGTTTGACACCATCATATTAATCTTCTTACTGGCTACCGAAATAGGCCATCCTAGACAAGTTATATCTTTCTACTCCTTTCAAGTACACGCGTTGTGCAAGAGCTTTCATTAATATTATCATGCCCCTTCAGCCCACTTCTTAATATCTCAATACCACCCTATTAGTGGCATAAAAGTTTGTCACTTTATTTACAACTCAGGAGTCTGTGGAAAGGCAGTATTAGTTGTGCATAATGGAAACAATCTCAGGTCTAAATGAATAGGAATGTTGAGCTGACCTTGTGGATATACAGTTCTCTCAAACTATTCATATACCTGCATTTCATCACTAAATACTAAAATTACTCCTTTCTATTTTCTTCTTTTTGGGACATAAAAACTCCCTGCTCACTGAGTTTCAAAAATAACACTTAAGTAACACTTATTGTTCACAGACCTAACAATATTCTTTGTAAAGGTTTCTCTGCACTTCTATTAATTTGAGGAGATCTGCCCCATTTCCTTTGAAATGTCAAAGCAAAATTAAATGAAAAATCTTGCAAGCTCGCATTTACAAGCTGTCCACTTACTTCATAGTTTTGGCTATGGCATGCGTTTGCTTGATCTGTAAAGTAAGTTTCTCAGGGAACACAAGCAATAGAATTAATTGCATTTTTATCCTTTTTAGATCAGTAGGTAATGTTTGGATTGAATAAGCCAATACTGTGATATAACCATGGAGTTGCCAAGAAAGGAGCAAAAAAAAAAAAATGGCAGTTGTGTCTCTAGGTGATTCAGAGAGAAAAACAGACAACACTGAAAAATGGGAGAATATGTTAAAAAAGAAATTCTGAATGAATACAGAAATTTGGTAGAGTGCTCTTTGAAAAGTAAAAATATTCCAGCAATAGTCAGGACGCTCTCAGATTTGATTATAAGTATTGCTGAAAACTCTGTATAGAAAAACAATATTTTAGCTCTTGTCCTAAAGGGCTAAAGAAGCAGCTAGAGCAAAGCCACTGTGCAAACAGGTTGTCTGATGGCTAAAATGAAGACTGTATACTCCAAATTGTAGTGCCCCATGATTACCTATAGATATACTGCTCTGTGTTCAGAAGGGACCCCCTTATTTACAGATCTTCTTAATTCAAACTTTTATGGCACCATTTCCTTCCACTCTTTTCTCAATGCACCATGTAGTTAATACTGGCCAGCCAGACCCTGGAGCCCTCTCAAAGCACAGGTCAACTGAAATTTGTTAGACCCCTTTCCCCCAGGACAGGGACTGAAGGTTTCATTCCCATCACAGAACAGGGAAAGACAGAAGAAACATCTGAAGATGGGTGATGGGACCAGGCAAAGAGCTTTTCTTTCTTGTGGAGAAGGTGGGGTCCATCACTGAGGGTGGCACGGGCTTTCTCCACCCTCTAGGACTAATCACCACATATCTCAAGCTCTTGTTTGGCAGTAATGCTAGCTGGGGCTCTTGTGCAGAGGGGAGTGGAGATAGATAGCCTTCCCATTGTGCCTCCTCGGTATGTGGTAGACACAAACCACTGCCTTGCAGTGGCCCACATGACCTATGTGGTAATGCAGGTGACCTGAGCACTCTCTGATTCTATAACCTTGTCCCACAGACCACGCAAGAATGTGCATTTCCTAGACTTTATAGTAAAGCTGTGGTCTAGCCCATAAGAAATGTTGGGCTCAGTGTGGTTGGGCTCAGTGGTGTGTAGGAGAGATTTGGTATCTTATGATGTTGGTCAGATAAATGATCTAAGGGTCCTTTTAGCCTTAGCCTCTATGAGTCTATTATATCACACTCTTCACTATCATAGACCTAAAATATGTGAGTACCTTACCACTGATAAATGTACTGAGTGTTTTTATAACCTTACACAAAGCATTTTGATTGCAGACAATTTGTGATTTTATTCCCTGTTAGTTCTGTTTCCATCAAATCGACTTTGGTTTGACAAAATAGCTCTATTTATGTTGAAGGTCACCCCTTCATAAGCAGTGATTAGTGGAATCCTTTTTACAGTTAATCCTTCAAAGACCTCTATTTACTATTTTCTTGACTTTGCATCTTCAAAACTATTTATGAGTTTCATCATCTAAAATCTCAGAACCAAATCCTTCTGTCTTTAATCCAGAAAAGCTGTCTTTTAAAAGACTGAGCTGTTTTACAGCCTCAGAATTTCGTACTTAGATTTGTTCTTTCTCAGTAGCCATTAAATCTGTAAATATTTTCTTGTCAAACGGTAATCTGCATACAAAAAAAAATCATCTTGCTCTAGCTCCTTTCAGTTCACACCTACAAAAGTCAATTTTAAAAAATGTTATTAACTTGACTGTTGATTGCTCTTGCATAACAAATATAGTTAGATTGGCTTCTATCTTTCTAGGTCATTGCAACATGATCACCATGCATGTCAATGCAGTAGGCTTTAATACTGGATAAAAAAAGTACAGAGGGGTTAATCTCAGTATTTATGTAATACCTAATACTACATTTGGAAAAGAATCCTTAGAGCAAGAGAGCCGTTTTTTTTTTAATAAAAAAGTGCACAGCAATATGTCCTTACACTTTTGTCCAGGTATTGACTATTAAAGATGAGGCATGGTAACAAGAACATGGGCTGTGTTTACATGTGATTTGAAACTGATTCCAATTTATTTTAAGGATTTTAAGGATTGAAATTACTCCTCTGCCCTTGCAGAGTCCTGTTACTAACTGCAAACACTTTGTTTCCCTGTCCAGACCGCTTACATGAAGGGTTATGTTCTTGGAGTAAAGGCCCATCCTCTTACATGGAACAGGCAGTGGGAAAGAACTCCTGCAGGAGCAGATAACAGGCAGGAGTAGCTCAGGAACTGTGGATCAGGACTAAAGTTGTCCCCATTCCCTGTGCCCCTGCAACAGGTGCTGTCAGAGATGGAAGTACAACTTAATGAACCCCAGTTTAGACTCGGCATTTTCTGGGACAGAATTGCTAAATGCATGTCCTTATTCTAGGTGTAAGATAATGCCACAAACTGTCCCATAGATATGTGACATAATTGATGGTGATCACTTTAAAATATACATAACTCCACTTATTTCCTTACAGATCATTTAGATATTCAAATTACTAAGCTTTAGTGCTAGAAATTCAATTAAAGGAGTAAAAACTCTATGTTGTAATAAACTTTAGTATTTGAAATAGGTTAATAAAATGAACTTCATCTCAGAAGTTTCTTTCACTTTAATGTGTAACTTTTAATTATTTCATTTTGAATTAGCAGAACTTGTTAAAAATGTGTGATTGTTCTTTACGACACTGTGAGGTACCAGGGATTCTGGGCACTCTCTGCCTTTGAAAGCACATTCAGCTTGGTATTACAGGCCTTCCTTAGATGAACTGAAGATGCTCTACAACTATTAGTCCCTTACAGATGCTTGAACACATAAGTGACTGCTTTGCTATGCAGAACAACAGATTTTACTTATCTAATAGATAAGTTAGATTAAGTAAAATTTTACTTGTCTAATTTTATAAATAAGATTTTACTTATCTACTTGAAAAATCACCGCAGCAGATGAAAAAACCCAGCCCTACTGCATCTGCCTTATAAAATCTGTTCTACTCACACACTGCAAGCAAAAAAAAAAAAAAATTGGCCTGGTGGTCACTTCACCCCTAGCAGTGCTTTAGTTTTCCTCTCTGTCAATGGAAACATTGTGAATGTTTAAATGACTGCATGAAAACCAAGAGTTTGTCTGTTGGGTTTTTTTTTCAGTTTAGATCCCTGGTGTCATTCCTATTTCCAACCTTCATAAGTAGGGAGTGGGGAATAGGGTAGTGATGTGAAAGATGAAACTCCCTGAAGTCTGGCTGAGATACAGTTTGAGACTTCAATTGACTGTTGAACCCAGCCCAGAGAAAGGATAGCCGAACTCAGATTTCTCAGAGCCTTGTCCATTTAAGTCCTCCATATCTCCAAGGATCTCCTGAAAAACAGAGCCTGCTTGAACCAATACCACCACTACACATCTGTTTCCTAGGCTCCATGTTTGCCTTTTTCATACACAATGACTGTGGTTTTCCTACAGTTGCATGAAAAGTGACAGCTAAAGCAGGATGAGATGGGCAAGTGAAGTGGCTGGTATAAATGCTAGAGCCAAGACTAAGAAACTGCCCCTGGCATGAAGGTTGTGCCTGCAGAGTGGCATGTGGCAGGACAGAGATGCTCAGAAATAGCCTCTACATTCCTTGTCTCTGAGCTCACCACCTTCTTTCTCTGTCTGTGTCAGTTTCTTCATGAGTATGGAGTGTCCTAGCCAGAAATGCAAGAGAAAGACCTTTATCTGCTGAAGCGTATTTGCACAAATATGTATATGCACATACATATCACTGCTTCCCTCAGCCCACAGCCATCCTTTGCTATTGAGGTGCAATGGTGCGCAGAACAGATTCAGATTGCCCAGGTCATTTCTGCCTATTTCTCTTACGAGATTCTCTCCACCCCATATATCCCAAATGACCATTTCTGAGTTTGTGATCTTTTTTATGACTTTGAAACTACATAGCAACATTTTGAAATATACATGCTTTTAACTATTCATTTTGTGAAAAAGTATCAGGTTGAAGATCATTTTCTGTATTTTCAGTAGGAAAGAAAAATATACCGCTGGTATTGCTGGTTGTTGGTTAATTTGTGGTATGGTGGTTGTTTTTTTTCCAGATTCTTAGCTAGGTTCTCCATGTGTCCATATTACTTTCACTGGCCAATCGTACTACTTTCACTGGCCAACCCTACCCTACTTGAAAACATCAGGAAGGACAAAAGTAACTTGAATCTCTTTCCCTCAAATGCCTCCATGCATTGCTATTTTTAGCTTTACATTTATCACCTTTTTAATGGTCAGGTCCTCAGACACCCCAGAGAGAAGCTTGGGTCATTCACTGACGAAAAGCAATAATCTGTTGTCAAATTTCTTATTGAAAATCCATGTGGGGCTCAGCAGAATATTTATGCTTCAGAGGATAGTTATGTCATGGTCTGTTGGTGGTGGAAGAGATTCAAGGAAGCAGGCGATGAAGCTATCAAAATGGCAATCTTCCTGTCTTCCAGTCACCTTAGGAAAGACTGAGTAAAACTAGATTTTTACTGCATCTAAATGCAGATGCAGGTAGTCCGTGGTAATTTTTGCATGCAAGTACTACCAAAATGTGACTGGGAGCATAGGTGGGAATTAATCCCAATGGACAGCACCAGCCCATGGTGGTGGTGGTGAGGGTTCTGTAAGCTTGTGGATGCTCCATGTCGGCTGAACACACCATGTACATGTCAATATGAAAAGAGCTTACACATGTACAAAGCCATTGTGTCCCTTTATCAGTTTTGTGCCTCAGACTTTATGCTAATGCAAAAATGCAAATCCCCAGCAATTAACAGCTGTTAGCAGAGCTCCCAAGGTTCTGCTTTCTTCATATGTCTTTAAACATTTTATTAGAAATATAACACCAGTGATGTTCTAATTAAAGTCCATTTCCTAGCATGAAGTACTTCTATATGCAGCACCGCAGATTTATTCTTTTGAGACTGCCTCCAATTTCATGCTTGCTTACTGTAAGTGTTGCAAATAGTATTATTTTTGTTGAGAGAATCATCATTGACATAGTGCTTAGGCTGCATTTCTGGAGCTTGTTGATTGTTGATTTCTCTTAAGATCTAGTAATTCTCAGTGGACCTCATTTAGATACCAGTGTTGTGTGTCCAAATTTGTGTCTGAGTTTGCATGGAGAAGTTATGTTCACATGCAATGGACAGACACTGAAAACAACTGCTGGTGCTGAAAAGATAATCTGTCATAAAATGAAACAAGAAAGCAGATTATATCTTTCGCATGAAAACATTTAAAAAAAAAGGAAAAAAGCTGTCTTTAAATGAGTTTTGCATTGTTCTTGGGCAGGAACAATGGAATGATTTGAGTGAAGGAAAAAGGAACATCTTGCTTTTAAAAATGTCTTGGGGACTAAAGGAAAATGTGGCTTTGTGTTCTAAATTTCTATAATCTCAACTACATTAGAAGAGTTTGAGAGGCATTCTTGACTGAATTTGTAATTAAAACAATTTAGGAGCAGACTTTCTATTCATCAGACTCTGGAATGTAAACTTTTTATAAGAAAAGCATTGTCTATACATTTCAGTGAATTTGCAGTTGTGTGCTATGTGAAAAAGGATTTTTTTCTGAGCTTGTTAGATGTAAATAATTTAAGATAGCAAAGAAAAGTAAAAAGTATCTCCTTTTAAAGACCATGTACGGAATAGTGACAGCCCTTGAGATCTATAATTCGTGGTCTCTAGTCTAGAACTAAAGGTATTCAGTTATTCAGTAAAGAAATTTGAAAGACATTGCAATAGCAGTTTATATCTCTTCTTAGATTTAGCTATAATTTATCTCAAAGCTCCTCTATAATGAGGCTGCTGTGTGTTTTTTCAGGTAAGACATTTCACAACAAATAGCCCACCAGGCACTTTTACATGATGCACTGAGCACTAAGTGTATGCCAGATTATGCAAAATGCCACTATGGTATAATTCCTCAAATTGTTTTTGGCTCAAACACAGTTTTGCTCTTTGGTAGTATCTTAATTGCTAGGAATCACCAAATCACATATTTGTTAGGGTTGGAAGGGGTCTCTGGAGATCATCTAGTCCATGTCTCAGATACTGACTAAATCCTTTTGTCTGTTGTGTTCAGGAGTTTGCACTGGTTCTTCTGGTTTGCTGTGAGAGCTCCACATTTCACTAGCATCTGTGTTTCCCCAGTGTTTTAACAGTCAACTCATGCCGTCTTAGTTGGGATAATCAGATGAAACATTGTTTTGAAGTTAGTTGGAGTAAATAACCTCACTCATCTTAATTAAAATATTCTACCATATTTTATGTTTCGTTTTACATACAAATATGAATGAAGTCTTTTTTACAATTGTCAGAATTGTGAAGGGCTTTTTCTCTATTTTTTGGTTTTTTCCTGTTTAAATCTGAGCACTGAATAACATACTGTTGGGCAAGTTCTTAATTAATTTAGCCTACCCCAGCAGATGAACTGTGTCACTGCTTTAAGCATTCTCTTTCATCCTACCTAATTTGGGGGATTCTGTTTATATCTTCATGGGATTTTAACACAAAGGTAGACCTTTGACCTCTCAAAATGAAGCTCCTTTGGTATGTAAAACATATCTTGCATGAGTTTGGTGTAACTTATGATATATGATTTGGGGAAAAAAAAAACAAACCTAAAATCTTCTGTAGATAAATCTTGAGCAGATAAAAAATAGCTGTATTATTTCTTGTTGAGCATTTGTTTTTGAATCACATCCATTTTCTTCATGCATAGCTGAGCTTCTGCAAATATATTTTCTTTCAGGTTAGTTATTATTAGTTACGACAATGATTTTTTGAAGATGAATGTTGGTTTTAGAACACGATTTCTACACTTGGCGTTTTCGGTAACATCATCTGTAACACTGAATGATGAATGACATTTCATCATATCAGTATTCTATTTTACCACGTTTGTTTGTCCAAAGGAGTTGAAATATTGGGCAACTTTTATGTGTGGAGTACCTCTAAATATGTCTATCATGTGCTCTACCACCATGATATTAATGATCTATTGTCCCTCAGAAAAAACAAAATGTTCACGTGAATTTTTTTCAGAACTTTAAAGCAAAGGGTAAAATATTGGCTCTACTGCATTCGACACAAGCTTTGGTGTTGTTTAGAGTGAGTCTGGGATTTCAACGCAAAGGAAGAAAAGGAGGGTGGGTGGATGGGATGGTAGGTACCAGGATGCAAAGACTTTTTTTAAGTCCTTGGTGTGATTCAGAGCCATCTGCCCTCTGCAGAACAGCAGGCTGAAAGGGGCAATATAATCCACACTGCCTAGTGTTGCACTGGATGATTAAATATTCCATGCTCAGGAGAGAAAACAAGCTTCCTTCTTCTTTTCCCAGGGAGAGAATTTGCTGATGAGCTTCAGTTTGTCAGTCATTACATTATAGTGCCTCAGAGTTGGTTAGATGTTTTGAGCTGCAGCAGTGGAGGACACCAACCTTCTCATTTTAGTTACAATTAATTTCCCTATTTTTCTAAATTTCTACATTAATTTTGTCAACTTTAATCACAAAATTATTTCCATCAGAAATATGAAATAATAAAAATTAGGAAGTAGTAGTTCAAAATTCTCCTCATTAAGAAGAGAGGGTTTGATTTCCTACAAGATTTAAGTGGTTGTGGTCAAATTCATTGACAGTATTATGGGATGGTAAAGAACAAGTTATTTTGTAATATAATGGTTTCTTGCTGTAACTGTTACCTGTGCTTTATGCTGTGCAAAGTTCCAATGATAAACCTGGAAGTGTTCTCTTATGAGAGGTTTTTTGATTATCTATCTTGTCAATTGAGAAGCTTTAACATGCTCAGAATTCATGATCACACAAATTGTTTTATTTTAAGTTGCTATCCACATACAGCAAATATGAGTCTATCTGCAAACCTGGCCTATACTATTTTAGTTTAGAGTGTTATTTCTCATTATAATGACTGTAGATATAGTTAGACAGTGCAAAAAGCTCCATATTCTTATCTGCATGTTAATTGCTAAGCTCTTCTCACATTTATTTCTCACTTGTGTTGAAATTTAATATTGAATGAATAAGATGCATTTGTTGTGTTTTGGTGGAGGGTAATTTTTTTATTTCACACTAATTCAGTTCTCAAAGAAAGGTTTTTCCCTGGCCTTGATTGCTTTGAACTTTTGAGCTTTATATTTATATCAGTTTTGTCTGACTATGATTTTTAGATGTTGCTTCAAAAGTTTAGGTAAAACACCACTGAAACTAATACCTGTAACTGTCCAGTGCAGATCATATGTTAAAGAGTTAAGGTCTGTCATGATATCAGGCACCAAAACAATAACAACTTTCCTTCAAAACACACATTACTGCCAAAAATACACAAGTGAGCAGATTTTTGCTTGGCTGAGAAAGGAGTTACAGACTGTTCCAATGTATTGGGTAGCATCAAAACTAGCTTTCTAGTATGTAGTTTTAACATTATGGTTCTTTGCTCCATAAGTCAAAGCATTTTAGTAAACTTTAGCTATTGCAACATGAAAAAAAAAAGAAAATACAGGCATAAAAAAATAATGCACCCCAGATTTCCCTGCTAAAGACTCAAAGGCTGAGAAGAACAAGGAGGTCAGACCAGAAACAACATTTTCTTTAGACGTTTTGACCAAAAATAAATTTCTTGGAATTAACAAAATGCCCTAGCACTAACCTTTCCATTGAAGGTGCTTGAAGTTTCCTCATTACAGCATAAAAACTCTGTCATAACGTTGGCCAGTTCTCTTCTGGTGTGTGAAAACCTTCCAAAGGGAAGAAAAGTCTGTCACTGAGATATGTCCAGCTGGCTGTGTCTGACCCAGAGTAAGAGAGATAATGATGGGGGTCTTCAGCGGGGAAGGACAAGTCCTGACTACATGAAATCCAGTCTCAGGGCATTAGACATCAGAGATATGGTATTTCTAAATGGGTAGTGGACAGCATAAAAATCCTGAGTCCTAGAGCTGGACAGTCATTTAGTTGGAAGATTTTCATAAAAATTTACCCTAAAATCAATATTCTGCCATGAAAAATTTTAACTCGTATGTATTGCAACATACTAAAACACAAAGGAATTTTTCTCACTGTAAAATTATTGATGGATTTAATATAAATTGTTCACTCTCATCCAGATTTACCTCACTAGAAAACATATTTGGGCTGCCCTTTAGACGTGTTGTTTTAAAATGTGCAGCTGAACCCAGAACAGGAGTATGCTCATACTCATAAGAAAAGTCACAAACATGCCTATTAAAAGATAATGTTGACTGTTCATAAAGAGATGGTTTGAAATAATTTGCAATTAAAAGTGGACATCTGAATATTTTTTCCTTTCTTTTCTCTTCCTACACAATTTTATTTAATAATGGTGGATGTGGAGGTAATAACAGCTACATAGCTAGTAACATGGTTGTCTGCCTGCCTGCTCAGTCTGTCTTGTGAACACGTTCTACCTGTTCTAGCAGCTCTCTCACCAGTCTGATGGCAACTACTTACCTCCCTTTACCTACCACAGTTCTTCTTTACATAAAAGCATTATAGAAGCATTTCTGCAAATGATCACATTTTGTGTGGGTTTGACTTTGCAGCCCAAATATATTCAGGTTTCTTTCTAGAAGAAAGCAAATTAGAAGCAATCAGAAAGAACATGCTGGTTTCCTGACATACAGAAAATGTTACTGAAAAAGCGCATTATAAATCTATTACAACTCAGAATCAAATTGATCTTTATTAGGACTATTCTAACCTCAGGAGTCATAGAAAATAGTCATTTCTGCTGGGAAGAAAAGATTTTTATATGCGGAGAAACAGACAGGTTTTCTACTATCTGTCAATAGTGATCATAGCAAAAGCAGTGGTTAAACATAGTCAATGCAGCACGTTGCTGCACTAAGTGGCAGTTGTAACACAAGCAGTTTGATTGTGCGTGTATGGTCACACAGTGCCAGTAGTTACAGCTGCCACCTCAATATTATTACTGTGATTATATGTGCAAGTTCATAATTAGAACTGAAGAGGTACTAGGGGAAAATTTCATGTATTTCATTTGATCATTTGTGATTGTATTGAGTCCTCTTCATGATTACTGAAGTGTTTGAGCTAGTACTCAGAACAGGCAAATGTTACAGCCCAATATTCTCTTGTAACACTTTTTGGAATAGTTCATTCAAGAGAACAGTTTGCAATTTAAGCTCTTGTCCTTTCTTAGACAGGTTACCTGCTAACAAAACAGAAAACCAAAGGTATGCTTACTGTAACTGATGCAGTGTAACAGTATACTCTACAGTGCAAATCTTCACTGTTCTCTGTTTCTATGGTCTTCAGACTGAGGGTTATTCAAAACTGACTTAAAGTATGGGTCTTGGAATGGCATGATCTGCTCAGACAAGTCAGATAAGTTCCTAATTGTGAATCTTTAATTAATTCTATGCCACCAGATACTATTTCCCCATTCCTCTTCTGCTTCAAAGATTTTATGAACTGAAGCTATGGACAAAGGCAAAGCCTACTTATCTGTATGCAGTGACTACCATGTGAATTGCTCTGACTTCCTGCATTGAATTTAATCTCTCCGCTCATGAGCCTGTAGCTTGATGCTCAGGTCCTCATGGATGACACCCTCAGATTCCTTTTTCTGCACATCAACACCAGAGCAGGATAAAGGCCTACAGTATTTAATATCTTGTTGCTCTTGTTTAGTTTTATTGCACTAAGCCCAAAATCACCAGCTGCGCAAAGGCATGTGTATCTTCTTCTATGACCATATGTGAAAGATTATCTCTGTGTCAAAGAATTTATGCCATAAAGTAAGAAGGAAACAGCAAGTAAAAAAGAAATACAAGCAAAGCGACATACCCAAGGTCAAAAATAATGTCCTGGTTCTGTAGTCCTCAGTGCTCCTCTTCTTGAGTGTTATCTAAGGTAATTGCAATATAAAACCTGGAATATTGTGTGCTGCACATTGCAGTTGCTACATTACAATTACTTTGAAAACAGAGGATGTTTCCACCCACACAGTAATGAAACATTATTTCGGAGAGACTAATGAGATTTTGTATGAACCATCTGCTGCTTGCCTTCCGTTAGATCAAATATCTTTGAAAATGGGGAAATCCCTTTTAGTAAAAGTAAGATAGAATTATAATAACAATGATCATCTGTGAACTAGAAGCCAAAAGCTACTGTAGTAGTTAAGTCCTATGTGGCTTTAAAAACTAAACACAGACAGAAAAAAAAGTTATACTGAATAAAGACTCCAAGGTCAAAGGAACCTGTCTATAATAAAAGATTGACTTGAGAGAAGGTTGATTTCCATTGTAAAGAGATATGGGATATGTTATAGCCTTCTTATCGGAGACAACTTTGCTGAAGCTTTGTAAAGGATTTCCCAAAAGCTCACTAAAACTGATTGTGGATTATAGTGTTAAACAGTACCCACTGAAGACTCAGGAAGAAGAAAACTTGACTGCTGAATGAAAATGTAGTCAAATACCTGTCTCTGTCCAGCAGACACATGGGGCTACCATAGTTTGGGTAGCGCCTGTGGCCAGCAACATGCAAAGGCGGCACACAACTAGCATTCTGGGCAGCGCTGATGAGCAGTCAACTGTATTGCAGAGGTACTGAATGGGCAATGCCTTTGGCATGACCTTGTCCCAGGGCTTCAGTTCATATCATGAATCCCTCAGAGGATCTGGTAACCATATCAGTTCTGCTCTCAATTAAATACAGTATTGTTCCATTGAAGATTGTTTTCTCCCAAATATTTCCTCTCTATTTTCTCCTAGAAGGAAGGTAGGAATGTTGTTGCTGAAATAGCCTGTGAAATTAAACATTAAAAAGATTTCATATTAGCTAATTGCTTCTCACATCAGAGTTTATACCTCTGACATAATTTTGAAAAGGACTGGAATCCTAATTTAGCAGGATTTGGGTCTTTTTTTAATAAATATCCAAGCAGCATATTTTATTTTTATGACATTCTCCCACTTGGAATATTTCTTATAAACTCTCCTTATACAATAATGTTAACACTGAAATTACGGTTTTGAGCAGCTTTTTGAATAGATTCCTTGTTTGCTCAACAATTATTGCTGAAATGATGGTGATCTCAGGAACACTTGTTCCTGTCTGACATTCTTTCCCTGTGACTAATTATTTTACAGACTATGCTTTAATTGCAGGGTGTAGGAGGTACTTTCTATTACCATGAAGTATTAGAAGGGGACATGGTCTGCAGATCATTAAATGTGCTACCAGGAATAAGCACGTTTCTGAGACCAATGACATTTGTCAAAATTAGTCAATGTGTTGGTTGAGAGCAAGAGGCCATCTCTAGGAGAGGTCTCCTAATAATTGCTGTCATGGTGAGTGCTGTTAATTATTTAACATAATATGAAGGACATAGGCCTTCTCAGGAGAATGACTTTTTTTTTTTTTTATTTACAAACAAGATGCATTAAAAGCCTTGAGTTAATTAAATTTGGATTTTTAAACAAATCCAGACTGACAATATTCTTGGTAGCCTGCAAGCATTGCTAAAGGGGAGGCAAGTTACAGACATCAATATATTATGCATATTTCATACTTTCTATCAGAGTGATATAAAATAAAGCTGCTAACAAATTTGAATATCTATGCTCAAATTAAACTAGGCAAACATTACTGAATACTTTTAAAGTCATCCACTAATAAAAGTACCTATAAAACTTAGGTCAGAACTACTGCTTTGCAGTGCTGCCTCTTAGAGTGCTATTATTTGGTTTTGTTTTCACTCTATCTGATTTTGGCAAAATAAGGGCTCATGTTCTCCACATAAGTGCCCTAAGCCCCAGGTGGCAAAGGCGTGTCAGGAGTGATCAGAAGCCTAAAAACTTGTGAGTAAGGGTTGAAGGAATTAGGACTTTTAGCCTAAAGAGAAGAAGATTAAAAAATGGACATGGTAGCAACTTTGCCTAGGTAAAAGATAGAGAGCTATCCTGGAGAGAGCGATCTCTCTATGTCCAGAGTACATAGGACAAGAAATAATAGGATTATGTTGCAAAAAAAAACCCCAAGGTTTTGTTGAGAAATAAAGAAATATTTCTAAATAAACCCAGCAAAGCAATGAACTGAATTGGAGGCTGTCTGGTCTAATTTGGACTACCACTTCTCAGAGGTGATTTAGACATAATGGTTTTGCCTTGGGGCACTTGGTTTCATCAAGCTCTCCTCTAGATCTTTTTTGCTAGAATTTTATCAAGAAAATCCACGAAGGAGCCCCCCCCCAAAAAAAAAAAAAAAAAAAATCCAAATAAAACTGTAATCAAAACATGTCTGATTCTAGGAGAAAGTTCCATTTTTTGTCACGCTTTAAGGTAGGGGTTGGGATATTTTTTTCCAGACAAATCTTCATAACCAACTGAAGACTCTTGTTCCTGAAAGGGTCCAAATCATTTGCTTTAATCATCAGTAAGGGAGCTGGCATTGTAGATCATGCAGTAGATTAGATTAGTAGCAAAAGGCACCCTGTAGTGCAGTTTGCAAGCATTACATACTTAGGCAATCTTATCTTGACTTGCCCCCGTACTCTTGGATATTGTTTCATATTAAAGCATATTATTTGGCAACATCTACGACTGTATCTGGAGAAACTGAAAGCAATAGTCTAGATTTCTACTTAAAGACATACATACACATAAGGCAGAGGAGATGATGTGCAGTATCTCGGAGGGTTGCTAGATGGTGCTAAAGCATATACAGAAGTGTATCCCTTGTAACTGCTGCATTGGCTGTTCCGAGTACCAGTTAGCTTGAAAAGAGAGAAAAACTGAAGATGTTTTCTGTCTGTCCTATTTTCTACATCACCTCCTCCAATGGAAAGAACATCTCAGCTTCCTTGGTTTTTCAAAGAATGTTTTATTCAGATTTTCCCCAGATTACTAAGCTCACATTTTTACGTACTTTTAGAGTATCTTCTATTTACAACAAAACTGACTAAATATATTTTGATGAGGAGACAATATACCACAAGCTGACATTTCGGGAAGACTGGCAATTTTTTTCCAGAAGGATACACTTTAAAGGTTGGTTTTGGCTTTTCCCTCCCCCCCCCCCCCCCCCACCTCCCCCAAGACCACATTCACTTAGAAATTTCTACTTGCTCAGTTTTTGTAAATATTTGCTTGACTGCAGGAGGGAGAAATAAAGTGGGTAACATCAAAAAAGTAAAGCGAGTGTTGCGCCAAAAATGGAATGGAATGGTTCAGGTAAAATGTGAAAGAGTTGGTTTATACTTTTCATGGTTTCACAAATAAAATAACTAAGCTATTATTAATATATTAGTTATGTTGAATATATCATAAATCAAAGCTCATTTTCCTTTTGTTTTGTTTCATCCAATGTACATGTTCCTTGTTTGCACAGTTCCAGTAACTACAATTTCCAGCACATTTTGTTGTGATTTAAGTTCATCCTGTGGTGTTAGTTGAGAGGTTTTTTTGAGAGGCCAATGTAAGGTTTAAGTCATATTTAAGATAATATCTTTTCTCAAGGGAATACATTTAGAAGTCATAGAAAGCCTATTAAAAATTAAAAAGAAAAATATATTGCATATCCTATGAGAAAAGTTGTGGTGTTAGATAATAGGTAGGAGTACACAAGGGAAAAATATTCTTAGATGAATAATAGAAGTATTTACGTTAAAAATATGAGAATTATTCTCAGAATAATTAGCTATCGCTTGTATATGATGTCATTTAAAAAACTACTTAAAATTAGAGAAAGCTGAAATCTAAATTGTTTTGATGACAATAAATGCTGGCAATGACAACATTTGTCTGAGTAGTTTGAGGGAATTTAACATTAATCAGGGTTTTAATTAGGAAAACAAAACTTTGGCTATAATTCTTTGGAGACAAGCTGTAACAAACTTCCTCATAAGTCGGATTCAATTAACTTCTAGCAAAAAGAACATGAAACCACACTGTGATTTAACAAGGCCAAAGTCTGCTCAAGTTTCATTCATAAAACAAATCAATCACACTGCTTCCATCATCGGCATTATTAAATAGCATCAATAGTGTTCTCAATGCTTTATTGATTAGTTACTTCATTTTTCCAGGCATACAAATAGGTGGCCATTTTCATCATGCCGGAATGTCTCATGCACCACTGAAATTATCATTCCTGTCCTACTATGATATAGAAGTGTGTCAAAGAAGGGACAACTGAATTAATCACAAAAAGAAAATCTTTTTGTGATTTTTGAGAGAAATCTTTTTGAGAGAAATCAAAAATCTTTTTGATTTTTGAATTTTTGAATCTCTCAAAAATCTTTTTAAGAGAAATTCTTATGATGTATGAACACTAACTGGTATGAGACTTTATCTTAGCCTGGTGCTTACTATCACTATGACATCTGAAAGAGGGAAGCGATATAAACTTGCTCTGCCCATGCTTCAAACTGACCAAACATCAGCTATCAATGGTTAGCATGGTCCCACGTCCAAACAAGGCTAACAAGGCCACAATGGTTTTAAAGTGAAATTGAATTGCATACCAGCAACAAGTCTTTGCCTGAAACACACACTGCAGATATGTCCTCTTTTGTTATTAATGGACCCATGTCAGGCTGTCTTCAGCTGTGGTTATATGTTGGGGGGTTTTTTTATTGTAGAATGAAACATCACTGCTCACAAAAGATCCAGTGAGATTCCAGTGAGGTCAATGAAAACTTTTCCTTATCTATTTGATCACTGCTTAGGTCAAAAGACATTTCTCAGATCAGTAGATAGGACTTTAAAATGAGTCTTGATTAACTTAAAAATTCTATAACAAAATAATTTTCAATTTGAATCAGAGAAAATCCATGTTTTATTCTTTGCCCTGTTTCTACTAAAAATACATGCTAATTTGATATTATGTATTTGAGAAACCACAGCATGTTAGCCAGAGCTCCTCAATACTCTTCATTCTCTGTTTTTGAAATGCTTTGCACATCTTCATGCGAGTTTTCACCTGGATCCCTTTGTTAACTCTGACTGATTGTACAACCTCTCCTGAGTCAATCACTGATAACACTCTTGAAAAAACCCTCAGTAGAAAAGAAGTACTTCCCAGTGTGGACTTCTGTCTCACTGACTACGGATTTTATGTAAGGAACATATATACCGAGATAAATGAACACTCAGTAGAACTAGGACTAGGGCATGGTTCTCATTTACTGCTGACAAGCTTACTACTGCTAGACAAAGAGTGCAGTTCTCATTTAAATATTAAATTTTTATGCCAAGAGCCAAGAGCTGTGTTCCTCTCTTTCCTATTCCACCCAAGTAGCAGCTAGGGGTATTAGGATGCTTCCTCTGGTGTCTGGGCATGAAGTGAGGCACGTTCGTGAGAGACACAGCTCAGAAGCAGAGGACGAGATGACACCCAGTCTGTCTCTTCCTGCATGACTGTACTAACTACAGAGCAAACGCCCATCATGATCATAGAGGGACTGCCAGCAACAGAGGCTGGTGTGGTCCTGCAGGGACAGCCCTGAACCAGCAGCAGCCCAGCAGAGCTTTAGCAAGAGCAAGAAGCTGACTGCTCATCGTGGGCAGATAAATGTGTTCATGAGCAATTTCACATGCAGGTACTTTATTACTAGTGAAGTTTTTGACTGAAGAACTTAAGCTGTGGGCGGCTTTGCATGTACCACCCAAGCCCATGAATCTACTCAAATGGTAATTCCACAACATGAGGAAAACAACTTACTTTCTAAAGATGATCTAGCTCTGGATGATCTAGACCCTTTTAAGAAAGGTCTTAACTGACCTGCAAAAGGTTAGTGTTTAGAGACTTTCTACTCAGATAAGAAATTTTATGTAATGGTCTTTGAGGGTATGTGTTTATCAGTCACTCTTTTTTTAGGTGCAAATGTGAGCCTTTGTGAAAAGGCCACATAATTATTCTTGATATTTACTGTTTTACAAAATTTTCTGTGAAGCATCTGTAAAAGAACTCTATGTATTTGAAAAGTAAAGAGTTCTTATGATAACAATTATTATAAAAGTGTCTGTGTCCAGAGTAATATGCATATGAAGAAAGGAGAAAAATTCTTTTTGTCATCCATAAAAATTCAGAATAGGTCCGGTGATAATATATTCCATAGATTAATAAAAGTCTAAAATTAAGCTGAAATTTCCAGGTAAATGTACGCCAGAAGTCAGGCTAGTCTACATTACTCACTTCAAAAATTTTTATAGTGATGGTGTACTTCATAGACTGTCAGAAAACTTGTGTCTTATTTTGTTTGTTTGTTTATTTATTTGTTTGAGTTTGTGTGCCATTTCCACTTCTGGGGTACAGCAAATGTGTAAGTAACAGTCAATACTTTTCAGAGTTTAACTTTCATTGCACAAGCTGATGCCTAGAGCACACACATTGACACATCCCTCCTGAGAAAAGATCACATAGAATTGAAATCTACTCATCTCACGCCCATTCCAGTATGTTTTTTAGTCCCACTAAACTTGAAACCTTTAAAAAGACGGGCTTGCTTGATACAGTTTTAGATGCTTTCTGTAGCAGGAACTAATAGTGTTTTTAAAATACAGTCAGCTGCTTGCAGAGCACACAGTCTACTCAAAGATCATAACATTAGAGTAGTAACATGCCTCATTTCAAAACTGAATCTACCAAGATCTTCAGAAATAATGCTAAAGAATCCTTCACCGGTAGGAAATGTAATCACCTCCAAAAGTGTGAGACCCCAGAGCTGCAGAGACAAGGGAATTTCAGACCTTGATTGTAATCTCATTATGAACAAGACACATTATCTTTGGTA